>NC_141912.1:44557045-44869545 GCF_057802395.1 Ceratotherium simum simum
TGCCACCTGCCTGGGTCCCCTGGGCAGAGGTCTGTTCCCTCAGCACTCCACTTCCCTGGGCGGGCAGTGAGAGAGCCTGAGCTTCTCTATCCAATACCACTCTCTAGCCTCTCCCTGGGTCTGCAGCAGCCCGGGAAGGATGAGGCAGTGCCCAACCCCTCCTGCGGAGGGGGCCCCCAGTCCTGCCTCCCAGGCACATGTGAGGAGGGGACTGGGAGTGTCTGCCAGGCTTGGGGGGGTGCTGGCAGAGTGACTGTCCTCCAGGGCACCAGAGGGTCCAGGCCCTGGCATGCCCCAGGTGGCACAAGCTGAGGCCTGCTGTTGGCTCACCCAACTCAGTCTTGGCCTATGGGTGGGTGGGTGAGGATGTGGCAAGGCAGAAGGCAGGTGGTGGGTATCTTAGAACCCCCTTTTGGACATCCTACAAGTTCCCCCCCAATTATAACAGAGCCTTAGGGACCTGGGTTCAAATTCCAGCTCTGCCGTTCTTTAGCTGTGTGACCTTGACAAGTTACTTAACCTGTCTGAACCTTAGTTTCAATTAAAAAGAGGGTTTACTACCACCTCCCTACAAGATTTATCATGGGGATCAAACTAGATAACAGAGGTACAGAGCCTGGCACCCCGCCTGGTAGGTGATCAATAATAGGTTCTCTTCTCTGAACTTCTGACCCATCTTGGTGTAGCATCACCCTCCTGTGCCCCCACCTCCCCGCCTGCTACGGATGGATCGGGTATGTTTGAAGAGTTTGGGAACATTCTCTGCCACTCAGTGGCAGAGTCCTGAATGCAGTATAAGCCCTTCAGTCTAAATAAGAACCCCATCTTGACCGAGGGGCTCTATCATATTAAATTCTATGTTTTCTTTTATTTTGATTTTTATCAGTTTTCCTCCACGAGACCAACCCGTTTTATTCCACATTTTGTTAATAACAGTAGCTAATTTTTTAGAACCCATTATGTGCCTTGAACCGTATTAAGAGCTTTACATAAGTTATCTTGTTTAGTCCACAAAACAACCACACAACTGAATTATCCCCATTTACAGATGAAAGAACCGAGGCCCACCATGGTGAAGTAATTTGCCCAGGTCAGCAGGCAGATCTGTCTCATCCTAGAGCCTGTGCTCAGAACCTGCAGACTTCGTTGCCTGTGCCTACACCTGCCTCAGAACCTGAAATCACAAACCTAAGGCCTGAGTGGAGGGCCTGGGAGCTACAAGCAAGAGGGAGGGCAAACAGGTAGAAATAGGGTGTGGCCTTTCTCCAGAGCAGAGCTGGCAGCCCCCAGCTCCCTGGTGGAAGTGGCTCCTCTGCTGGCCAAGGCAGCAAAGTGCAGTGGTTAAGAGCATAGACTCCAGCCAGGCTGCCTGGGTCCATATCCAGATCTACCACAGACTGGCTGTGTGACATTGGGCAAGTTATGTACCCTCTCTGTACCTCAGTGTCCTCCTAGGGTTGTGATGGGGAATAAACGAATTAACATTTGTAAGGTGCTTAGAACAGCGCCTGGCACAAAATAAGAGTTAAATAAGTGTTTGATCAGTGCATTCTTTTCCTACTACTTTTATCTTCCTTGTGGATACATTTTTGCCCATCTCTCTGAAGTTGGTAGAGGCGAAGCAGGATATTAATATCTCTTTGTTACAAATTGGGAGACTGAGGCCCAGGTTACAAAGTAACAGAGCTAACCTGCATCTTCATCTCCTCCCATCATACCACACTGCTTTCCTATGATCCCAAGCCCTAAGTTGTCTTCCCAAGTAACTCTGTAAGAAAACCTTTTAACTTATAACTCTCCACCCCACCGTGCACACACTTCTTAATTGGAAAATAACAACCTTCAGTTAGCTAGAAATAAAATCTTTCATCACTCTCTCTACACACTTCCAGCTAAAAGCCTCAATGTCAGACTAGAGAAATTCCGGGATGTAGCTGACTGGGCAGCCCCGTGGAGTGGAGGAACTGACCCCCCTGCCACCTTCCCTCCCCCCCCCCCAGATATTCTGCCTCAGTCTCTTCTCTCCTTTCAGCTGCTCTTCAGTGAAGGCTGTGAGAGCAACTGCGCTTAGTGAAACTCGGCCCAGCAACCCCGCCCCCACAATTAAGCTCTCCCAGTAACCCTGTCAGCAAGCAGAGCCACCAGCCCTGGCTCCACCCTTTACCTGCCCTGTGACCTCCTGTGAGTCGCTTCTCCTCTCTGGGTCCCTGCTTCTTCCCTTGTAAAGTGGGGCTAGTGATCTGGTCGAGTGTGAGCGTGCTGCTTTCCTCGTGGTGTAGGTGGGAAGATCAATGCAATTGTGCAGGGGAGAGTGCTCTGTGACTGTAGAGAGGGAGGCAACAGATGGACATGGTGATTTTAGTTACTAAGCATCTACCTGGGCCCTCACCCACCCTACCAGGTCCCCTTAATATGGAAGTTCCCAGAATGTTCCACCCTCCATCGGAGTGGTGGGGGGGATGTGGCACTCCAGGGGTTTGTACCCATTACATTCTGGCCTGGTGGAGCCTTGGAGTTGGAGAGAGAAACAGACAAGGAATGGGAATGGGCTGTCTTGAATTCTAGAGTACATTGCAGTTGGGAGTTAAGTGGGGGGACTAATGTAGAGACCCCTCAACTACCACAGACCCAGGATACCTATACATACATTTAACCTCCCCTGGTGCCCCAGGGTTCTGTGAACCTTATGTTTACATACCCAGGATCCCAGACACACCCACGTATACACCGTCTGTCAGAGACCGACAACTCCCTTCATTTCCGTGGACTGCCATGCAGTCACCTATCTCTCTCCCCCCACACACAGATACACACATCAACACACATTTACACACCTAAACACGCACATGCCCACAGTGCTCTGGTGTTCCCTAGCCAGAGAACATTTAATGGGCATTTACGAAGCTTCCGTGGTCCGTGGAGTCATGTTCTAGGCACATCAGAAAAGCATCATGGTGCCCTGAAAAGTACTCTGGCTTTAGAAAGTTGACCTAGGTTTGAATCCTAGGTTCATCATTTTATTAGCAGTGTGACTTTGGGAAAGTTACTTAACCTCTCTAAGCCCCTGTGCCCTCATCTTAAAATGGCAATGACATCCATCTCAGGATTGTCAAGGGCTAAATGAAATCATGTATGTATTATTCTTGAAACATTGGGCACTTGATAAATAGCACCTGCTACAATTACTAAGTTAGTGGAGTTTTTTTAAGGCATCTTGGGCTGGAAAGGAAGAGGGAGGCATAAAACCCAGGGCGGTTACTCCCTTAGTCTTCCTAACACATACTTTTCAGAGACTCCCTGCAACCAAGTCAAACACATAAACAAACCCAGCTTCCCCCTCCATCTCAGAGCTGTGCCTTTTGCCCTGCCATTGAAGTGTCACGAAGGGACTGGGGGAAAACCAGGGGTTGATAGCAGGGGAACTCCAGCAGGGCTGGGGGATGCTTGCTCCCAGAGTTCCAATCACCGATTCTAGGTTTGTTGTTCTCTCTCTTTGTCTGGTTTCCTTTCTTCCCTCGGGATCACCCCCCATGCTCCCCCCTCCCTCCGCAAGGCAGAGCTTCAGTGTTGTCAGCAGAAGGGGCCCCCAGGGGCCCTCCAGTAGGATGGGGCTGGGGCAGTGATGCCTTGGCCACACTTCTCCTCAGCCCTGGGAGCCTCCCCAGAGCCCTGCTCTGCTCTGTCCCCAGGCACTTCCAGAACCCAGGCATCCAGGCTGGCTGCCCCTTCAGGGGAAGGTGGGACTATGCCTCTCCCTTCCCTCCTCCTCCCTACCCTATCCACCGACCACTGAGTGCTGGACAGACTGTCAGTGGCAGGGAACCAGGCTGCAGGGCAGGACCCTGGCTGCAGGACGCTTGGGCAGGCTAAAAGGCCCCGCCCACTCTCCCTTCCTTTGCTAATGGAAAAGCTCACTGGAGGGCACGGTATTCCCAGCCTGCCCTGCTCCAGAAGAAAGATCAGGGCACTCTGGGAGTTGTAGTCCTCCTACCACTCAAGTGACTCCTGTGCAGAGATAATTGGAGAGAGGTGATGAAGCTGGAGGGGGGAAAGGTGTAGCTGCTGCCACGGCAGGGGAAAAAGGAAAGAGGGTAAGCAGGTGTGACTGGGGCCAGGCAGGTAACACAAACCCAGAAGTCCTACTTTTTAACTGACTTCCCACTCTGACCCCATCCTCAGACCCCTACCTGAGGGCAGCGGGGCAGCTCTGAAGCTGAACATCTTATTTTGAAGCCAATGATATTGGGAAGGTGATTAGCAGAGTTGAAAACTCTAAGTAAATGAAACCATGCCATTTTTCCAATAGGGGTAGAAAGAGGAGATCAGGATGAGGTGGCTGGCGCCTGACCCATCCTCCCCTGGCCTAGAGACCCCTCCTCGGAGCCTTGGATCCTCAGGCCTAAGAGCCCTCCCCATCTTCCCTCAGGCTCAGCTCTGCCCCCTGCCTGAGACAGAGAGAGAGAGAGAGTGCGAGTGAGTGTCTGTGTGTGTGTGCTTGGAGAGAGTGTGTGTGTATATATGGAGGTGGTGGGAGGTAGATGTTAGAGACTCACAACATCCAGCTTAGAAAAACCAGTCTCTCAGTCCAGATCTGGGCCGAGTTCTGCACACCTGGGGTGAAATTGTAGCGCAAGAGCCAGTGAAGGTAAATCCACATGACTCAATTGTCCCCTCCCCAGGCCCCTATCTCTGGAGGCCAGAGCTTCCACCCACCCAGGCAGCCTGCTGATCTGCTCTCACTGCCCCTTCCTGACGCCCACCCTCCTGGAGCCATGAAGGGGATAGGGGCTGAGCCCCGCTGACTGCTCTGCCCTCTGCCCAGGAGGACCATGCGGCAATAGCAGCCATGCTGCCCTTCCTGCTGGCCACACTGGGCACCACGGCCCTCAACAACAGCAACCCCAAGGACTACTGCTACAGCGCCCGCATCCGCAGCACTGTCCTGCAGGGCCTGCCCTTCGGGGGCGTCCCCACCGTGCTGGCTCTCGACTTCATGTGCTTCCTGGTGAGTGCCCACATGCCAACCCCGCCCTTGGCACCCGCATCCTGTTCATAGCTGGCCAACACCTGTAGCTCTAACCACTCTCCCACCTGACCCGACTCCCCAGACTTAACTGCAGGAGGGATCCCTATCACCCAGCCCAAGCCTAGTCTCTGACCATTCACCTAAGCTGGGGACATCCCCTTCTAAGACAAGATTCCAGCCCCTCTGCCCCTGTCTTCCTGGTTAGTTCAGGGGGTGGACAGATGGCCTCTCCACCTGCCAACCGCCCCTTCTTCCCTCAGGCACTGCTGTTCTTGTTCTCCATCCTCCGGAAGGTGGCCTGGGACTATGGGCGGCTGGCCTTGGTGACAGATGCAGACAGGTAAGGCTCTGGGACTCTCCCTCACGCCTACACTCACACATTCACACGCACACACATACACACACTCTCACACTCACACCCCCTACACATACACCCCTTCTTCCACACTCCTCAGGGCTAGGAAAGAGCCAGCCCTCTCTCATCCCCCTTTGTTGGGGGGATGAAGAGGGACCAGTCCCAGAGCAGGCATGGGGGACATGAGGACCCTCAGTTGGGCCGTTGTCCCTTGCTAGTCCCCAGGGACCCTCCCCTGCCCCTGCTAACCCTGTCTGTTCTCTGTCCCCAGGCTTCAGCGGCAGGAGAGGGACCGAGTGGAGCAGGAATAGTATGTGGGGCCCGAGGCCCCTCACCCTACTAAACCAGCTTTCCCTTTCCTCTCCTCTCGTGCTTCTCTTCTCTTCCGGCCACGTTTCTTTTTGCAGCTTTCTTCTCTGCAGACTCATGTTTCGGATTAACGCAGGCGGTGTGCTTTGCAGAACAGGAGGCTCCCCAACTTGTCTCTGCCTCACCCCGTATCTCTCCCTCTGGCTCTGTGCCTGAGGCCAGTCCCTCCCCGTGCCTGGCCTTCTTTGTGGCCTGGTTGGCTGGGGTGGAGGGGCCGTCCTCCCAGAAACCCCAGTACATTCACCCTGTTGGTTGCAGAGACAAGATTGGGCATCTCCAGTGGCTTCCCATCCCCTAACAGCTAGTTCTTCACATTCCAGGGTCCCCTGCTCACCCCTTCTGGAGACTGGGAGGGGGGCTGCCCGAGGAGCCCTGGTTCCAGCCCTTTGTGTCATGTCATGGTCTCTGTCTATAGGACTGGAGTCGGAGTTGCCGCAGCTGCTGGGGTCGGGGAAGAGGGAGGGTAGGGGCCCACCTGGGAGACATCCCCCAGCGCCCATTGCCTCTGACCCTTCTGGGGCTCTCCTAGTCTGCCTTCCCGTCCCTCCCCACTGCCCTGTGCCTAGTATTGGCTCTGTTGCCCCCCACCCGGCCCCCACTGGTCAGCTCCGGAACTGCAGGGCCCGCTCACATTCTCACTTCTACCTCCACTGTGGTGAAGACACCCTCCCTTTGCCCACTGCCCATCGGTGCCCCCAGATGCCCTGGAGGGAAGAGGCAGATTTAAGGGGGCAGGGAGGGCAGTCACTCCTCCCCGCTTCAGCCTCTGCGCTTTCTGTGCCTTATCTAGTCCCTGGAGTGCTGGAGTGGGAGCCCACCCACTTCACCCCGCCCCAAGGGGCTCAGATTCACCAGGCTTTCTGATCTCTCATCTCCCCCACCCCCAGTGTGGCCTCAGCTATGCACGGGGACAGTCACGACCGGTATGAGCGTCTCACGTCTGTCTCCAGCTCCGTCGACTTTGACCAAAGAGACAATGTGAGTGCTCTCCCCTGAACTTCTTAGCACTCCCCCCCCACCGGCCCCCGCCAACTCCAAGGCCAGTGGGCTCAGCAGCCTCTAGCTTCCAGTGATATTGGAGTCAGGGACCCGTGGAGTGTGGTCTTCTCAGCAAAGGGAAGGCTTGTCTAGGAGCCACAGGATAACCCCCCAGACCCAGAACTCCTGGCTCTGTCTTCTGTGTCAGCCTCCCAACTAGCAAGAGCCTAACATCCATGAATTCCACACTTTGTTCCACAGCAGAGTTCTGTGCCCGCCTCTGCTGATTAATCCTAAGGACACCTTTTTCCTTAGATGTGGTTTTAGAAATAATAATGAGGCTTCCAGGCCCACCTAGCAAAACATACAGAATCCATTGTGATGCTCAGAGTTTGCAGGCGGGCGGCCCCTGGCCGTGTGGGGCCAGTTGACCTGCTTGTGGATTGGCGCTGAGTGCCAGCGGCCCCTGTAGACAAGGCATGAGCTTGGTGATTCACAGCAGTCCCCAGGCCCCCTTTCAGGTCAGACCCAACGCTCTGGCATTACCTGCCTGGCCTCCTATTGTTCTGCGAGGATGAGGTCCTGGTCAGAACTCTAACGCTCAGACCCTAGGGTGGCCCTGGTCAGTCCAGCTTAGGCTGGGGGTCCTGGGGACGGCAGCTCTGAGCAGCCATAGCAGAAGAAGCCTGTCAGCTTCCTGAGTTGGACTCACAGTGGTAAGTGGCAAAGCAAAGGTGTCACTCCTGCCAGCCAGAGGTGTCCAGGTGGTCCCCAGACTTAGGTGATGTTGGCAGCAGGTAGCACAGTCCTGCATCTTGGCTGGAGGGCACGTCTTTCCCCCTCTCTGTGTTAAGCCTGCACCTTCTCCTGGCAGGGAGTTGGGGGAGGGTTCTCCCTGCCCAGCGCCCCCCCGACATATCCCCACCCTGGTCTGAGTGGGGCCTCTGCCTGAAGGCAGGCCTGGGGGCTTGACAGGGGGAGATTGCAGCTCACAGAGACCCTGGGTTTTGGTCCCTCTGGGGTGTACTGGAAGATGGGCGGCTGGAATGCGTGGTTCACCCCTCTGCTTTTGGTAGCCATGTTGCAAACTCTTCTTGTTAGCTGCAGGTCTGGAGGTTCCCATTACCCTTCCTAGAACCCCAAGCCCCACCATCCCCACCCTGGCCCACTCCACTGCAGGACTTCCCCTCATTCTGCTGTCCTGTCGGGTACTTGCGGGGATCCATAGCTCTGGGCGTAAGAGTCCACAAAGAACTCAATTTGGCGTTAATCTTTTTTCTTCTTTGAGGGCTGGCACCTTCCCTCTCCCCCTCTCTGGAGATGAGCTAGTTTCTTTGGGGGGTTGTGGAAGCTGTGCCAAGATGAGCCATAGCCTGGAGGTGATTATGAGAATGGGGTGGGGGGACTTGAGAGGGAAGAGAGGCTTGAGTTGGTGGGATGAGGACTCCAGCTGATAGCCCTCTGTCCCCCCAGGGTTTCTGTTCCTGGCTGACAGCCATCTTCAGGATAAAGTAAGTGAACGGTCTTCAGGCTCTAAAGAAAGAGAGAAACAGAGAGAAACTTCAGACCTGTCATCTCCCTACAAAATCCAGAGGCCAGAAGCTTTGAGGGCCTTAGCGCCCCTAGCCAGCCCAGCACCCTCCTCCCTACTCCGGGAGGCCAGGCCCTGAGGTCCCAGCCTCTGCTGTCCCCTGAGCTGGCCTCACTTTACCCCACAGTCTCCTGTGCGCCCCCCTGCCTGGGGGGCCTGCTCTGCCCTCAGCTCTCCTTGCCCCTGCCACCCCGTGAGTGAGAGCAGGGCTGGAGCCCCCGCTTCAGAGCCTCCGTGCAGCCAGCGGGTAGGGGCAGCAGGCAGGCTGGGAGCAGCCAGCCAGCAACAGGCAGGAGCCAGTGTCCGGCAGGCAGAAGTCAGGAGATGGAGCCAGAGTGCAGCAGGCAGGCAGTGAGCCCTGTGAGAGGCAGGAAGCCCGCACAGGTCAGCACCGCCCCCGCCCCGCCCCGCCCGGCCTGGGGCCCCTCCCCCAGCCTATCCTGCTTCCCCAGCACCCGTAAGGTGCCAGTGCTTCCCGGCCTCCTCCCTCCCACTTCTGCCTCTTCTGTCACCGTTCCTCCTCCTCCCTCTTGTCCTCCCTTTCACATCTGCCTCTTGTCCTCTCCCTTTTCTCTCCAGTCCTCATTTTTCCTCTTCCTCTCTCTGCAGTCTTCTTCTTTTACCCCTTCCTTCCCTCCTTCCTTCCTTCCTATTCCCTCCTCCCATCCCTCTCCTCTCTCTCTTCTGCCCCTTTCCCTCCCCTTCTCCCTGCATCCTTCCTTTTCTCCCTCCCCTTCCCCTTCCCCCATCCTCCCTCCCCTCCCCTCCCCGAAAATAAGGGACCCAGAGACCCCATTTCAGCCCCATTCTGCTGCCGCATTGGCAGGGGCTAGGGTGGATATGGGGCGGGATAGGCAAGGGCAGGCAGATTGTGGCCCCTCTGTTGCCCTAGTCCTCACCTGACTCCTATGTCCCCGGTGCCTGCAGGGATGACGAGATCCGGGACAAGTGTGGGGGCGACGCCGTGCACTACCTGTCCTTCCAGCGGCACATCATCGGGCTGCTGGTTGTCGTGGGCGTCCTTTCCGTAGGCATCGTGCTGCCTGTCAACTTCTCAGGGGACCTGCTGGGTCAGCGAGGGCCAGAGTGGCTGGGGTGGAGAGAGGAGAGGGCAGCAAGTATGTGCCCTGACCCCACCATTGTCCTCTCCCTCTTCCCGTCCCCTAGAGAACAACGCCTACAGCTTCGGGAGAACCACCATTGCCAACTTGAAATCAGGGTAAGGCTGGGAAGCCAGTCAGTGAGGCCAGGGTCTGTAGCCAGCGGGGAGGGCGGGAAGAGGGAGTGTTCGGGGGAGAGGTGCTGAGGCTGCAGAGATGGCTGTGGGGCCCTGAGGGCTTGGGCTGGAGACAGAGGAGGCAGATCCCCAGGGATGAGCAGATAAAGAAGAGGAGTATGCAACCTTGGGCCAGGGGAGGCTGCCTGGCCAGTTGGAGGGCAGTATAGCCAGGGGGTAGGGCAGGAAGAGATGACCTCTTGGGACATTTCAGTTGGAATGGAACAATCTTGGGGTCTAGAGGATGTGGGGTGTGGGCCTGCCTTCTAAGGGGGTCAGTGACAGAAGACTGGTGGCAGCAAAGGGGCCCTGTCTGAAGGTTTAATTAACCCTGGGAGGTTGGGGGTATCTGAATGTGTTCCTAGCCCTGGGGGCTCCATGTACCCCTCTGCTCCCCCCAGGAACAACCTGCTATGGCTGCACACCTCCTTCGCCTTCCTGTACCTGCTGCTCACCGTCTACAGCATGCGTAGACACACCTCCAAGATGCGCTACAAGGAGGACGACCTGGTGAGTGGAGCAGAGCCCAGGTCCGCCCCCACCCCCGCCTCTTCCCTTCCCTCCAGGCCTCTCTTGCCTCAGCCCTAAGGGGCGGCAGCTCCGGTGTTAGGCCAGCTGGGTTTGAATCTGGGCCCAGCAGCTCAGAAGCCCCCATCCTGCAAGTTAAGTGACCTCCCCAAGCCTCGGTTTCCTCATCTGTAACTGAGACAACAGCAGTACCTCTCCTGAGGTCGGTGTGAAGGTGCAGCGAGGCGTGGGAAGCAGCAGTGCTGTGCCAGGCGCTCCGGCAGTAGCTGTGGTCGATCTTCTGGTAGTGATGTTCCCTCCTCTTCTGCCTTCACTCACCAAACCAGAGCTGAACGCCCACGCCAGGCCTGCCACTGAGCTTGGTCCTCATGGCCTGAGGATCGTCCCCCCACCCCCCATAACCCCTCAGGAGCAAGGGGCCGGATGGCTCTTTCATTAGGCTCACTGCCTGATTTCTGTTAGAAACACTCTGCGTGCTTTCCCTGGACCTGGCTTATCCCTAAAGCCTCCTCCCACCCCTGTCTGCTCCTCTCTGCTCACCTCTTTCCCCAGCCCCTTCCCGCATTCTCCAGCTCCTCTGGAGTCCCGCCTCAGGAAGGCAAACCCGCTTCCCTCTCACCCCAGGTGAAGCGGACTCTCTTCATCAACGGAATCTCCAAATATGCAGAGTCAGAAAAGATCAAGAAGCATTTTGAGTGAGTAGCCACCCCTACCCCCAACCCTAGGCTCTGCAGACCTTTCTTTGCCTTTCAACTCCAAGAACGTCCTCACCCACGCCTCTCACTCAGAGGTCTGGGGCTGCAGTGTGGGGTGGCAGTCAGACTCAGGAAGAATCCTCTGACTCCAGGGCCGTCTAGCACTTGGGCTGGTGATAGGCCCCTCTAAGAACAGGAGAAATACGGGAAATACTTGAAAAGTGAGTCCCCCAGGCCTCTCCCAGCTTGCACTGGCTCATGGGTTGTTGACTCAAGGTCCGTGGGCCCTTTGAGCTGTATGGCTTCCTGGAAATTGTGTGTGACGTTCTGGAGTTTGTGTGCGGGGAGAAGCTCTTTGGCTTTCAATGGATCCTCAAGGAGCCTAGGAGAACTTGGCCTACGTGTTGTCTGAGGCTCTTCTCAGCTCCGGAGTTCTGTCTTGGGGGATGGGAACATCCACCTCCAGGAGTGCCGGGTGGTCAGGACAGTCTGTGTTCAGGGTTAGGGTCCTATCATACCTTCATCCGTCCGCTGAGCAGACTTTCTCAAGTGCTATTTGGCATCAGTTACGACGGGGGGCCTTGGGACTATGAAAATGCATACAAGCTCATCAGGCTCTCGGGGGGTCCAGAGTATGGAGGTCAGCTTTAGGAGCCAGTCCAGGGTCTGATCAGAGACTGGTCTGAGGTCAGCCTGCGGTCAGAATTAGGCGCTGGCCAGTGGTCCTGATAGGGGACGTCGGTGGTCAGGATAGGATTTAGTGAGGTCTGGATCCGCTGTCAGTTGGCCTGGGTCAGAGGTCAGTCATTGTCCTGGATCAGGACAGGATTGGGGTCAATGTCTGGTCAGTGTCAGATCCCAGACCCCCGCGTTACAGGAAAATGACTGGTTTGTAATCAGCATTAGTGGGAGAACATTCATTCATTCGACACGCATTTGTTGGTCACCTTCTGTGCACCGGGGGTAAATAAATTAGAAATAGGCCCTGCCCTCATACAATTTACAGAACAGCAGTCAAAATTAGATCATCCTTGGTCAGTACAAGAGAGAGCGATTGGGGTCCTGTCTGGGGTTCAAGCTGTGATGAGCATTAGGGGGCAGTCTGGGTCAGGATTAAGGACCGTGTGGGCTCAGAATTAGGTGACATCTTACTATTACCGTCCGTTGGAATCAGCTGTCAGCTGTGCTGACAAGTCCTTTAATAACAAACACCTGCCGAGTGCCTGTCCTGGGGTAGGAGGGGGATAGAGCAGAAAGCAGAAAAGGAAAGGCCCTGCCCCCATGTGCGTACGTGCCAGTGGGGCAAGGCAGCTAATAAACAAGTGGACTAGTAACAGACAGTGCGTCAAGGAGGGTAGGTGCTAAGAAGAAAACCGAGGCAGGGAGAGGGGCAGAGCGAGAGGGGTCAGGAGGGGCTGCTGTTTCCAAAAGGCTGGGCAGTGGGGACTCTGACAGGGTGACATTTGAACAGAGACCTTCGTGCAGTGAGGGAGGGAACCCTGCTAGTCAAGCATCCATTTATTCAGCACACATTTATTGTACACCTACTGTGTGCTGTATGCCAGTGAGACAAAGAAGAACCAGACCTGATGGGTGTCCATGGGGAGCTCATGGTCCCCGCTGTCTGCTTCAGGGGTTGGTCTGTGGTTTTGTTTAGGAAAGAGACTGTGATTAAAATCAGCGGTCAGCCTATAAGCAGGGGTTGGGGAGACTATGGTCCTAATTGGAATGATTAGGATCAGTGGGGCGAGCATTCTGGAGCAGTCATTTCATTGATCCATTCATTCAGCACGAGTTTATCGAGCGCTCACTATGTGCAAGCTGTTGACCTTGAGTATGGTGATGAGCAAGAGGCAGCCCTTGTCTTCATGGAGTCCTGGGCTAGTGGTCAGTATTGGACAGGGTTTGTGGTCCACGTCTGGGGCCTGTCTGGATTGGAGAATGAACTCAGCAGAATTAGGGAATATCCAGTGTGCAAAAATCAGGGAATCTGTGTTGTGGGAATTAGAGCTTAGTCAGATGAGAATGAGGCTCGGCCTGCCATGGGGGTGAAGGCCCTTCCAAAGAGGAATCCTAAAATGGTCTGAGCAACAACAGTGTCAGGGCAAAGGTCTGTCACTTCCTGGGAAGTGCATTTCAAGGACCCCATCCCAGATGTAAGTTTCCAGATTTTCATGGGTTTGTGCGGACCATCTTGTTCCCTTAGAACCGTATCTCATGCATCTTTAACACTGGGTAGTCCTTCATTAAAAATTTTTTTTTAAAAGATGGGCTCAGCCTAGATTATGGATTAAGGTCAAGGAGCAGTGTGTGATCAGCTATAAAAAAGAGCTGCTCCTTCACTCAGTCAGCAAGCATCCCTTGAGCCCTGCCAGGTGCCAGGGACTGAGAGTCAGCGACAGTCTATCTCTGGTCAGTCTCAAGTCAAGGTTGAGGTCAACTCGGGTTGGGGTTAGAGGATCAGTCTTGGGTCTGGGTTATGGGTCAGTTTGGGTCAGGGTTAAAGGTCAGTCCTCTGGCCAGGGTTAGAAGTCAATCTCAGGTCAGGGTTCAGGATCAATCTCTGGT
The DNA here is from genome assembly GCF_057802395.1 of Ceratotherium simum simum. Taxonomy (NCBI): domain Eukaryota; kingdom Metazoa; phylum Chordata; class Mammalia; order Perissodactyla; family Rhinocerotidae; genus Ceratotherium; species Ceratotherium simum. Next base: position 44,570,432 of record NC_141912.1, read on the forward strand.
TGGTCTTGGGCCAGGGATCGTTCTGTAGACTGGGCTGTGTGTTGGTTGGGGTCAGTCCGTGGTCAAACCAGGTCTTCTGGGAACAGGGTTAGGAGAACAACCCATAGCTAGAAACAGTTTCTCTCGTGTTCAAGTTCACAGCCTCAAACAGGAATCAGACCACAGCTGTGGCTTCCCCAGCCGTGCGGGTGTGCACTCCCATCCTGGGTCATCAGCCCATGCTGCACTCACACAGGCCCCCGTGCCTTGAGCGCACCCTCCCCCGACTCCAATAAGCATGAGGAGGAATTTCAAAGTTTTCTTCTTAGGCAACTTTCATTTTTGCAGACTAAGAAAGACAGAGCTTGAACTGGGGATGTGTGTCTTGAAGGTGATGGGGTCATGGATGAAAGTCAAGGGCGGGTGGCCGGGGTCCCTGCAGAAGATGATGGTGGACTGTGTTTCAGGGAGGCCTACCCCAACTGCACGGTTCTTGAAGCCCGCCCGTGTTACAACGTGGCTCGCCTTATGTTCCTCGATGCAGAGAGGTATGGGGCTGGGGGTGGCAAGGGGGTGACACATGAGCCCATTGTGGAGGGTGTCTTGGCTACCACATAGGAGCCTGGCTCCCCTTCCAGGTGTTTCCCAGGGCATTTGATTTTAATTCAACCCCTAGAGTGCCTGTCAATTCAGCTCTGGAAAGAGCAAGGCCTGGAGGTTAGAGTTTGTTGCAAGAGGAAAGGGGCCCGCCGTCCCCACCCCATCTGAGGACATACCCTTCTTCAGCTACAGTATAAGAAATTTAGGCCAGACTACAGGAAGAACTTCTGGCCGTTAAGGGATGAGTGAGGAGACCCTAGGATTGGGACATGCCTGAATCATGCATCCTAAACAAACCCAAGAGCAAGATAGCCCCTATCTTTTGGGAGTAGACTAGATGACCCCTGAGCTGGGCTCCCTACCCATCCTCCTGGTGACCAGCACCAGCTGGGTGGTGGGTGACTGGGCACCTGGTCCCACAGGAAGAAGGCCGAGCGGGGAAAGCTCTACTTCACAAACCTCCAAAGCAAGGAGAATGTGCCCACCATGATCAACCCCAAGCCCTGTGGCCACCTCTGCTGCTGCGTGGTGCGAGGCTGCGAGCAGGTAAGTGACGGGGCCTGGCCTTGGCTCAGACCTCAGGGCCCCCAGAGCTCCTGATGGGTGTGGGGAGGAGTTGGAAGGTCCTGGGGAGACAGGTCACAGCAGAGATGGGTACATGGTGTGGTAGAATCTGTCCCACAACCTCCCCCCCAACACACAGGACTTGCACATAAATACCCGAAGGTAAATAGACTCCCAGGGGAGGCAAGGCTGGGGCTGGGTTGGGAGTGAGGTGCGGCCCCTCCCTCAGCGGGTCCCCCCCCTGTTCCTACAATCCTTGAAGCCCCAGTTCCCACTGTTGGGTTTGTTCCCTGTCCCTACAGTGACCAAGTTTTCAAACCCCGAATCAGAAGAGATCAGCCAAGAGGACAGCGTTATGCTGTATTTACTAGCTCTGTGGCTTTAGGCAAGTTTCTTGACTGCTCTGTGCCTCAGTTTCCTGCTCTGTAAGATGGGGCTAATTGTACCTCCCTGGTAGGATGGTTGTAAGGATTAAGTGAGTTAACACATAAAGAGCTGAAAGCAGCGCCTGGCCTGTGGTAAGCACTGGGTCAGTGCTGGCTTGGTGCTGCGGGGACCAGCCCGGCTCTGACCAAAGCCCCCGCCTCGCCCGCCCTCGGCAGGTGGAGGCCATTGAGTACTACACGAAGCTGGAGCAGAAGCTGAAGGAGGACTACAAGCGGGAGAAGGAGAAGGTGAACGAGAAGCCTCTTGGCATGGCCTTTGTCACCTTCCACAATGAGACCATCACCGCCATGTGAGCCCCCGCCCTGCCTGCCCACACCAGCCCTTGTCCCCCAGTGACCAGCTGGGGCTCCCAGGGCCCTGTGCTCATGGCTAGCTGTCGGCAGTGGGATCCCCAGTGGCCGGTACCACGGTAACCAGTGCCCATCCCCCCAGCATCCTAAAGGATTTCAACGTGTGTAAGTGCCAGGGCTGCACCTGCCGTGGGGAGCCACGCTCCTCATCCTGCAGTGAGTCCCTGCATATCTCCAACTGGACCGTGTCCTATGCCCCCGACCCCCAGAACATCTACTGGTGAGCAAATGGGGATGGCGGGGGCAGGCTTAATGGGCCTGGGTGGGCTCCAGAGGGCAGTGGGGAGGGGAGGAAGGTCCTAGGTGTCACTGGGTGCCAATCAGGGATTTGGTCCCTGGAGTGACCGCCACCCCTGCCTTCCCAGGGAGCACCTCTCCATCCGCGGCTTTATCTGGTGGCTGCGCTGCCTGGTTATCAACGTTGTCCTCTTCATCCTCCTCTTCTTCCTCACCACCCCGGCCATCATCATCACCACCATGGACAAGTTCAATGTCACCAAGCCCGTGGAGTACCTCAACGTGAGGCCCACACCCCACCCCAGCCCTCCACGCTGTGTCACAAGACACAGATACAGATACCAAACCCCAAATCCCTCCCAGGGGGACAACCAGATGCCCTCCTGCCCAGTCCAGCTCTTCCAGCTCGGCCCCACCAAGAAGCTCCCACACGACCATGGGCTGAAACGCCTCTGTGCAGTTCCCTTAGGCTCCCTGCCACCTTCCTCCTCGGAGAGGCCACCCTTGGGTTTGCACACACCGAGGGAGACACCCAGGGAAAAAAGAGAGTCCAGGCCCAGGCCTAACTGACCCTGTGACCTCAGAAAGTCCCTTCTCCCCATCCCTCGGTCTCTCCAGCAGAAGAGTAGAAGGTTCAGACTAGATCATTGGCTTCCAAACTTAGATTCTGATGCCTTTGTCAGAAGGAATCTTACATGAAACCTGATATGGAAAAGCAGGGTTGCTCCGATGGCAGTAGAGTGGGGACCACTTGTCTCCCCTCACTCCTCCTGCCACGCACACAGCATGTCTCCTTAGAACCTCAAAGTTCAAAGGAAGACAGTTTGAAAATCACTGAGTGATAATAGCATAATAGATGAGACCCAGACTGCCTGGGTTCAAATCCCATCCCACTGCTTACTAGCTGGATAAGCTATTGAATCTCTTTTTTGCCTCAGTTTGCTCATCTCTAAAATGGGGTAATATTGTGAGGATTAATACATGTAAAGTACCTGATCAGTGCTTGGCACGGAGTAGGTGTTCAGCAAATGCTAACCACTGATATTATTCATATGGCCCTGCTCCACCCTCACCCCTGGCCCTCCAGATGTTCTGGACTTCTGCCATGGGGCCTTGAGAGCCGAGGGGCCCAGTGGGGGAGGGGGCAGGTAAGCAAAGCAATCTGGGTGCACTCCAGTTCCCCTGCCTAATGCCTTCCCTGTGCCCCGCTGCAGAACCCCATCATCACCCAGTTCTTCCCCACCCTGCTGCTGTGGTGCTTCTCGGCCCTGCTCCCCACCATCGTCTACTACTCTGCCTTCTTTGAAGCCCACTGGACACGGTGAGACACCTCTACACGTGCCGTGCGGTGGCCCTCCTAGGTGGGCACCCATCCCGCTGGGCAGCCCTTTGCCCTTCAGGCTCCCTGGCCCTGGCAGTCCCAGAGCTGGCAGGGAAGGGATGGTGGCCAGCATCCTCACCTTTTCCTAAGGGACGCTCCTGGGACACTGTACCGGCTGGGGGAGCAGGCGTGGGGGGCTGGCTCACCTGACCTCTGCCCCTGTGCCCCTTGCCCCAGCTCTGGGGAGAACAGGACCACCATGCACAAGTGCTACACCTTCCTCATCTTTATGGTGCTGCTCCTGCCTTCGCTGGGACTGAGCAGGTGGGTTTCGGAGGCTGGGATGGGAGCCAGGGTTGGGGGACTGCAGGACAGGGAGAGGGAGCAGTTCAGGCTCCCACCTCGCCTACAGAGCTGGGGGCACAAGACCAGAAGCCTGGCCATCCCCAAGCCTCCTGACTTACCTGCCCCATGTCTGGGGGCGTCCCCAGAGGCTCTTGGGTGGGACTCCCCCTCCCCTGGTGTTCTGGGCCATTCCAGCCCACCACCACGCCTCTCCTTTCCTCCCCTCCAGCCTGGACCTCTTCTTCCGCTGGCTCTTTGACAAGAAATTCTTGGCCGAGGCAGCTATTCGGTTTGAGTGAGTGACCAGGGGCCCCAGGGAAGGAGACCAGATGGTGGGAGTGGGTATGCCTAAGAGACACTGCGAGCCCCGGGGTGAGGGTGCAGCCAAGCTTCCACCCCTGCAGGGGGAGGAGGGGAGAGGAGGGAGGGGCTTACATCACGGTCTGGCAGGCTCATCCCAAAGGTTCACCCACAGGGTGTCTTGGTTGTTTACATGGGAGATGTCCCTGGGGTCTGTGTTGGGGCTCACTCTCTGGGAACCTCTCTGGATTCTGAGGTCACCCTCAAGGTATATTTGGGGCTCTGGGGCCCACACTAGGGGGGCTTCTATGAGGGCCTCTGGGGCTCATATTCTGGGTCTAACTGTGGGAGTCTGGTGTTTCTCTTAGGAGGTTTGGAGAGGTGTCTGTAATGGGATCTTGGTCATACTTTGGGAGTGACTTGGGGGATCCTGGAAGTCTCCCTGAAGGTCTCTGGAGCCCACACTTTTGAGTGTCTAAGGAAGGCTCTTGGGCTCACAAATCTGGGAGTATCTATGGGGACTCTGGGGCTCACACTTTGGGGTGTTTCTGGGAGTTGTGGGAACATCTTTGAAGTTTTGGGCTCTTATTCAGAGGGTGACTGCGTAGTTCTTGATGGGGCACCCTCTCTGGGAATCCCCGTGAGGGTGCCTTGGGGGACATGTACCATGGCTGTATATGTGGGCAAAGCTCTGGGGGTCTTGCTCTGGGCCATCTGTGGTAACCTTGGCCTCACACTTGGTGTGTCACGGGCATTGACAAAGGTTCCTGGGTTCCCCACTCTAAGGATCTCGGAGGGAGGGTCTCTGGAGTTTGTGTTCTGGAGGTGTCCAAGACTCACACTCTGGGGGTAACTCTGGGTTAAGTTAAAATCAAAGGCAGGAGCCTTCAGGGTGTTCCTGGGGCTCATACCCTTGGGGTCTTTGGGGGTCTCAGGGGGGTTGTCTATGGAGATCTTGGGCAGTCATACCCTGAACATTCTGGTAGCCTTAGAGGTCTTGAGCACTCCCTCCATGGGTGTTTATGGGGCACAAGTTCTAGGGGTGCCTCTGGGCTCGCTCTCAGGCCGTGTCCCCTCACACTGAGAGTGTCTGGGGCTTACTTTGGAGGTGTCTGTTGACACTCTGGCATCTGCCTCTGGGGTTCACACTCTGGGAGGACTGAGGCACAGGTGCTTGAGGGTGAGCTGGGGGGTCCACCTGGAAGAAGGCACATTGGGGGTGAAGGTGTGGTGTGCTGTGCTGGCAGTGGGCAGGCGGCCACCCAGTCCCCCAAGGGCGCAGTGCCGGAGCACCTGGTACCCGCAGGTGCGTGTTCCTGCCGGACAACGGCGCCTTCTTCGTGAACTACGTCATTGCCTCAGCCTTTATCGGCAACGCCATGGACCTGCTGCGCATCCCGGGCCTGCTCATGTACATGATCCGGCTCTGCCTGGCGCGCTCTGCCGCCGAGAGGCGCAACGTGAAGCGGGTACGGCCGCCTGGGGCCGCCGTGGCCCGCACAGCGCCCCCTGGTGGGCCCAACAGAAACAGCGACAGTCATGCTAGAGTGTGGGGCACAGGGGTGCTGGGAAATCTGCGAGCCGAGTTCCGGGGCCCTGGGCTATCCCTTTCCCATCTGGGGCCTCAGCTTTCCCATATGTACAGTGATGGGTCGACATAGATAACCCTGAAGGCCCCTGCCAGTTCTGACCATCTAGTGTTCTATGATGGGAGTTGGGGGAGGTCCGGGTCCCTAGACCTAGGGTTCCTCTGCCCTAACCCGACATGAGGCTCCGATATCCCATTCCCAAGCCCACGGCCTGCCAGCCCCTGATCTCTTGAAGGCCCCTCCCCACACCCTCTCACTGTCCCCACCCTGCCCTCCATCTCCTCCACAGCCCCTCTCTCCCCCGCCCTACCCTAGACATTGGGTTCCTCTTCCCCATGGCTTCTTTCCTGGCCCCAGAGTTCCTGGCCCCTCCCCTGCCCTGTACCCCTCCTGTCTGTCCCTCCCTCCATGAGCCCCCTCCTGCCCATCTCCCCCCCAGCATCAGGCCTACGAGTTCCAGTTTGGCGCAGCCTACGCCTGGATGATGTGCGTCTTCACGGTGGTCATGACCTACAGTATCACCTGCCCCATCATCGTGCCCTTCGGTAGGCACCGCCGCGCCGGGACCTGGGCCCTGCTCGGGGGGACCCAGGACCTCACCCGCACCACTCTAGTAAGGCAGGCCACCCCGAGTGGACAGGGCCCCGGCTGGGAGACCGGCCCCTCAGGCCTCCCGCCCGGTCCCTGGCTCAGTCTGGGGCCTGGCCTAGGGGGAGAAGGGGAAAACCATGTCAGCTCAGGCTGGACCCAGCTGGTGTACTGGGCCCCTGGGCAGAGTCACCCCAACATGGCCATACCCACACCAATGCCTTCACTCACCTGGATATACTTGGACACATCACATACACACACACTCCTACACAACATCCATGGGCACACTTGTACACGGCCCTGTAAACTCAGGAAAGACCTTTGGATTCCAGGGTGGGGTTGGGTCCTCGCTGGAGATACAGCTGAGCTGTGTGACTTGACAACTCCCTCTTCCTTCTGAAGAAATTTAGCCGAGTTTCTCTTCAACTCTCACCCCCTCTAGTGGCCTCTACTTTCCCCTTGACCACATCCTAACCCCTTAACCACCCTCCCTGGTTGTTGAAGGCTCCAAGCTCCCAGATTAACCTCTTTGTCCTCCTTCTAAAGCTCCCATCCCCTCAGCCTCCAGGAAAATAGAACTTACCACCTAATTTATACTCATCTCTTGAGAGACAGGGATAGAGAAAAATGGGATGGGGTTTGAGAGGATGCTTGTTGAAGCAAATGGGTGGATTTCTAACAGTAGCATTCCTGGTGAGGGGCAGCAGCATGGAGGGGTTGACGCAGAAGAAGCCGAAGTTCTCTGATCTGCTAGGGGCTTGGGGCTCTATCCTGTACTGGGGCTGGGGCAGCAGGAGGGAGGCCAGCCCTGCAGCTACCTCGGAAGGACCGGGACAACCTGTGACGGACACGCAGAGGTCCGGCGGCGCTGGTTCCGAGGTCAGGGCCCATGTGGCTTCCCCCAGGGCTCATGTACATGCTGCTGAAGCACCTGGTGGACAGGTACAATCTCTACTATGCCTACCTGCCGGCCAAGCTGGACAAGAAGATCCACTCGGGGGCTGTGAACCAGGTGGTGGCCGCGCCCATCCTCTGCCTCTTCTGGCTGCTCTTCTTCTCCACCATGCGCACCGGTGAGGGCACCCCACCCTTGGGCGGTTGAGGTGGGGAGGCAGAGGGGACTCCCTCCAGAGTCGCGGCAGAGCAGGACAAGGGAGGTCCATGATGGCCGGGGGTCGCAAGCGGGGGGCCTGGGAGAGGCTAGGGTGAGGTCACAGCATATGGGAGTGTGGGACTGCGTTCAGAAGGTGCAGAAGCCAGGCGCTGGACCCCTGAGAGGGTGCCCACAGGAGAGATAGCAGCCCCATATTTTGTCCCCCACACCAGGGTTTCTGGCCCCCACGTCCATGTTCACGTTCGTGGTCCTGGTCATCACCATCGTCATCTGTCTCTGCCACGTCTGCTTCGGACACTTCAAATACCTCAGTGCCCACAACTACAAGGTATGGGGCGAGGGGCCAGGGGGGTGGCTGAGGGCAGGAGCTCAAGGGGGGCAGAGGGATGGCTGAGGGCAGGAACTCGAGGCAGGTAGGGGGATGGCTGAGGGCAGGAGCTCGAGGGGGGCAGGGGGATGGCTGAGGGCAGGAGCTCGAGGAGGGCAGGGGGATGGCTGAGGACAGGAGCTCGAGGGGGGCAGGGGGATGGCTGAGGGCAGGAGCTCGACGGGGTCAGGGGGATGGCTGAGGGCAGGAGCTCGAGGGGGGCAGGGGGATGGCTGAGGGCAGGAGCTCGAGGGGGGCTGGGGGATGGTTGGGGGCTGAGGGCAAGGCTAACAAGGATGTGGAGAGGATGTGGGGGCACGGTTGCGGCTGAGAGCAGGGCATTCTCCCCACTCCCTGACTCATTCTGGGCCCCTCAAGATTGAGCACACGGAGACAGATACTGTGGACCCCAGAAGCAATGGACGGCCCCCGACTGCTGCCGCTGTCCCCAAATCTGCAGTGAGTATCCCATTCCATGGTTAAGGGTGGGGAGGGGCCTCTGATTGGGATTCAGCCCCAAAGCTGGGTGTCCCATTAGTCCTCCAGAAAGGGAAGCCTTTCCAGACCTCAGGGCAGTGGGAGACAGGGCAGGGAGAGGCCAGGCTTTACTGGGGGCTGTTCCCCGCTCCCTTGGAGGGATCACTGCCCCTCCCTCCCGCAGGCCCTGAGATTCCCCATCCCCCCTTCCCATAAGGGGCAGCTGTCCACCCTCACCCCCACTCCTCTCCCCCTTCAGAAATACATCGCTCAGGTGCTGCAGGACTCAGAAGTGGACGGGGATGGGGATGGGGGTCCTGGGAGCTCGGGGGACGAGCCCCCGTCGTCCTCGTCCCAAGATGAGGAGCTGCTGATGCCACCTGATGGCCTCACGGACACGGACTTCCAGTCTTGCGAGGACAGCCTCATAGAGAATGAGATTCACCAGTAAGGGGAGGGAGGGGCCCTGGAGGCCACGCCCTGCCCCCACCCCACCCACCCTCCACGGACACTAAAATGCTAATAATTTATTAGATCTAAAGCCCCTTCCTCCCCATCCCCTGCTTTCATTAAGGTATTTAAACCTGGGGATTTCGCTGCTCTCCCCCGCCACGGAGGGAGGGAGGGAACCCCCCAACCTCAGTGAGGAGAGCCCCGAGCCGGCCCCGGGGCAAAGAGAGGTGTGAACAGGGTTCCCCCAGATCAGTGCCCCCAGGCTAGTAGCGTGGTCAGGAAAGGGTTAATGAGAGCCAAGAGGGGTACCTGGTGCAGTGGCTGGAGACCTGGGGGGCCAGGCAGATCAGGGGCCACCACCTCCCCAGTTCTTTCCTCCTGCCAAGTCCCCCTGGGATCTGGAACCTCCAGGGAAGCGGAGCCTCCAGCCCCCATGGGTTGCACGAGGGGAGGGGGTGCTGAGAGGGAGGAAGCGTCAGGCGCCAAGCCAGGGGGGTGACCTGGGGGTGGGGGTGGGCATGGCTGACACTGGAAAATGGGTTTTTGCACTGTTTTTTTTTTTTTTCCTTTAAAATAAAAATGACAAGAAAAGCTCTGAGGCAGATGTCTGATTTGTGGTGCTGCCCTGGACACGTGGCAAGGGTCCCGCAACCCTTCTGTCCATCTGGAGGACCTGTTCAGAGTGCCCCCATGACCTGGGCAAGAGGCTTCTTGGGTGGAGCCTCAGTTTCTCCATCCAGGAGAGGAGGGAGTGGCAGCAGGGGCTCGCTATGTGCATGCTGCCAGCCGCCCTCCACCCTTCCCCTGTGTCTGTCAGCGTTTTCTCCACCCCTTGCCCTGAGGAAATTGTGGGACCACTCAGACTGAGGGACAGGGACACAGGCCCCACACTCCATCCCTGAGAGCCACACAAATGGGACAGAGATTCAGGGGAGAAACTTGTGCAGAGCCACCAGCTCCACACCAGTCCAGGAAGAAGGCTTCCTGGAGGAGGAAGATCCCAGGATGGCTGCTTCCAGAAAGGGACTCTTAGCGGGCTGCTCTGGAGGGGGAGAGACAAGAAAATGGGGCCACAGGAGCCAACCAAATACTGTCGTTATTAATTGTTATCATTGTTGCTACAACTTATTGAGTGGCTATTGTGTGCCTGGAATTATGCTAAGTGACTTCCATGCTTTAACGCATTTACTCCTCAGAGAGCTTGCTCTGACGTCAGGCATGGGTTTGCTGTGAGGATTACGTGAGACAATGTGTCATGTGCTCGCTTGGCCCAGTGCCTGGTACAAGGTAAACACCCCATAAACGTCACCTATAATTAATACGATGATCATTAACAGGACCTACAAAGCAGGTGTGGTTTTCCTCTTTATGGATGAGGAAAAGGTTTCAGAGAGGTTCAGAGAGGGTGGGGGGTTCGTCCAAGGTTACCAGCCTGGGAGGGATCTCGGAAAGGTCCTCCTGAGCATCTCAGTGAGCCCGCCCCCAGCCCATCTGTCCCTTCCCCAGGAGACCCTTCTTGAAAAGCCCCCTCCCTACCCTCCCATCAAATCTTATCCATCCTCTAATACCCAACTCAAATTCACATTCTCTAAGAAATTTCCTGTGACCGCCCTAGGCCACCCTCCAGAGGCCCACAGAGCCGTGTGGTCACACACAGTACATACTGCGTGTGCGAGAGCCAGGAGACCTGGACTCCAGTCCTGGTTCTGTCACTAACTCTCTGCACAACCCCAGGAAATCCACCTCTCATCTCTGGACCTGTTTCCTCATCAGTAAAATCAGGGAGCACGACCAGGTGACCCCTAAGGCCCTGGAGCATCTCCTGCCCACCCACCACCCACCAGCAGGACCCAGAAAACAAGACAGTGAGTCAAGGGGAACTCCCCAAGGGGAGAAGAGACCTCTGAGGAGGAGGAGGAAGAGAAGGAGTAGGTACCACAACTGCCTGCAGACTGTCAACAAGAAACGAACAACAGTGGTGACAGCAAACAGAGCGTAAAGCCTGATAAAGATTGCCGGAGCACTGGCACGGGCGGGGCAGAAGGCAAACAGTGCCCAGGTCCAGCCCCGGGCTGGGGAGAGATGCCACTTGCATGACGAACACGGCTTGGAGGGCCAGGGTTTCCTGGTGGCCTGCTGTGGGCAGAGGAGTGGGCCACACACAGTGGAGATGAAGGTCGGGGCCTCAGCCTTCACATGAACCTCAGATCTGCAGTCTTCTGAAATGTGGACTCCAGGGTGGAGCCCCCAGAGTCCCAGGGCTGGAGGAGCTGCCAGGCCAAGGGTGGGGGAGCAGAGTGCGAGCCGGTGGGTAGGCAAAGATTGGCTGGGTTTCAAGCAGAGAGCACGCACAGCAGGCCCCTGAGGCCGCTAACAGTAGTCTCACCCTGCATCCCTCCATCAACCGCTCCTGAGCACCTACTGTGCACAGGGCTCTGAGCAGGACACTGGTGACACCGCGAGGAGCAAGGCTGCCTCCCAGGCTCCCACAGCCCAGTGGGCAAGCCAGACAGAGGACCGAGCACTCACTGGGTCCAGCACTGTTCTTAGCACTTTCTATGAACTGATGGAGCCCTCAGAGAAGCCGTGTCCCAAATGTACAGATGAGGAGCCGAGGCACACAGTGGTGAGGGCCCAGCTAAGACAACATTTTTTTTATTTTTTTTTTTGGTGAGGAGATCAGCCCTGAGCTAACATCCATGCCAATCCTCCTCTTTTTGCTGAGGAAGACTGGCCCTGAGCTAACATCCGGCCAATCTTCTTCCACTTCATGTGGGACGCCACCACAGCATGGCCTGACAAGCGGTGCGTTGGTGCACACCCGGGATCTGAACCCGGGCTGCCAGCAACAGAACGCGTGCACTTAACCGCTACACCACGGGGCCGGCCCCCCAGCTAAGACAATCTGTCTGCAGCAGAGCCAGGACAAGGGTGAAAACTCTTAGGATGTATGGGAGCCCAAAGGCAGGACATCTTGCCTCACGCAAACTTTTTACTGCTCAGCTGAGAAAGTTGACATCCAAAGAGGAGGAGACAAGGACCCACAATTATTAAGGCCAAAATGGCCAGCGTGGTACCAGACACCTGGCCTGGGGTCATTAGGTTAAACCAGGAACACCTCCACCACCTGCTCTGAGGCTGGGGCAGTGAGGTGACCCCTCATCAGGTCAGATGGAAAAGTCCAGAAGGCCAAGTGAGGCAGGGGAACTGGGGCGAGGGGCAGGGAATGGATGGGGAGGGGGCGAGGGTGCCCGGTAAGGACTGGCTGGCATGGTCTGTGGGGGCTGAGGCAACCATGGACACGTCCAGGGGCCGGGGGCTCGGGTCGGCCTCGAGGTCCCATAGGCTCTAGATCAGTTCTTCGGAACATAAACAGAGGAAGGAAAGAACCAGACACATTCAGGTGACTGACCATCTGGAAATGACCACTGGTATTTATTGGAGTGGGGCCAAGGAGGGCATGATTTAAGGAGCAACCAGGAGTGGTTCTGAACCAGCACCTTGGCTCATGAAGACCCCTCGGCACTCCTGAAGCCTGTTTCTCTACGGGTGGGCAGACACACCACTGCCCTTTGCCTGGCAAGGCCTGTTGTCTGCACATTGTCGCTTGGATAGACCTCAGCCTGGGCCTCTGGTCAGCCTAAACTCCTCAGTTCCTCACCTGCCTGGCATGCCTCTCCTCCCCTCGGAGGAGGGTCTCCCAACCCCACCTTATCGGTCTTCTGGAAGGGCCTGAAGCTCAAAGCCAGGTTCAAGTGTTTCCAGATGGGAAACTCCAGGCAATGCTCAAACAGCAGACAGAGCACAAGTCACTGGGAGATCCCGGCCCCAGGGTGGGAGGCTGTAATAGAGGAGAACGCCCGTGCCCACCCACACCCGGCCCTGGCGCCTCCTCAGAGGCAGGGCGCAGTCAGGAGGGGGAATTACAACCCCGTCATTTGACAAACATGTCCTGAGCAGGGACTGCGTACCCAGCTCCCATGCTGGTGCTGCAAAGGAGCCCAGAGTTGTGGTGGTGGAGCCACGGAAGTGGGGAGGGAGGCCACAGGGAGCCCCTAAGTCCACTTCGCCTCCTCCCTTGCCAGCTGGGGCCAGGCAGAAGAGCTGGACAAGAGCTGGGGCTCCGGGTTCAAATCCCAGGTCAGCCACCTACCAGCCGTGTGACCTCGGGCAAGTGTGTATCATTCCTCTCAGAAAGGAAAACTCCCGTTTCCTTTACACACGAAGTACTTCCGAAACTAAACGTGTGGGGGCTTTTCCCCCTCTCTCCAGACACCAGCTGGATGTCCTACAATTCCATCCAGTTCTGACACTATCTACCTGGAGTTAGTGTCAGATCCCACAGGCTAAGGGCTCAGTCCCACACCTCAGACGCCAATTGCAAGTCCCAGGTTGTTACCTGCACTTCTGTCTGAAGGGCTATAAATCAGGGTCCCCACAGCCCCTCCTCAGGTTTGATAATTTGCTATGATGGCTCACAGAACTCAGGAGAACACTCGCATTTACCGGTTTATTATAAAAGGATACAACAAAGGGTACAGGTGAACAGCCAGATGAAGTACACAGGGCAAGGTCCAGAAGGGACCACAGAGCTTCTGCCCTGTGGAGTTGGGGTGCACCACCCCTCCTGGCATGGACGTGTGTTCACCAACTCAGAAGCTCTCTGAACCTCACATTTTAAGGGTTTTTACGAAGGCTTCATGCCGTAGGCGTGATCAATTATTAGCTCAATCTCTAGCCCCTCTCCCCTCCCTGGAGGATGGGGGGTGGGACTGAAAGTTCCAAGCTTTTAATCACGGCTTGGTCTTTCTAGTGACCAGCTCCCATCCTGAGGCTGTCCAGGAGCCCTCCAAGAGTCACCTCCTTAGAACAAAAGACATTCCTTTCACTCAGGAAATTCCAAGGGATTTAGGAGCTCTCTGTCGGGAGCCAGGGGCAGAGACCAAATATCTGTTTCTTATTATGTCACCTCTGAACCTCACTTTCCTCATCTATAAAATGGGCATAAGGATACCATGTTCTCAAGTTGTTTTAAGGATTAAGTAAGTAGAAAGTTCTTGCCCAGTGCTTCGTACAGAATAATAACTTAATAAACTGTAATTAATATTCTTACAGATGAGGAAATTGAGATCCAAGAAAGTGGGATGGGGAGGACTTGCCCAAGGTTGGCCAGTGTTGGAGCCTGGAACAAGGCTCTGTGATTCTGTTCAGTTGCCTGACCATCTGCTCAGTACCCGATGCACCTCCAGGCAGGGCTGAGGGGCACCGGGATGACCTTGACTGTCCCCGTCCTCGACAGCCGTACACTCTGAGAAAGACTGTTCTATAGGGCAGACTTCCCAGCCCAAAGACTTCACCTTTCCCCTGGAGAGACACGACCGTCAGGCCACTGGCCTAACCATGCCAAGGAGAGTGTTATGGGTTGAATTGTGTCCCCAGAAAAGATATGTTGAAGTCCTAACCCCCAGTACCTCAGAAAGTGAACTTATTTGGAAATAGGGTCATTGCAGAAGTAATTAGTTAAGATGAGGTCATGCTGGAATAGGGTGGCCCCTAATCCTGTCTTTATAAGAAGAGGAGAGAGACACAGAAAATGCCACATGAAGACACAGAGACACACAGTGAGAACGCCATGTCGGTGGGAAAGTGACTTTGGCAATGAGGAGCCTTTCAGGATAAAAGGTCAGGTTGGGGTGTCAGGCACAACACCTTCCTAGAAGCCTTGGGCTGAAGGAGAGGGACTCAGACTGTCCTGATTGGAAGATGAGGTGAGGACAGCCAGCCTGCTGGAGGCCCCCGGTGGGGGTGCTGGGTCTCCCATCCCTGCAGGGAGATGGCCCTCGGGTTGGCGGGTGGGGACCAGGCAGATGGAAAGGGGCTAGGTGATGGACAGTGCCAGCCTGTGGGGGACAATGAGAAGGAGGAAAGAGAGGAAGGCAGTTGTTAAAACCTGCCACTGACCTAGGAATCCCACTGCAATTGGAGAGTTCTGGGTGGGGGTGGGGGGGGTCCTCCTCCCCCTCCCCCTCCCCCCAGAACCTTCAACTGTCAAGCACCATGCTAGCCACCACCATGCTGTACTCCCCAGGTAGGCGCTGATGGGGCTTGTCCACTCCTGTCCCTCTGCAGACTAGGGCCTCCCCCCAGGGAAGGGGCCGTGTGCCCTCGAGGGTGACTCCTCCGTCAGACTGGATGCCCCTAGGAGCAGGAGCTGGGCCACTTCCTCAGACCGTTCGGAAAAGAACAGGTCGCTTGTGATGGGACCCCCGGAGCCTGTCTTCCTTGTCTTCACTGAGAGGTTGGAGTCGGGGAGAGGAGAGGGACCAGCCACCCCACTGTCACAGCTACCTGAGGAAAAGGCTTGTGTGAGGGGAGCCCCAGCGGCTGTTAGAAAAATAAAACTCAGGAAACAGAGAGAACCTCTCCCCGCCTAGAAAAGCAGGCCCCTTGGACCAGATCTAAGAAGGCCCACAGAGCAGGCCTACAGAGCAGGCCTGGGAGCAGACCTCAGGACCCGGGGGGAGGGAGCACTTGGTGGGAGGGGAGGGGCTGGGCAGAGCTGAGCTGTTCTGTGAGGTGGGAGGTAAGTGGTCGGAAGGCAGCCAACCCCAGCCAGCAGAAGGGCTCAGCCCTGCTCCTCACCCAGCCTAGGAGAGCAGCCAGATTCTGCTATAAGGGGCACCCTACCCCCAGCCTCCGGGCCTCTCGGGCCCTCACCACCTGCCTGACCCCTGGAAGTGTAGGCCTAGCCCTAGGAAGAGAGTCCAAACCAGTCCTTGCTCTTTAGAAGTTCCCTAACTGAGAAGTCTAGACAACATCTTCGTTTCCTCCCAGCTCTGGAAATTCAGCTGTCCGTAAATCTATAGGGCCCCAGTCTGATGGGGGAGCTGCAGCCCCCAGCCTCAGGGACGACTCCCAGTCTGATGGGGAAGACAGGATATGCACCTAGGACAGAGAGCTTCCTATCCATACATGCCTTGTTTTAATGTATTGCTTTAGCCATCTGCCTGTCCTTCTCATAGCCAGCCTTGTTTGTCTGTCTCAGCTTGCCCATGCCCCAGCCCCGCGACAGGGCTTGGGTCAGTTGCTCTCTCTGGAGACATATTTGTTGATAACTATGGTGGAGTGTGTGTGTGTGTAAGTCCTCCCCGCCAGCCGGCTGAGGAATGAGCTCAGACCCTGCGGACTGAGTATGCGGGATCTTGAGCAGGGTTTGGAGTCAGGACGGTGAGCAATGACTCCTTGGGCCCGGTGATGGTCAGGGGACCGAGGGCTCCAGGGAGACGAGGGAGGTGAGATTTCACCGCCTTCACCTTGGCTGCCCTCTGATGTTCTCCTGTTGTCTTGGACACCAGCACCTTCTGTGGTCCCTCCAAACCCCCCAGGAGATCTCCACACACTCACTCAGGTTTCTCACCCTCTACACTCTCAACACTTGGGGGCAGGATAATCCCTTGTTGTAGGGGCTGTCCTGTGCACCGTAGGATGCATAGCTGCATCCCTGGCCTCTGCTCACTGGATGCCCACTCCCAATTAGGACAACCAAAAATGTCTCTAGATATTGCCAAGTGTTCCCTGGGGGCATGATCGCCCCTCCTCCCCTCCGATGAGAACTGCTGATCTAACTTCTCTGGGGGGGCCCTGGGTTCCACCTAGGTCAGGAGGGAATGGTCGTTCCTGCCCTGCTGGCGACACTGGGTAAAGACCAGGCGATGAAACAACGCAAGTTCTCGATTCTCATCCCTCTCAGGGATGCTCTTCACCCTTCCTCTCTGGACCCTCCTCATCAAAGGGACCCCACTGCTTATTCCCCCACAGGTCTCCCTTCACAACCTCTCCCCCAGCTCTGTGGGCAAGAAATAAGCCACTTATCTTCATCTCCCACCGCCACATACATAATCCACAGACACACACACACACCCCTTTGCTCATTTTCTCCTAGTCTGAGGGAGTGGGAAAGAGCTTCCTGGACCATTTCTAAGAGCAGCCCAGAGGGCTTGGGTTGGAAGAAAGGGCTGGAGGGAAAGGGAGAGGGAGAGGAGGAAGAACTCCCAGATTCTGGCTCTGCCCACCCTCTCCTCTGCCGCCCAGCCCTGATCTTCCAGATCCAGGAACTCATGGTCACTCCACAGCTGGGGGAGTAGGGTGAGCTGAGAGCAGGGAAAAGGAGCAGTCACCCCCCTCTCCCTGCCAGAACCTCCCCGATTATCCCACCCAACCTGGGCGGCCTCTTTCTCTGGTACCTTCTCCCTGTCTCTGTGGCCCAGGAAGCTGAACCTGAGGAGGAGTTGTCTGGGGAGGGTCCTCTCAGAGCTCCAGGCTGGGGGTGCCCACACAGAATAAACACTCCATAAGGGATGGCTGAGAGGAGCTAGGCTTTGCTCTAAGAGCTCAAACCTGGCTGCAGAGACAGACAAGCATACAGACAATCCCGGTATGTTGAGTGGAAGTGTTGCTGCTGTCCTTGTGACCGTGAAGCCCTATAAAGGAGGGGTGCCAGGGGATGCTAGTAGGAGCCTAATAAATATCAGCTGACCAGCCAGGTCAGTGGAGACAAGGCAACTGACATTCTCTGGGCCCCCACTGAGCGCCAGTCTTTTTCATGAATGGTGCATCATTTAATCCTGAAACACCCTTCCAGGAGGGATATAGCAGCCTCTCTCTACAGAAGAGGAGACCAAGGCTCAGAGACATAAAGCAACTTGCCCAAGGTCACACAGCTACCCACTCTGGCTCAGTGCAGCCCAGGGCACTAGCTCTGCTAAAGAGAAATCAGCTGCCTCTCCGACCCCTTTTCCAACACCTTATCAGTCCGCCCTCCCAGCTCAGAGGAAGTGGCTTAACAAAGACCACCGAGAGGCTGGGGTAAAATGGAGGAAGGGAAGGACCACTCATCCTTCTCTCCAGCATGGCCTCTGCCCCTCCCCCGAGGATCCCTCCCAGCAAGGCAGTGAGTGTGAAGGGTGAGAGCATGGACCAGTCTGCCTAGGTATGACCCTGACTCTGCTGCCCACCAGGAGTGCAGCCTTGAGGAAGTTCAACCTCTCTGTGCCTCGGTTTCTCCCTCTATAGCAGGGAGACAATAATAATAAACCTAACCAATAGGGTGTTGTGAGGATTCAATGAGTTAATGCACGTAAACCGTTTAGATCCCTGCCAGGCATGCGCTGAGTCCTCAGACACTATTATTTTGATAAAAGCTAGGCAAGTGCTAGTTACTTTCATAACTGAGGGAGGATCCCTAACATCTCATCACAGGCTCTTGGAAGAAGCAAAGGACAGGATCCTAAGTCTTTCTTCAGCAAACTCACCCTAATCCTTACGGACAATGAACTTTTCTCAGTGAGGCCAGGAGCCTCCAGGCCCCAGGGACCCTAAGGGGACCCCAGAGAGGCCTTTATGGTGGGACCTGCTCTGGGATGGGCCTGCTGGTGGGATCTCCCCAGTGGAATGGAGGGTCCCAGGGACGAGTCATATGCCCATCCATCCCTTCATGGGATCATTACTGGGCCCTCTTCCTTTGGGACAAACTAAGATGCACAAACCTCCTCTCTTCCAGCAGCTGCCGGGGAACATCCTTCAACACATTTATTGAGTACCTACTGTGTGCTCCATACAGCAGCAAACAGAACACACAGAGCTCCCCGCCCTCCCGAGCTTTTGTTCTATGAGGAGGCAAACAATACACAAATTTTATAGTACGTTAGGGACTACAGTGGGACAGAGAGTTGGGGGCCAGGGCACGAGAGAGAAAATAGATTTGCAAACACAGATAAAAAATTACTGCAGTGCAGAGCAAGGCATTCATTCATTCATTCACTGAAAGCATTTCCAAGCCCCTGCCGGCCCAGGTGCTGTATGAGACAGAGGGAACCCAGTGGTGGACGGGGGCCCTCCTGCACCCTTGAGAGCTCACAGACAGGCCAACTCAGAGCGGGCGGGTGGGCAGTGATGGGTGTCATAACAAAGGGAGGTGTTGGGCACTAGGGCGGCCCCAATCTCTGCCTGGGCACGTCGAGGGAGGCTTCACCAAGGAGGTGGCACTGAGCAAGGACTGGAAGGCCGAGCAGGACTTTTCCCAGGGGACAAGGCATGTGCATGGGATCAGGAACGATTCCAGGCAGAGGCACAGAGGCGAGAACAGCCCAATGGCCCTGAGGAAGGAAGGCAGCCAACGTGCAAAGGCGGTGGGCCAGATGGTGGCAGCCTGGTTTGGGTTTGTCAGGCTACCAACGGGAGACTACAGGTGATATTACTGGACCCAGGGAAGTCCCAAAGAGACACCAATGTGGGACGGGAGAAAGCGTTTGCTTGGTTGGAGTAGTGGGCAGAGCAAGAGGGCATCAGATAAGTTGAGCCACCAATAGCCTGTGATCCGCTTAGGTGATGAAGATGGAAGATGGCGCTGGCTCAACAAGCCTTCCCGCTGAGGAGAGGCACCTCCCTCGTGAGGCAGTGTAGGGTAAAGGTCACCAGCCTTGTCTGCTGTCTGCGGTCAGACTTAGTCCCACACCCCACCCTCACGCTGTGACCTTGACATCTGGGCTCCGCTTCCTCTTCTGGTAACTGGGGGTAATCCATGGACCTGTCTCAGGTCCCGTGTGCCTGCACGGAGCCGGCCATCGGTACCGTTAGCCCTACTCCTTGTCTGTCAACTCGGGGGAGGAAGAACAACTGAGACCCTCTGCTCTTGCCTCTGAGGAGCTCAGCCCTCCGTGGGCTCAATCCAGTCTCCCCTCTGGACAGCCCGGAACCCGTCTCCCCCGCTCTGTCGCTGCCCCCTTCTTTCCTTCACTCTGGATTCCTCCCACACCCGGGCCCCAACTGGGCTCTGTTGAACTTAGACCACATCCTTCCTCCCCTCCTCCTGAGCTCTTCCTTCTTCCAGAGCCAGCTGAGAATGTGGGGGGATTGAGGGAGGACAGGCCCCCGGGGCATGTGTGGGTAGGACTGGAGACTCAGAGTTCATGTGGCTCTGTGGTCTCACCTCCTCTTCCTCCTCCTCCACGCTCCCCACTCCCAGGGCCACCACTGGAGTCAGTCCCATGTACACAGGTGGACGGATACTCAGGAAGGGATGTAAGAAAGTTGCAGTCTCTCTGGGGGAGGAGGTGTGGGCAGGGCACCCTGGGTCCCCAGCTGCCCAGCTGGCTCAAGGTCTGTCAGGATCTGTCGTCTCAGAGCCTCAGCCTCCTCACCCCCCCAGGCCATCCCCTAACTGGACTCTCCCTGTGAGCAGCCCCGTCCCCGCTGCCCTCCTGCCCTCTACATTCCACATTCCCACTTTCCCCAAAAGGCAGTGTCTGTTTGCACGATCTGGAGGTCATTTTTTTAGCAGCTGTACCAGGATATGATTCACATACCATACAATTCACCCACTTAAAGTGTATGATTTGTGGATTTTAGTACATTCACCAAGTTGTGCAACCATCACCACAAGCAATTTTAGAACATTTTCAGAACATTTTCATTATCCCCCAGAAGAAACCCCGTACCCTTTAGCTATCAACTTCCAATCCCCCCATCCTGCTAAACCCTAGGCAACCACTAACCTACTTCCTGTCTCTATATAGACTGGCCTATTTGGGGCATTTTATATAATTGGAATCATACAATACGTGACTGCCTTCTCCACTTAGCATAGTGTTTTCAAGGTTCATCCATGTTGTAGCAGGATCAGGACTTCATTCCTTTTGTTGTTGAATTATATTCCGTTGTATGAATATTCCTCATTTTATTTGTCCACACATCAGCTGATGGACATTTGGGTTTTTTCCCCACTTTTTGGCTACTGTGAATAATGCTGCTCTGAAGATTTGTGGACAAGTTTTTGTGTGGACATATATTTTCATTTCTCTTGGGTATATACCTAGAGGTGGAATTGATGGATCTTATGGTAATTCTGTTTTTAATTGTTTGGGGAACTGCCAGACTGTTTTCCAAAGTGGTTGCACCCCTTTACGTGCCCACCAGCAGTGTATGAGGGCTCCAATTTCTCTACCTCCTTGCCAACACTTGTTATTATCAGTGTTTTTGATGACAGCCATCCTAGTGGGTGTGAAGTGGTGTCTCATTGTGGCCTTGATTCGCATTCATCTGGTGACTAATGATGTTGAGCATTTTTCCATGTGATTACTGGTCATTCGTATATCTTCTTCAGAAAAGTATCTATTCAGATCCTCCGTCCATTTTTTAATTGGGTTATTTGTCCTTTTACTATTAAGCGGAGGACGTTTTCACCAACAAGGGAATGGCAGCTCGCATAAGCCAGAGCCGGCTCAAGGCCAAGGACGTGGGCCAGCACCACAAGGCCCGGAACTACAGTAACCAGAGCTTTGGGGAGCTGCGAGCAGTCTGTCTGAGGAAGGGAGAGCTGTTCGAGGACCCCTTGTTCCCCGCCGAACCCAGTTCGCTTGGCTTCAAGGAGCTGGGCCCCAACTCCAGAAATGTGCAGGACATCTGCTGGCAGCGGCCCAGTGTGGGCACTGGGAGGGGAGGCATGGACTCATGGGGGGGGCTGTGGTATCGCCCCAGTCACTTTGATAATCTCCAGTCCCCCACCACCATATCCTGGCCCTCGCACTAGGCTCCTCATCAGGGCCGGGGACGGTTCTAGACACACTTAATCAGAACCTCCCGATAACCCTTGGGAAAGTCACTCATCGGTCTTTGCTATCACAACCCACAACGATGCCAAGCCAGTCCTGTACCCTCCCTCCCCTCCATCCATGATTTCCCCTAGAACTTGGAGGTGGGCATCATTCCCCAGGAAAAGCGGGAGGAGGTTGGGAGGCGTGTCCTGGGCTCCCTGAAACCTTTGTTCCTTCACTGCAGCAAATCACGAGCAATCCTCAGTTCATCGTGGATGGGGTCAGTGCAACAGACATCTGCCAGGGGGTGCTCGGTGAGTGCGGAGCAGGAAAGCTGGTCTCGCCTAAGGGAGGGGTGAACTGGGGAAGAGGGCTGAGGGGGCGGGAGGGCCAGAGTGTCTTTAGAGGCTGGGGAACTGGGACCCCTGGGTTCAGACAGCCTCTCCTGCTGCCCTGCCCCACCCCTTCTGAGGCGATGGAGGGACTTGTCCCCTAATCCAGATTCCACCCCTCGCTGCTGCAATCTGGGTCTGGGGTAGGCTGGGGTGGTATATTAGTTGTCCATTGCTACACAATAAATTACCCCAAGACTTGGGGACTTAGAGCAACAACAAATATCCATCATCCCACAGTTTCGGTGGGGCAGCACTCCGGAAGCTGCATAGCGGGTGGGTCTGGCTCAGGGTCTCTCCTCAGGCTGCAGCCAACATGTCAGTCAGGGCTGCCGACACCTGAAGGTTTGACGGGAGCTGGAGGATCCTCCGCCAGGATGGTACACTCACACGGCAGGAGGCCTCAGCTCCTTGCCACTTAGGCTTCTCCGTAGGACCGCTCAAGTGTCCACATAGCACGGTAGCTGGCTTCCCCCAGAGAGGGTGACCCAAGATCGAGAGCAAAGAGGGAGCCACAATGCCTTTTCCCACCTCGTCTCAGGAGAACACACACACACACACACACACACACACACACACACACACAGTAACCTTGACACATGCTATCTGTTAGAAGCAAGCATGGAATCTGGCCCACACTCAAGGGGAGGAGAATTAGGCTCCCCGTCTTGGGAGGAGGATTGTCAAAGAACTTGTGGACCTATTGTAAAGCCACTGCAGGTGCCAGAACTTCCTCAGTCTGGGGCACCAAGTAAAGGAGCCTTGGGCCCCCTCAGCCCGCTTTCCCACAGGCTCCCATGGAAGCCCCGAGAGATATCTTCCTCCCTAAGCCTGGTCCTCTTCCATGTTTCCTCCAAACCCCTCACTGCATCTTTAGGGATAAGGACAGGGTGAGCTTCCTCTGGGGCTGAGTTCTGTCCTAGAGAAAAGGGCAGGGTGTGGGCAGGGCAGAGGCCAAGGAGACCTCAGGCCCCACGTCTGCCGCTGAGGCTCGCTGGGCTGCAAGAGGAGAAAAGTGGCTTCTCCCTAGGCACCCTTTTGGCGACGGAGGATTGGAGTGTCCTTAACCTTGCTTTCCCACCCTCTGCCTTGCCCCAAGGGTACCTCAGGCAGCCAGGAGGCCGTTGGTTATCACAGAAGCTTTCCCAGTGCCCTCAGCCTCAGCCTGGCTGGGGCACTCACACAGCACACCACCCTGCCCCACGGCCCCACCCAGTGAGGTCTGAGATCCCCAGGAGAGATGGGAACAGATGACCTCAGGCCAGGGATACTGCCCCTGTGCCCTATCAACGCCTAGCCTCAAGGACCCAGTTGGGGTATAGACTGAGCCCCTTGGGTCTCCGATATTGTGTGGATGACATCAGGGAGAAACGTCTTGATGTCTACACAGTGTAATCACAGAGGTGGGGGCCGTGAGGGAAGGTGACTGGGTTTGTTCAAGGGGATGGGAGACGACTGGCTCTCTCCCAAGGAAAGCAGGTCCCAGAGTGAGGAGCAAGGCCAAGGCCAAAAATACCTCCCCGTCAAATCCCGAAACAAAAGCATCTGGTTCAATTTGTGAATCCCTCACCTGAAAGAAAAGGTAGAGAGCTCACTCCCCAGGGCCTGTCCCTTCTGCGCTGTCTCTCTCTACTTGCTTCCTTCCTGAACACTGCTTAGTGGGAGGGCCGGCAAGGGAGGGCTTCTCCGTCGGGGAGGGGGCCACAGAGCCGGTTCCTGCTCCTCTAGGGCTTGGATTCTGGGACCCACACACACATGGGTGTGCTCAAGGGGGTAGCCCCTGCCTGTCTTTCCAGGGGACTGCTGGCTGCTGGCTGCCATAGGCTCCCTGACCACGTACCCCAAACTGCTGGACCGCGTGGTACCCAAGGGGCAGAGCTTCAAGAAAAACTATGCTGGCATCTTCCATTTTCAGGTGAAGGGCAATTTGAAAGCCAGAGTTGCTCTGTGTGGTGTACGTGTGTGTGCGTGTGTGCGCGTGTGCACACGCGTGTGTGTATATACGACATTGGGAATCTCTGTCACATAATTTTTGTAAGCTGCTCTTTAAATTTAGCAACATGTGGACAAATTCCCCATGCCATAAAATATTTCTGAGAATCACAGGAGTTTTTAAGACCTCAGACATCCTAAAATCCAGTCAGGGTCAAAAGGTGGGTGGGGTCCCCCTGGAGGCCACGGCAGAACCTGGAGAGGAGGCTGGGACGAGGTCCAGGCTTTTCAACGTCTTTCACTCCCTATTCAGCCATTCTGGGGAGTGGCCTCTCTGACACTGGTGGGTCACTGAACCTGGCCACGAGGAGGCGCTTTTGTAACAGAGTTCTCGTGGAAGGAGTGTGTGTGCGTGCGTGTGCGTGTGTGTGTGTGTGTGTGTGTGTGTGTCTGAGAATGCCTGCATGTGATGTGCTTGGAGGGGGCGCCTGGGGCAGACAGATGCCCCACGCTCCGCTGAGGTCCACCTTGCTGCCCACAGATCTGGCAGTTTGGGCAATGGGTGGATGTGGTGGTGGATGACCGGCTGCCCACAAAGAACGGCAAGCTGGTGTTCGTGCACTCAGCAGAGCACACTGAGTTCTGGAGTGCCCTGCTGGAGAAGGCGTATGCCAAGTGAGTGCCCTGAGCCAAGGAGTTGGGCTTGCCTCCAAGCCTGCCCTGACAGTTGGCAGCTGTAAGGGCAGCTGGAATCAAGGGAAGAGGCAGGGGGACGGCGGGGCATCCCTCCCTTCCTTCACCGCACCCTCTGATGTCCAAAGCCACATCTCCATCCCAGAGCCCAAACAGTGCCCTTTCTGTGCCCACAGGCTGAACGGGTCCTATGAAGCACTGACAGGGGGCAACACAGTGGAAGGCTTTGAAGACTTCACGGGGGGCGTGACCCAGAGCCTCCAACTCCAGAGGCCCCCTCAGAACCTGCTGAGGACACTTAGGAAGGCCATAGAGCGATCCTCCCTCATGGGCTGCTCCATCGAAGTAAGCCATGCTTGGTCCTGCCTCAGGGCCTTTGCACCTGCTGTTGCTTTCACCTAGAAGGTTCTTTCCCCAGATACCTGCATGGCGAGCTCCTTTTCATTCACTTTTCAGTTCATATACCCCTTCCTCAGGCTAGTCTTCCCTGCCTCCCAATCTAAATTAGCTGCTCCCACCCCCATTTACTCTCTACTTTGTTTTGATTTTTCCCCAACATTTGTCACAATCTGAAATTTTCTTCCTTATTTATGTATTTATTCATAGCCTGTCTCCTCCAGACTGTTTCCACATTCCATGAGGGCAGGAACCTTATTTGTCTCATTCACTGCTGTATCCTGGGACTTAGGACGGCGCTTGGCATGCAATAGACGCCCAACAAATATTTGTTCAAATAAGTGAATGAACCGAGGGTGCTACCGTATGACCCAGCAAGTGCACTCTCGGGCATTATTCCCAGAGAAATGAAGACTTATGTCCACACAAAAGCCTGTACACCAATGTCATAGCAGCTTTGTTCATAATAGCCAGAAACTGCAAACAATCTAGACGTCCTTCAACAGCTGCATAGTTAAACTCTGGTGCATGCGTACCGTGGGCTACTACTCAGCAATAAAAGGAAATGAGCTATTGAAACATGCACCAACTTGGATGAACCTCAAGCGAATTATGCTGAATGAAAAAAGCCAGTCCCAAAAGGTTCCATACTGTATGTTTCCGTTTATCTGACAGTCTTGAAAAGACAAAATTAAAAAAATGGAGAACAGATTCGTGGTTGTCAGAGGTTAGGGAAGTGGGTAGTAAGAAGAGGTAGTGTGGTTATAAAAGGGCAAGAAGAGGGATGATCGCGGTGATGGAATGTTCTGCATGGTGTCTGTGGTGGTGGATACACAAACACACATGATAAAATTGCGTAGAACATGGGTTGTAATTAGTATTTTGGTGGTGAACATGATGTAATCTATGCAGAAATAGAAGTATAATGATGTACACCTGAAATTTTTACAATGTTATAAACCAATGTTACTGCAATAAACAAAAAATTTAAAATAAATAAATAAAAATTGCGTAGAACACACACAAATGGGTATGAGTAAAAATGGGGAAAGCTGTTTAAGATTGACGAATTGCATCAACATCAACATCCTGGTTTTGATATTGTACCGGAGGAAATAGGATGTGGGGTGCATGGGCTCTCCCTGTATTACTTCTTACAACTGCGTGTGAATCTACAATTATTTGAAAATACGAAGTTTAATTTTAAAAAATGAACTCGGAGAGATCACGCCTCTCTTCAGGTTCCAGGTCCCTCTGACCAGATCCTGAATTCCTCTCCTTCCTCTCTGTGGTATAGATCACCAGCAATAGTGACTTGGAATCCTTGACCCAGAGGATGCTGGTGAGAGGACACGCTTACTCAGTGACTGGCCTTCAGGATGTGAGTCTGACAGCTCCACCCTACCCTGAGGGGCATGAGAAGGAAGAAGACTTATTCCTGCCCCTATGCCCCTGACCTTGACCCACTCCCCACCCAGGTCTTGTACAGAGGCAAGATGGAAACATTGATTCGGGTCCGGAATCCCTGGGGCCGGATTGAGTGGAATGGAGCCTGGAGTGACAAGTAGGTGCCCCTGACTAGCACCCTGGGGTGAGGGGCGGAGCACACAGCAGTCCCCAAGACCAAGGCCGTGCCACAGAGGGACCAACTTGTGTCCAGTGTGGAAGGACAGCCTGCGCCCCAGGGCCAGTCCCTCCCCTCTGGATTCTCCATCTAACTCAGGACCCCCAGTAGGCAGGCATTCAGGGGTGAGGCAGGTCCTCTGGGAGGAATGAGGTGCCCTCCCGTCCCGCTCCACTGCCTGTCTCTGCTCCAGCGCCAGGGAGTGGGAAGAGGTGGCCCCAGACATCCAGACACAGCTGCTACACAGGAAGGAGGACGGGGAGTTCTGGTCAGTGCAGCTTGGGGCGGACTTCCTTCTCCTGCCCCCATGCCCCGTCCCCTCATCTCCTCCGCCACTGGCCCACCTGTGCCTTGGGTGGGGAGGCTCCAGGGCTGGGGAGGGGGGCACTATCGGTGTGGGTGTGCCTCTGATGGGCTCTAGCACCGCCCTCCACCACAGGATGTCCTACCAAGATTTCCTGGACAACTTCACGCTCCTGGAGATCTGCAACTTGATGCCTGACGTGCTCTCTGGGGACCACGATAGCAGTTGGCACACCACCTTCTACGAGGGCAGCTGGCGGAGGGGCAGCACCGCGGGGGGCTGCAGGAACCACCTGGGTGGGTGAGGGGATTCAGGGGGCAGGGAACGAGTGATGGGCCACTGACTCACCACACAACGGGGCTTAGGGGCCCAGGGTCACAGGAGTCAGGGGCCCATCAGATCCCACCGGGCCCTGCTGAGGAGCCAGGCATGTGGCTGGGAGGCCGGTCCACCTCGGGAAGGGCAGAACCATCCTGAACTGCTTCCTCCACAGACACATTCTGGACCAACCCCCAGTTTAAGATCTCTCTCCCCGAGGGGGATGACGACACGGAGGATAATGAAGTCGTCTGCACCTGCCTGGTGGCCCTGATGCAGAAGAACTGGAGGCAGGCGCGGCCCCTGGGAGCCCAGCTGCAGACCATCGGCTTTGTCATCTACACGGTGGGCACCCCAGCTGGTCCCCCAGCCACTCCCGCTCCCTCCCCTGGCCTCACCCCTTCAAGCCCTTCCTTCCGCGGGGCCCCTGCCCATCCGGAGAAGGACACACCAACAGGCGCCACAGCCCTGGCTCTCCTGAGCGGTGTCTTGTGCTCTTGAGGCAGGGCCGGCAGTTTCCTTTTCACAGATTTTACATCTAAAACATTTAAGTAGCACTTCCTTTGTGATAGGCATTGTTCCAAAGGCCTTAGAAACAGTAACGCCTTTTATGAAAAGGAAGGAAATTGAGAGCCAGAGAGGCGAGGTCACTTGCCCAAGGTCACACATCCAAGGGTCAGCCGCAGAGCCTGTGTCCTGATTCCCAGACGCCCCCAGACTTCTCCACAAGCCCCTTGAGCCTCCCCCCAGGTGCCCCACCAAGAGCATGGACTCTGGCAGCCAAGTGTTTCCCAAACCACGCGTTGCAAAATCCTGGAAACGGCCACTTGTTCCTTCACTTATATATTCAACAAGCACTTATGGAGCACCTACTGTATGCCAGGCCCCAGTCCAGTCTCCGTGGTTCAAGAGTGAACAAAAACAGACACTTGCGCTCCCCCAGGCTGGGAGTCCACCAGGTTAACAGACACCAGACATGCCTCGAGACATTTCCAAGGATAGATGCAGGTCCTTTCCTTCCGGGAAAGGCTACATTCTCTACCCCCACCCTGCAAGAGAGCAACCCATCTATCTTGGGTTAATTCACCTTTTTATAAACTTATTTATGCTCAACCCTCAATCTCAGTAATCGCCTACTAGCTTCCTGCATGATATGAGTGTTTCATGGAAAATGCTCATGTCCAGGAAACCGCTCTTTGAGATTTTCAGCCCAGCACTTTCACTTTTCAGCAGTGTGAAGTCGGGCATGTTAGCTCACCTCTTGGCGATTCTGTTTCCTGTCCTGCAGTGGGAAAAATCTCTCCCTGGCAAAACTTTATGTAAACTGTACTTTGCTATCCAAAGCTGAGAGATTATTAACGCTAGGACTTTTAGCTGTCAGAGGCCATGTCCCACTCCACCACCAGTGTCCCAATGCCCTTAACACCCCCCTAACTCACACAGACGTACATATCCCACCTGACTTCTGCAGGCCTCAGCCTGTTCACCATCCTGGGGATCTGACCCTCCTCTCTCTTCCCTTCCCAGGTCCCAAAGGAGGTATAGAAGATGACATGGGGCTTGATCCTGGGCAGGCACCCACCCCACCTCTGCCTGCATGTGGATGGGCAAGGGTAGAATTCGGTGGAGGGCTCTGGGGCCAGCTGGGTTAGGATTCCAGCCCTTGGGGACCTGGGTGGGAGTCAGGGGAGAAAGAAACCACACTGGGGTTACCTGCCAGTCGGGCGGAGTCCAGGCCCGGTCACTTGGTGGTGGTGCCTCCCCCGAACCCTGCCCAGCCAGGCTTCACCTTGGGGGTCCCTGTCTCTCTGCCCTGCCCTGCCATGCCAGCCCTGTACCCACCTGTAGGGCACATACAGTTTCAGAACATCCAGGATATCCACTTGAAGAAGGACTTCTTCATGAAGTATCAGGAGCTTGGCTTCTCAGAGATCTTCACCAACTCACGGGAGGTGAGCAGCCATCTCCAGCTGCCGCCGGGGCAGTACATCATCATTCCCTCCACCTTTGAGCCGCACAGGGACGCCGACTTCCTGCTTCGGGTCTTCACAGAGAAGCACAGCGAGTCCTGGTGAGGGCTCTAACCTCGCTGCTCCAGGGCCGCCTGCCCAAGAGCTGCAGGATGTCAAGCTCAGGGAGCAGTCCTCTGGTCCTCCCCCACTCTGATCCTATTTTACAGTCAAGTAAACTGAGGCACGAGGAGGGGAAGTCCCAGTTAGTAGCAGAGAGAACTAGAACCCAGATCCCATGGAGCCTGTTCCACATTGCTTCAGATGACATGACCTCCCCCCGACCACCCCACTGAAATCCCTGACCCCTGGTAACCCCCCAGCCTTCATTCTCTTTTGCCCAGGGAGCTGGATGAAGCCAACTATGCTGAGCTGCTCCAAGAGGTGAGGAGAGGCTATGGGGTCGGGGAACTGGAGGAAGAATCTGGAGGTATAAAGGAACTTTCTGGACTGGGTCCCTTTCCTACTCCTTTCTTTCCAGGAGAACGTCTCTGAGAACGATGTAAACCAGGACTTTGTGCATTTGTTTGAGATAGTGGCAGGAGGAGAGGTGAGAGGCTGAGGGCTGGGGGCTGAAGGGGCCGGAGTAGGGGTTTACAGTCCCTCTTCCTAGGGCAAGGAGATAGGTGTGTACCAGCTACAAAAGCTGCTCAACAAAGTGGCCTCCAAACGTGAGTCTTCTATCCCCACCACTCACAACCCCTCCCCCAGAGCTCATGCCTCACCTTGCCACTCCCTGCGTCCTCCACACCACCCCGCTCACCCCGTCTCTTCTTCCTGCCCCTCCCTCCCTCACAGTCACAAACCTCAAGACCAAGGGCTTCGGCCTGGACGTGTGCCGCTGTATGGTCAACCTCATGGATGTATCTTCCTGTCCAGCACGGGGTCCTGACCAGTGCTCTCCCGCCCCTGCCCCCTCCTTTGCCCCGAGCCTGGCCCTGAGGTGGGCACCTCTCTGGCCAGCCATGCCCTCTGTCCTGATGGGGATCAGGCTCTGGGTTAGCAAAAGATGCCAGTTCTTCTGGCTCTTACCATAGTTACCATAGTTACCATACAGGAACCCCTGGTCTTGGCACCCCCCTTGGTGAGCTTTCCTGCCCACAAAATGCCCTCTTCATTCCCTTCTCTGATATCCTTGACCACTCCCCAGAAAGATGGCTCTGGCAAGCTGGGGCTCCTGGAGTTCCAGATCCTGTGGAAAAAAATCAAGAAATGGACGGTAAAGGGCACTGAAGGGGGCAGTTTATGGGGGTGAGAAATGGACGTCCTCAAGAGGGATGGAATATATACAGATATCAAATCGTTGTGTTGTACACCTGAAACTAATATATGCTGTATGCCAATTCTACCTCAATGTAATTAATTAATTAAAATTTAAAAATTAATATAAGAGGGACGTGGACTAGTAAGGAGGAAGCTAGAACTGGAGCCCCTGACTAGACACACACACACACACAACCGGACAGGACCTGTTGAATTGTCAAGGTATCAGCTAGTCAAAACACATAATAATCAGTATAGTCCAGGTTTCAGCCAGCATAAAGGATGCATTCGGAGAGCCCTGGGCAGGGTGCTGGAGGCCCCTCGCTAGGCCTGGAATTAACCCTACAGTCCCTAGACGATAGGAATATCGGGAGCTCAGGGGGTGGCCCAGGGGAGAGAGCCCCTGGGGTCTTGGGCAAGTACTTGTACTGAAGTATTTCATTTTTTCCACCACCATGCGCTGCTCACGGCCCTATACATCTGTCTGTCCCTTCAGGACATCTTCCGAGAGTGTGATGAGGACCACTCAGGCACCCTGAACTCCTATGAGATGCGCTTGGCCATTGAGAAAGCAGGTGGCCAGGGGTCAGGAGAGGCTTTGGGGGCAGAGAGGGAGCAGGCACTGGCCAGAGGGATGGACCCTTGCCCCCCCACGCTCCTCTCTCTCCCAGGCATCAAGCTGAGTAACAAGGTGACACAGGTGCTGGTGGCCAGGTATGCAAATGAGGACATGATCGTGGATTTTGACAGTTTCATCAGCTGTTTCCTGAAGCTGAAGGCCATGTTCAGTGAGTCAGGCACCTGCCCACTCCTTATCCTGGGCCCGGGGACCACTGGCCTTCCCCCACACACCCACCTGAGGGGCGCTGCTGCAGAACCCCTCCTTCTTATAGGCCGCAGATGATCTGGGTTCAAATTCCAGCTCCACCACGGGCTGGCTCTGTGCCTTGAGCAAGTCACTTGGTCTCTCTGTGCCTCTGTTCCCTCATCTATAAAATGTGGATAATAATGTACCACCCTCATAGGATCGGGCACAGATGAAACGAGCTAGTATATGGAGAGCACGCAGGACTGGGCCTGGCTCGCAGCAAGGCTGTAGGATTTGTTATCATTAATTCCCTGCTGGGCTGGGGGTTCGCTGGGGAGCAGCAGGAACACGTTCTTAGACCCTTTCTGACATCCGCCCAAGTTGGGAGTGGGTCTTTCAGACCACCGACTCAGCCCTCAATCACTCTCCCCTTGTCTACCCCACAAACAGCATACTTTCTAACCATGGACCCCAAGAATACTGGCCATATTCGCTTGAACCTGAACGAGGTACGTGGAAGGCATCTTCTGGCAGCACCCCAACCCGTGGCTCGCCCTCTGGTCTCCCCAGGCATCCTGCCCACCACCACCTCTCCCATCCTCGGACCTGCTGCTTCTCTCCCCACAGTGGCTGCAGATAACCATGTGGGGATAGAGCTGCAGGAGCCTGGTTCCCCACCACCACTGCCACCAGCTCGCGGGGGTGTCTAGCCAGGGGGCGGGGTACTCCTCGCTGCTCTCAGCCCTGCAATCTCTGCAAATGGACTGGGCCCCAGGCGCCATGCTTACTCCAGCAGCGGGACCTCCATGCCCACCCCCCTAGCTCAAAGTATGTCTTTCCCCAGCCAGGCTTCTGGTGGCTGGACTTACCCTACAGCCTCTCTCCCTCCCTGAGTATATTTCAGTAAAGATTAAGTGACACTTTCCCAGTGTTTCCTGGCTGGGGAGGTTCTCCACGCTTTCTGTCCTGCTCCCACCTGCCTGCTGACCATCTCTCCTGGCATGGCCTCTCTCTTCCCTCCCTCACTCGGGGGCATTATTATAATAAACAGCAGATGCCATTGGCTTCTGTGTCTCTGTGTTTCTATGCCAGGAAAAGACTGGTGGGGGTGGAAGTCACTTCCCCAGCACCAAAGAGGGGCCCCAGTAGCTCTCAGGGCGATACCACCTCCAGGGAGCATTTCGAAATGTGGGATCATCACAAAAACTAGAGGGTGCTGTTGGCACTTACGGGCAGGGCCAGGGATGCTAAATGCACAACGGTCCCTCTCTGAAGGGCCCGTACTGAAGCACAGTACCCGGGGAGCAGCATCCAGGGGAGGGCTGAGCCAGGGCCAGCCAAGGTCCCGTGGGACCCTGAGCCTCCTCTCTCGTCTCCTCCCTCAAACTGGGGTCCCCAAAAGTGGCATTGCAGGCGTCTCAAAGGTCGAAAATCCAAGACCTGCAGGAGCCAGCAGATCATAGACATGAACTGATCCTCCTGGGAGTGAGGCTGGGAGGGGGAGGACTGTGGCAACAGGTGAGTTCATTCCTGCCCTTAAGGCAATCAGATTCAAGTTATTACTATTGTTAGAAAATGCTGCCTTCCTAACGACTGCCCTCACAGGAAGGACCGCGGGACCCATGGTCCACCAGTTCTCGACCTTGGAGTCTCTGCACTAGCCGCCACCTCCCCACAGCCCCCAGCCTCCTGTTGCCCTGAGAAGACCGAGACCACCGGCATCAGCCCCTCAACTGCACTTCTGTCCTTCCAGATCTCTCTGTGGCTTCCCGTTCCGGTCTCTCTGGCCCGGACACTGGGGCCCGTGCATGTGAACTTTCAGCCTCTTGGTTAGAGACAGCCTCCAAATTCCCTTAGATTAAGGATTGTCAGCCCCAAATGACCCTAAATCCTTCCTGTGTCTGTGTACACTTCAGCTTCCCGGGCCGCTATCTTCACGTTTCCTCCCACAGTAGTGCTCACAGGCTTCCTTCTCTTTGCACTAAACCCACCCATCCGCTTTATGCTTAGTGTGGGGCTGGGATTCCAGTCTTCCTTGATCTGGTGACTGATCCTCTGCACCAGCCCTTCCCTCTGCTGCCTTTGTGACTTCAAAGACTAACCCAAGGCAGCTGCCCCCCATCGCCACCCTCACAGCCTCCTGAGGAATCATTTCCGGCCCTGCCACCCCCTTCTGCCTTCCTCTCCCCTCTGCAGTCTCATCTGAGAGAGAAGGTCACGCTCTCTTAGGGAGCCTCTTAAAGACAGATTCCTCCACCGCCATCTCCCGCCACCTTTCCTCCACAGAGCTGCTCTCTGTGGAGCAAAGGTCCGTGGGAGCGGGACAGGGGTCCTTCGGGGAAGCCCAAAAACTGGCAGGTCCTTGGAGCTTTTGAGAGGTCCCGAGCAGTCCCCCTTGGTCCTGGGGAGCCCAGCAAGATGCCGACACCACTCCTTGTTCTTTGCCCTAGTGCGGGATGCTGCCAACTTCTGGCTGGGTGACCTTGGGCAAGTTGTTTCACTTCTCCAACAGAGTCTCCTTTTTCTCACCTGTCAGTTAGGGGTGACAGTGCCTCTCTCAGAGGGGTGTTGTACGGACAACTGAACTAACGAAGGTGAAGCCGCGTGCTCGGGGCTGGGCGCACAGTAAGCATTCCGTGGACAGTAAAGTCATCATCATCACACTCAGATTCCAGCAGATCCCCGTGCACAGTTTGTGTGCTGAACAACTACAGGGGGCGTCGTTCACCTAGATCATGATGTGTGGGGCCCCCCAGAGTTTTAGCACATGGCTGTCCTATATTCGAGAAGTGAAATGAATTAGCATACATTTAATAAATATATCTAATTAACACATGTATCCAAAACTTGTGCAAACAGGCATATATCACATTCCTCCACATCCAAATTTAAACAGAAGTGCCCCCAGCCACAGCCGGGCCTGGCTGCTCCCTGCTCCTGCCCACCAAGTCCTGCCTCTGCACACTCCACCCCTCACTGTTTCACCAGCCCCTTCTGACTCAATCCCAATTCGGCTTCACCTGCCTCCTTCCCCAGCCTAGTGCCCTGGGAGGCGATCCCCACTGTGTCCTTGCGATCTCCCGAGGGTCTGTAACCCCGCTTTCTGCTCTGCTCTTCTGGTCCTCAGCGCGGGGAGCTTCCTCTGTCCACAGCGCTGGGCTGCGAAGGGCACTACGCCACGCCGCCAGCGTCCTGCACTCATGCTGGGTGACCTCAATTGAAGCCACGTGGCGATCTAGATTTCATCTCTCCATGACTAACTGCCATTCTCACAGCTGCGGCCCAGTTTCCTCCAGAACCCGCTCCACCACCACGAGGCCACATCAGAGGAACAGTCTCAACCCGACTTCTCCCATCCCTCAGAATACCTCCATTGCTTCCTCTTCCGGTCTCTGAGAAAGCGGGGTCTGAAATGTGCTAGAAGTCTTGCCATTGGCAACAACAGTGATGGACTTGGAGGGCATTATGCTAAGTGAAATAAGTCAGACAGAGAAAGACAAATACTATATGATCTCACTTACGCGTGGGATATCAAAAAAAATACCGAACTCATAGATACAGAGAACAGATTGGTGGTTGCCAGAGGGCATGGGGGGTGGGCAAAATGGGAGGAGGGGGTCAAAAGTTACAAACTTCCAGTTATAAGATAAGCAAGTCCTGGGAATGTAATGCACAGCATGGTGACTATAGTTAATAATACTGTATTGTATATTTGAAAATTGCTAGGAGTATAGATGTTAAACGTTCATATCACAAGAAAAAAATTTTTGTAATTATGTATAGTGATGGATGTTAACTAGACTTACTGTGGTGACCATTTCACAATATACACAAATATCGAATCATTATGTTGTACACCTAAAGCTAATACAATGTTATATGTCAATTACATCTCAATAAAAAAATAAATAAAATATGCTAGAAAAACCATGGAATATCATGCAGCAGTTATAAGCAACAGTCTGTAAGAGCCTGAAAACATGCTGTCTGGAAAATAGTAAAGCAGAATGAACACAATAGCTTTTTTTTATGTATTTTAAAAAATGGTGTTTTTTCATTTATGTTCATCAGCGATACTGGCCTGTAATTTTCCTTCTTTGTGTTGTCCTTCTCTGATTTGGGGATCAGGGTGATGTTGGCCTCGTAAAATGTGTTAGGAAATGTTCCGTCTTCTTCAACTTTTTGGAATAGTTTGAGAAGGATAGGTAATAAATCTTTGAATGTTTGGTAGAATTCTCCAGAGAAGCCATCTGGTCCTGGACTTTTATTTTTTGGGAAGTTTTTGATTACTGTTTTAATCTCTTTACTTGTGATTAGTCTATTTCAGATTCTTTATCTCTTCTTAATTCAGTTTTGGGAGGTTGTATGAGTCTAAGAATTTATTCATTTCTTCTGGATTGTCCAATTTGTTGGCATATAGTTTCTCATAATATTCTCTTATAATCCTTTGTATTTCCATGGTATTTTCTTCCGTTGAAATTCCGTTGTAATTTCTCCTCTTTCATTTCTAATTTTGTTTATTTGAGCCTTCTCTCTTTTCTTCTTAGTGAGTCTGGCTAAGGGTTTATCAATTTTGTTTATCTTCTCAAAGAACCAGCTCTTTGTTTTTTTTTTTTTTTTAAAGATTTTATTTATTCATTTTTTTCCCCCCAAAGCCCCAGTAGATAGTTGTATGTCATAGGTTCACACCCTTCCAGTCGCTGTACGTGGGACTCGGCCTCGGGTTGGACGGAGAAGTGGTGCCTAGGGGCGCGCCCAGGATCCGAACCCGGGCCGCCAGCATCAGAGCGCACGCACTTAACCGCTAAGCCACAGAGCCGGCCCGAGAACCAGCTCTTTGTTTCATTGATCCTTTCTACTGTTTTTCTAGTTTCAATTTCATTTATTTCTGCTCTAATTTTTATTATTTCCCTCCTTCTGCTGACTTTGGGCTTTGTTTGTTCTTCTTTTTCTAATTCTGTTAGGTGTAGTTTAAGATTGCTTATTTGAGATTTTTCCTGTATGTTAAGGTGGGCCTGTACTGCTATGAGTTTTCCTCTCAGGACTGCTTTTGCTGCATCCCATATGAGTTGGTATGGTGTATTTTCATTTTCATTTGTCTCCAGATAATTTTTCATTCCGTCTTTAATTTCTTCAATGATCCATTGGTTGTTCGGTAGCATGTTTTTTAATCTCCACATATTTCTCACTTTCCCAGCTTTTTCTTGTAGTTGATTTCTAGTTTCATAGCATTGGGGTCAGAAAAGATGCTTGATATGATTTCAATCTTCTTAAATTTACTGAGGCTTGCCTTGTTCCCCTACATATGGTCTATCCTTGAAAATGTTCCATGTGCACTTGAGAAGAATGTGTGTTCTGCTGTTTTGTGGATGGAATGTTCTCTATATATCTATTAAGTCCATCTGGTCTAGTTTTTCATTTAAATCCACTATTTCCTTGTTGACTTTCTGTCTGGATGGTCTATCCATTCATGTAAGTGGGGTGTTAAGATCCCCTACTATTGTTGTGTTGTTGTTAATATCTCCTTTTAGTTTTGTTAATAGTTGCTTTATGTACTTTGGTGCTCCTGTGTTGGGTTCATATATATTTATAAGTGTTATGTCTTCTTGGTAGAGTGTCCCTTTTATCATTATACACTGCCCCTCTTTGTCTCTCATTTCCTGTTTTAATTTGAAGTCTACTTTGTCTGAGATAAGTATGGCAACATCTGCTTTCTTTTGTTTTCCATTAGTTTGAAGTATCATCTTCCATCCCTTCACTCTGAGCCTGTGTTTGTCTCTAGAGCTGAGATGTGTTTCCTGGAGGCAGCATATTGTTGGGTCTTGCTTTTTAATCCATCCAGCCACTCTGTGTTTTTTGATTGGAGAATTCAATCCATTTACATTTAGAGTGATTATTGATATATGACGGCTTAATGCTGCCATTTTATCATTTGTTTTCCGGTTGTTCTGTATTTCCCTTGTTTCTCATCCCATGTATTTTGGACTACCAATTCAGTTTGGTAGTTCTCTATGATGGCTTTCTCTTTCTTTTTCATTTGTGTCTCTGTTCTGATTATTTGTTTCGTGGTTACCATGAGGTTTGTATAAAAAATCTCATAGATGAGATAGTCCATTTTCTGATAGCCTCTTATATCCTTAGTTTAAGCCGATTCTGTCCCTTTCCTCTTCTCCTTCTAAGTTATTGTTGTCACAACTTATTCCATGTTCTGCTGTGAGTTTGTGATTAAAATGATATTTATTTTTGATGTTTTCCTTCCTTTTATCTTTAATGTTATAATTAAGTGTTTGATAACCTACTCTAATAGAAAGCTGCAATTTTCTGATTATTAAACAATGGTGTTTTTTAATAGACTACAAAATTTACCATCTTAACCATTCTTAAGTGTACAGTTCAGCGGCATTAAGTACATTCACATTGTTGTGCAACTATTGCTACCACTATTATGAATAATGCTGCTGTGAACATTTGTGTACAAGTTTTTGTGTAAATGTATGTTTTCAATTCTCTTAGTAGATTCTTATACATCTTTCTAGATTTTCTCTATGCAAATACAGACATATATTCTTATTTCTCCACCCTCTTTGCACAAAAGGTAGCATATTATACACATCAGTCTGCACTCTCCCATTTTCACTTAAAAATATATATCTTGGGAAGATTATAGATAAGCAAGGGGAAGAGGCTAGATTGAGCCATGTGGTAACACACTAGATTTGGAGATCTCAACATGAATTCATGTTTAGCTTAATGTAGATACAGACGATTATATAAAATATATTGGCAGATCTGTGTATATACAGGGTTAATACACACATCTGCATTTCCTAACTCTGTCTGTTTAGGGGGCCGAAAAGCAACAACACCCCAGTAGCAACCAGCAAACCTAACGCCCATACTTGGCTTCTAATACCATTCTCCAATCAATAGCACCAGGGCTCCTTGGAGAAAAGGCTGATTCTAGACCTGGGGCAGGAAATATACAAGGTGAGCCTGGAGCATCTTGTAATGCCAGAAAGTAAAGAAACGCTCAAAAAAATAGCAAAAACAAAAAACACAATAAGAGGAGTACATCAAAGGTGGAGCATAATTCTCCACCCCTTAAGGAAGCACACGGTGACTTCCTTCCAAAGAGCACGTATGGAAAGAGGGAGAAAAGAGTGCCTTTATGGTAGAGAAACACGGTAAACATTACTTCAGGCAGGTGAGTAAGATCAACCAACAGTCATAAGTCACATTGATAGAATGTACCCTTCAGGGCCGGCCCTGTGGCTTAGCGGTTGAGTGCGCGCGCTCCGCTGCTGGCAGCCGGGGTTCGGATCCCGGGCGCGCACCGACGCACAGCTTGTCCGGCCATGCTGAGGCAGCGTCCCACATACAGCAACTAGAAGGATGTGCAGCTGTGACATACAACTATCTACTGGGGCATTGGGGGAAAAAAATAAATAAATAAAATTAAAAAAAAAAAAAAAGAACGTACCCTTGATATGCTGTGACAAGAATGGCATTTTGCCTCTGTGGTTTCCTTCCCCAAAACCCCAAACCCCAGTCTAATCATGAGAAAAACATCAGACAAATCCCATTTGAGGAATATCTTACGAAACGCGTGACCAGCACTCCTCGAAACTGTCAAACTCATCAAAAACAAGAAAAGTCTGAGAAACTGTCACAGCCAAGAGGAGCTTGGGATCCTGGCACGGGAAAGGGAAATTAGGTAAAAATTAAGGAAATCTGAATAAAGTATGGGTTTTATTTAACATCAGTGTATCAATACTGATTCCTTAATCATAACAGACATACTGTTCTAAGGTAAGATGTTAATTATAGGAGAAATTGGGCGTGGGGTATACAGAAATTCTCTGTACTGTCTTCACAATTTTTCTGTAAATCTTAAACTATTCTAAAATAAATAATTTGTTTTAAAAAGTAATTAAAATATATACCTTGGAGGGCTGGCCCTGTGGCTTAGCGGTTAAGTGCGCGCGCTCCGCTGCTGGCGGCCCGGGGTTCAGATCCCGGGCGCGCACCGACACACCGCTTCTCCGGCCACGCTGAGGCCACGTCCCACATACAGCAACTAGAAGGATGTGCAGCTAAGACATACAACTATCTACTGGGGCTTTGGGGGGAAAAATAAATAAATAAAATTATTTAAAAAAAATATATATATATATATACCTTGGAGATACTCTTCTATTAGTATATAGAGAGCTTCCTGATGACTTTTTATAGCTGTATAGTATTCCACTGTAGTGAAGTCTTATTTATTTGTCAGTTCTTTATGGAGGGTTGTTTCCAGTCTTTCACTATTATAAACAATGCTACAATGAATAACTCTATACATATGTCATTTTATACAGTGCAAATATTTCTGTAGGATAAATTTCTGAAAGTGGGATATTGAGCTAAAGAGTTTATGTATCAGTAATTCGAATAAATATTAAATTTCCCTCCACAAAGGAAGTACCAATTTATACTCCCACCAGCAATATACGAGAGTATTTCCCCACTGCCTCATCAACAGGGTGTATGGTGAAACTTTTGCATATTGCTAACCTGATAAATGAAACATGGTTTTTCAGTGTTCTTATAATTTGCATTTCTCTTATTGCAAGTGAAGCTGAGCAAATATTCATGTTTTGCTTGCATCTCGTTTTCTGTGAGCTGTCTCATATTCTTTGTCCATTTTTATACTGGGCTTTTGTGTTTTTCCTTATAAAATTCTAGGAGCTATTTATATTTTAGGAAGATTTGATCTTTGTCTGCATAGGGGCTGCCAATATTCCTTTTGCTGCCAACAATCCTTTTGTTGGCCATTTGTCTTTCACTAGGTTTTTAACGCCTGCCGTGTGGACTCTGCCCCTTGGCTCCAGCAGGTTGCTTTCCTCAGGCCGCCTGTCTCCTCTCAGAGCCACACTCCAAAGCCCCGCTAGTTCCTTGCTCTTCCTGGTGACATACGACCGCTTGGTGACATTTGACTCTATACTGAAAACTCCTCTTACGTGTAAATAACATTTATTGTGTCTTTTGTCTGATTCCGGGGGGTACATATTCTCATCAGAACATAGAAGATACAGAAAAGCGCACAGAAGAAACCCAACACCAGCCTTTTATTCCATCTCCCAGGATAACCATTTCCTGTTTATTGATGCCTATGTGTGTTTGTGTGTTTATTTATTTACAAAATAAATTTCTTAAATTTACCCAGTCCCTTGGGGAGTCCATAACTGCACTTTCCTACCACTTGGATTTCTCCTTGTGCTTATTCTGTCCCCAAAGGCAGGTGAATTCCAGGTGCTGACGTGGATGGGATCTTTCCCTCCTGCCCAACCCCACACCTGCCGCACTCTCTCTCCTGGACTCCCGTCCACATTTGTGCTGCCTGCCCCGCTTCCAAGCTTAACGTCTGCCCACACTCCCGCCAGCGACGTCAAATTCTAGGTCTTATCTGGTTTTCAGAACCACCTTGTTAGAAACCAGAGTTCATCAGCCCATCCCTGCAAAAGACCCTGGCTTTCTTTTTATTAGTGACACCAGCCAAGAGGAATGTCCAAGAGTTGCCCAAGCATGGTTTCTGGCCCACGCCCTGCACACACCAAACATCCCTGAATTGAGCCCCCTCTGCGTGGCCTCCTGTCTTTGCTCATGATCCTCCTCACCTGGACTCTGTCCCCTCCCTGCAGTAGGCCTCCCCACGACTATCTGTCACATTCTGCTCATCCTCTGCCCCCAGTGCACCCTTTACCTCTTCCTTTTCCTCCTGAGTCCCCCTCTGAGGCCCTCCCCCCTCCCTGGTCTCTCCTTCAGGCCTCAGCTCAGAAGCTCTGTCCTCCAGGAGGCCTCTTCTGAGAAGTTCCACAGGCACGCACCCCAGGCCCCATGCTGGCTGGGCGCCCTGGACTCCCATAGTGCCAAGACTTCTCCCGGCAGAGCATTTATCTTTCTGCATTGTAATTTCCTGTTTACTCCTCTGTGTCCCCTACTGACCATATACTGGGGTCAGGACTGTCTTTTTCATTGACGTATTTCAAGTGCCTGCACGAATGAACACTAAATAGGTTTGTTGACTAAGGAAATGAATGGCTCCTCCAGCCAATGTGACTGCTCCCCACTTTGAACCTTGGAAGCTCTCCATCAAGGATGCTTCCTGTAGGGTCAAGGTGGCCCTGCTGGAATTGGAACCCTTCTGGGTCTGATGTGCAAACTTCTCAACCTCGACCGTCTTCCTACCACCCTCTTCTGACTGTCACTGAGGTCCTCTCTGAACCTCAGTTTATTCATCTGTCTAAAGAAGAGAACACTCGGGACAATTATAAGGACCAAACGAATCATGTACTTTGTAAATGGCAATGTGATAAATGAATATGAGGTGTGGATACATTATAAAAGAGAATGTTACCATTCATTGAGCATGGTTTCCGTACCAGGCACTGTTCTAACCGGTATTAATGTCTTTCATCCTAACAAATCAGCTCCAGTTCACAGAAAAGTAAACTGAGGCACAGAGCAGTTAACGACTTATTTGCCTAAGTTTTTGCACTGGCAGTAGAGAAGCTGGGACTCGAACCTGGGCCCATAGCTCCAGAGCCATTGGCTTCACCACCACCCCATACTCCCTCTGTGTTAAATAATATTATTAGTATGATTTGGTCTGAGAGCTGCCCTCTTTGATTAATTGCCCTCTTCAGTTAATTAGTTAATTGGGTTGTGTGACCCAATCACAACCACCATCTCCCGGCATGATTCTGACTCCAACGGTAATTCTGTAGGTAGATTTTTGTGTAGATAACCGCTATCACAAGAATGGAGACATGTTCAAAACGTAGTTCTTTAAAAAGGACCATGCCCATACTTTCTGTTCTCTGACATTTGTATTATCAGATTCAAATAGAATAAATACTCATCAGTTGAATTAAACACAGAGAAGTTTAACAGCACCTGTTTTGTCATAATTGACATGGACTTGGCTTCACTGGTATTGACAGATGTATATTCCCCAAACCCACCATTCCAGGTTGCCAAGCACCCTTAGGATGAGGTTTCCAGTCCCTTCCCTCATATTTTCAGAATTCCCTCACCGAGAGAGACGGGGGTGGGGGGAGGGGGGGGGAAGAGGCCAGGCTGGCTGGGGGTCTCCACTTGGATTCACAAGGGGCAGGAGAAGAGAGATAAGGAGAGGTTTGGTGGGCACCCACAGTTCTTCTGGGTCTGTGGTTCAGGGAGCAGGCTGTGCTCCCCTCGACTGCCATGGAGGTGGCATGTCAAGGTCACCCCCGGCCTCCCTCCTTTGCCTGTCCTAGTCCCGCTCCCCTGATGTCAGCCTCATCCCTTGCACAAAGCACCAACTCCCACCGGAGAAGAGAGGGAGGCAGAAAGGGGCCAGCTCTGGACAGCCAAAGAGAGACTGAGGACAGAATGGGGGATGCGCCCCAAGGGCCAGCCAGAAACAAGAGGCCTGCCTCCCAACACCTCGCTCCCTAACTGCCTTTACTTCTGGGGGGCCGGAAACTTGTGAAAGGCAGAGAGGGAAAGAGAGGCAAAAATTTGGAAGAGAGGGAGAGAGGTCCAGAGAAAAAGGGTAAGAGGTTAGGGAGACCAACACATGCTCCACTATTAAATGAATGATATGCAGAATAATAATGAAATACTGAGGACGGCAAATAATACAAGAGTATTAAATACTTCCATGTATTCACCACCAAGATTAAACAGATTAAACAAGATTGCCATATTTCCTTTAGCTTTCTTCATTTTTTTAAAGGGATACTACATTGCAGACACAGCTACAGTCCCCTCCCTCCACGTGTGGACCGTCATTTCCTCTTTTTTTAAAAAAAATTTTTTTTTGAACTTAGTGGTTTATTTTTTTTTTTATTTTTATTTTTTCGTGAGGAAGATTAGTCCTGAGCTATCATCTGTTGCCAATCCTCCACTTTTTGCTGAGGAAGATTGGCCCTGGGCTAACAACTGTGCCCATCTTCCTCTACTTTATACAGGACGCCGCCACAGCATGGCTTGACAAGCGGTGCATCAGTACGTGCCTGGCATCCGAACCTGCAAACCCCGGGCCTCGGAAGCTGAACACCCACACTTAATCACTACGCCACCGGGCCAGCCCTGTCATTTCCTCTTGGAGAGAGCCATTCTTCTGAAGTCCTGTCTGTCATTCCCACCTGTGTTTCTACTTTTACTACATGGGTATGTATCCACAAAAATATATACCATTGCTCATGTTTCAAATTTTTACATAAATGGTATAATTTGGCTCATATTCTTTTGCCACTTGGTTTTCTCTTACTCAGCATCATGTTTTTGATATTTATGCATATTGATACATGAGAGTGAGTGCATTCATTTTATCTGCTGTATAGTATTCCATTTGATGATTGAGTTTACTTTTCTGTTCTCCTATTGGGGGACATTTAAGTTGTTTCCAATTTTTTTTGTTATTACAAAAAACATGAATGGACATCCTCATACATGTCTCCCTGGGTGCATCTGTGAGAATTTCTCTAGAGTCACATCTAGAAGCAGAATTGCTGGGTTCCAGGAAAATGTGGGTTTCCAGCTTTACCAGATACTGCCAATTGCCCTCTAAAATGACTGTGCCAGTGAA
The DNA here is from genome assembly GCF_057802395.1 of Ceratotherium simum simum. Lineage (NCBI taxonomy): Eukaryota > Metazoa > Chordata > Mammalia > Perissodactyla > Rhinocerotidae > Ceratotherium > Ceratotherium simum. Next base: position 44,614,111 of record NC_141912.1, read on the forward strand.
CTTTCCCTCCAGTACTCCATGAATTTTTCTTCTCAGGGTTGCAAAAATTCTTCCAAACATAATTTGCACTTCCTCATATGCTGGTATGGATAAGTAACTGTTTACATTTATAGGCTTATCATGTTTCCTCTTCAGGAAATGACCTGCTCATATCCTTTGGTTAATTTTCCTATTGTTTTCTGTTGTTTTTTTTTTTTTTACTGATTATGAAAGTATTTTATTTATGATTGACACGAATCTTTCTTTTTTCACTTTGCTTGTAGTGTCTTTTGTTAATTGAAAGTTTTTAAATTATTATCAAAGCTGAGTGATCGATACATGGGGGTTCTTTATACTATTATCTCTACTTTTGTGTGGTTTTGAAAATTACCATAACAAGAATTTTGTAAAAATCTATAAAACAAATAATTCTCTACTATCCCAAACTCCTTAAGATCAGCTTCTATATTTAATACTTTTAATTTCCACATTCAGGTCTCTAATGCCACTAGAATTTATTTTTGTAGTTGGTGTGCCTGAGGATCAAATCTTCTCTTTCCCTCCTGGATGGGCAACTGTCCCAGCCCCACTTCTCACCCTGTATGTCCCTTCTCCTCTGACCAGAAATTCCCGCTCTGCCTCATATATTCTTGGGTTTGTTTCAAGCTCTCTGGTCTGTTCCTTAGTCACTGTGTCTATTCTTGCATCTTGCCACACTGTTTTAATTCCCATATTACCAGATTGGTATCTGTAGAGCCAACTTGGTACCCTCTCTTCTTTTTCTTCTTTACTTCTTCTTGGTCTTTTTTCCTTCCATATAAATTTTATGATCGTTTACCCAGTTCCAGAAAGGGAAAAAACCAACACTGTTGGGTTAATTGGAATGGCATTGGCATTGAATTTATAGATTAATTTGGGGGAGAACTAACATCTTTATAACATGATACTTTCCTGACTATTATCTTGGGACATCTGTCCATATATTTAGGTCTCTTTTGGTCCCTATGTAAACATTTGTTTGTTTTCTCCGTTAGGGTCTTGCTCAGCCTTTGTTAGTTTTATTCCTGGGCCTGCGGTTTTTGCGGCTCTCCCTCCCCACATCAGATATGCCAGGCATGTCCTTCCTTAGCCCCTACTCCAGCCCTTTGGTGCACTCCCCTCCCTCCCGCTGTCCAGGGAGCAGCTGTCCTGCCCCAGCAGCTGACTGTTCCTGTGAGGCCTTGCCAGAGCGGGTAGGGCTCCCACCTCTCACCTCCCACCTCGGGTCCTGTCAGCTGAGTCTGGGGAGAGTGACAGTTGTTTCAGTGAGGACAATGGGCTGCATTCTGTACAGGCCCTTCTCTGGGCCTCCTGCTCCCCAGCCAGAGCAACTGTTCTTGTAGATAGGGTAGGGCCCCACCTGTCAGCTCTAGATACTCTTCCAGGCCACATCCAACTCCCTGACCCATTTTCTTTGTGTCTTACGAGCATGTCTAGCATGTGTGCTACTGCCCAATGGCCTGTCCGTGGGTCTACCATTGCCTGGAACTGGTGGGCACGGGGATGGAGGTCAAGGGTAAGGGACCGTCCCTCACGAGTACATCATCTCTTACCTGGGAGGAGCTGCAGTTCACAAAGTGTTCTCTCAGCTATCACCACACTCAGCCTCAGATCCTCATAGGATAGATGGTTCCAGGACTACTGTGGCAGGCAGAGAGGTGCTGTGGTAGGTGACAGGGCTAAACGCCCAATTCCTGGCTAGTACTCTGCCCTTCACTGCCTGCCGACACTTCCTAGACCTGGCTGGCCTCCACACCTGCTCCTCGGCCCCTGCTCACCTCAGCACTCCCCACCCTTGACAAGGCCTTCCTGCCTCTTTTCAGAACTCCTTGTATGGGGGTCAGCACTGCCCTCAACCTCCCACATGGGGAAGGGCTCCAGGCCAGCACTGATCCCCTAGAGGGGACAACAGGACAGTAAAACATGACAGAGCCAGGGGCCAGGGCCTTGCAGGAACCCAGGCCTCCGTCAATTCTTCAGGTATTAACTGAGCCCCAGCATCCACTCACAGAGGCTGCTCATGAGCACCAGGTGCCTCGTAGTGGGTCTTCAAGGAGCAGCCAACTGGGCGGGCTTCAGATACAGGGTATACTGGGAGGGAAAACCCAAAAAGGTGGACGGAAACAAACTTGTTTATTGGACACGTTCTAGGAGCCGAGCTCTGGACCTAGTCTTCTCCCACCTCCTGATCCTGTCAGAGGTAGGTGTCATGGGAACTCCCATTTCAGGGAAGAAGATGATCCCTACCCCCAGTTGTGCAGCGTATGGTCTACTCAGGCATCCAGAGAGGCCCTGAGAGAGGGTCCCAGAGCCCGCAGTGAATCCAGATCCGAGTGACCAGTGCAGAAGCACCCTTCCCCTCCCCGGGCAGGTCGGTGGCCATGTTGTAGAGTGCTTTGGACCCCTGGATGGGGACAAGCAGAAAGGGGTGCGAGGAGCAGGAGGCCCACTACTCCCAGGTCTCGAGAGAACCCATTAGCTCTATTGCAACTCTGGCCACCCCAGCATCGGTTTACCCAACTGCTTGTCTGTCACCCTCTGACTCTTGGGGTGTCTGTCCTGCTCACCACTGTGTCCTCGGCGCCTTGCACAGGCCTGGCCCACAGTGAGCATTCAACGCTTGTTGTTGACACGAACGGTCCAATTAACCGATGCCTATGTATGGGGGTGGTGGGGGCCCCCAGGACACTTCTGGAGGGCTCTGAGGATCTGGGGAGAGGACCAGGGAGGAGGACTCCAGGGGTCACTTACTGCCCAGCCCACACGCCTCAACTTCACAAGTTGGCACCCAGACAATTTTTTTTTAATTAACTTTGAGGAACAGGAGTTTTGGCCAATTTCCTCAAAGTTGCCTGGTCCCTCCCTGGCCAGGAGAGGGCAAAGGGTAGAGGTCAGGGCAGTGCAGGCGGGATCCATGACACAAAGCTAAATTAGAAACTAGAAGGAATTGCTCCATGGCAGCTTTGTTGCCAGAGAGGATGATTATTTTTCCAGGAAAGGCTGAGGAAATCTTAGCAGAGTCCTTGGCTTCCTGCCTTGGAGAAAATGTCTGGGGTGGGGTGGCGGGTGGGGTGGTGATGGGGTGGGAAGGAGGTGGAGAGAAGAGTTAGTCCCCAGAGGGTGTGAGCGGCAGAGAGTAAACTCAGACTCCATCCAGCCCTGGTCCCAGCCGTGCCCCTTCCCCACTCCCTTCCCAGCCCCCTCTGGGATCCCCCATTGTTACCATTGTTATCCTGTTTCCTTTACCCGCCTCACAGTCCCAGGCCCCTGGACACTCTGTTTCCAGGGAGCAGGGAAGGGCAGGAGTCTGGCCCCAGGCCCAGGGTCCAAGAATCTCACAGCTGGAAATTCCCATAGCTGTGGAAACTGAGTCCAGGAGGGGTGGGGTGTGGTTTACCCAAGACCACGGCCACCACAGATGTGGGCCAGCATGTGGTGGGGCCTCCAGGGTTCCTTCGAGATGACAGACTTAGGAGGTTCCCAGAAGGAACCATTGAAGCCTGACTTGCCCTCTCCTAGGCTCCGTGTGGTCAGTTCTTCCTGTCCAAGCGGATCTCTCCAGCTGTTTGTGGCCCATGGGGGTCTCACACACATCCTAGAAGAATGTGTTTGGATCCATGGAGCTCTGGGTCTCAGTAGCACAGGCCCTGGGACAAGCAGGCCTGGGTTTGGATCCCAACACAGAACGTTTATTTATTTGTTTATTCTTATAACAAATGTTTATTGCCAAGCACTGGGGACACAGCAGACAAAACAGACACAAGTCCCCATTCTCATGGAGTTTACATTCTAGAGTGGGAGGCAGATAATCAACAAGATAAGGAAGTAAAATATATAGCATGTCGACAATGTTTTGTTGTGGAGACAAACAGAGCAGAGGAGGGGATGGAAAGGAAGCAGCAGGAGATGGGGTGGAGGGAGTGTACTTTTAAATAGGATGGATGGGTAACATGTGGCCAAAGACTTGAAGGAGGTGAGAGATGGAGCCATGTGGATACCTGGAGAAAGAGCCCTATAGGTAGCAGCAATAGTAGGTGCAAATGCCCTGAGGCAGAAACATGGCTGGCACAGTTAAGGAGCAGAAAGGAGGCCAGTGTGCTGGGGCAGAGAGAGAGGGGCAAGGACTAGAAGTTGAATCAGGAAGTCAGGCGAGGCCAAACCACCCAGGGCCTTGTAGGTCACAATTAAAGCCTTTGGCTTTAACTCTGAGGGAGACGGGAGCTATTGGACAGTTTGAGCAGAAAAAGGACAGGATCCGATTCGTATTTTATAAAGATCATTCTGGTCACTGTGTGGAAAAGAGAAACGGAAACACCAGTTAGGAAGCTACTACAATAATTCAGAAGAATACTCAGACAAAGGTAGTCATGGTGAGAAGTGGTGAGATTCTGAATATTTTACAAGTAGAACCACCAGGCTTTACCAATGTGGGTAGTGCACTGTGATAGAAAGAGAGAAGTCAAGGATAACTTCCAAGATTTTGGCCAGAGTAACTAGAAAGACGTAGTTGCCAATTACAGAAAGAGGAGAGCCTGAAGGAGGGGCAGGTTTGGGGGGAAGTCAGGCCATTTATCTGTGTGATTCCAGGTAAGTTGCTTAATCACTCTGAACCTCAGTTTCTTCTTATTATTATTATAACCATTATAACAGTGGTTATAATAATCGCTCCCCTGCAGGTGTGGTGAGAACTAAGTGAGATGATGAACTCACAGGCTTCGCAAACAGATGTACTCAATACACGTTCCACCCACAGCCCAGGGATGACATATGGCCGTCCCATCTCCTCAGGAAACAGCTAGAAGGAGAGGAAGACGACCCCTATAAATCTATACTCTAGCTCCTCTCCCCTGCTTCCTCCAGGTAGAAGTGGAATAGACCTTTTTGATGTTTAAGTTTTCTTTCTTCAAGGTCTTTGACGGTTCTGGAGATGGTGATTGATGCTACTGGAGGCTGGTGGTGGGATGACGATAAAGAGCATATTCCCAAGGCTGTGAAGCTTACACAACACTTTCATGGTCATTATCTCATCTGAGTCTAGCAAGGCAGAAATTAGACCTATTTTATGAAGTAGGAGAAGAGGTATTTAAAAACAAAACAAAACAAACCTAGACTGTCTCTACTTCACTATCTCATGGAACCTCATTTAACCTTCGGGGTAAAAAAAGTGGGTAAGAGGGTCCAGAAGTGGGTGTCCCTCTTCTGTTCCTGAGTGGGAACGCCACCCAGCTGTCCAACTGGACGCAGCTTTAAGACGGATGGTGACCCCACTCCTGCACCCCCAGGAGAGGGCCCCTAAGTGCCTGCCCGGGTGCTCGGCCCCCTCTCTCAGCCACTCTGGGCATGTCTGGTGTGTCTGGGCCGCAGCCTTACTGCTTCTCAGGTTTGGGCCAGCAGATCTCATCCCATTCCAGTTACTCTCCCCAGTTACTCCCATCGGACGGGACCCGAGCCCGGAAAAATCAGTGTGCCTAAGGTCACACCATTAGAAAGCGCACTCTGGGTTCCCACTCTGAGGTCTGCCTCCAGGAGGAAGAACTCCTGCATTCCAATTCCTTCCACTTCTGCCAGCCCAGCTGCCCCCTCCCCTCCATCTACCAGGTGCCAGAACACAGCTGTCTCTTCGCTGCTCCCAGGCGAGCTGTTCTGGGTGGGGCTGAGCTGTGTAGTGTCCAGGGAGGCTGTGCCCCCACAGGCAAATTCAGCCAGAGATTGATTCTGAGCAGCAGTTCCGACCGGTGAGAGCTGCTGCCATGGATGGATGGACCGGTGGGGGTGGGGGACTGGGAGGGTAGGGAGTGTCGGATCAAGGGCCCTCAAAAAAAAAACTTAGAATCGCCTGGGGAAGAACTCCTGCTGGATGGGGGAGAAGGGTTGAGGAATGCCAGGTGACTGAGGGTGTGCATGAGGAGGGTGACTAGCGGAGGGGAGGGTCCAGAGAACCGCAGGAGGCCCTGGAGGCTGGGGATGGCAAGCTTTACTGTTGCTTTGGCTCCGTGTCTCCTTAGCTATGGTGAGAACCCCCCTTCCCCAGCTACCTTGCCAAGAGAAAGGGCTGTGGGAAACTAAAACCGACCCGCAAATTAAGATCTGGGGAGCATGAGGGTGTAAACTGAAGGGAGGGAGATCCTGCCCACCCCCCGTCTTTGCCAGGTGAGGAGGGGGTGGAAAGGCAAGCCTAGAGTCTGGATTGCCTTCGCAGCCACGGCCCAGCCATGCCCGCTCCGCTGCTCCCGCTGCTGCTGCGAACACTGCTGTCCTGCCTGCTGCTGCCCGCGGCCCGCCTGGCCCGCCAGCACCTCCTGCCCCTGCTGCGCCGCCTGGCTCGCCGCCTGGGCTCCCAGGACATGCGAGAGGCTGTGCTGGGCTGTCTGTTGTTCGTCCTCAGCCAGAGACACCCGCCGGACGCTGGGGAGGCCTCCAGAGTGGCCTGCCAGGAGAGGAGGGAGAGGCTAGCCCCCCAGAAATGAGGCCACGAGTCCTGGGAGCAGCTGTATTCATCGAAACACTTTCTTTTTGGAGTGACACAGTCCTGGCGTGGTCACTGACCGAGGGGTCAGACCAGGACATGCCTCCCCACTACCAGCAGAAACAATTGGAAGGATGATTGGAAGGATGCCCTGCATCGAGCGGGAAACTCATCATGACCCCTCCTTCCCTCTGCATTCTTCCCAAGACCCTTCCTAGTCACCTCTGGCCTGAGTCGGGGGATGAACTGACCGCCCCCCCCCCATTCCCAGGCAAATGGGAATACGAGGTCCCATCAAAAACAATGCTTAACCCAAGGACAACTGAGAATTTAGCTGACAGAAGAGATCTTCATCTGTCTGTCTTCCAGACTCAGTAGCTTAAGATAGGACCTTGGTTCCCTAGGGAGTCAGTCCTGTCCCCGGAAGGCCAGCATGCAGCAGGTGTTCAATAAATATTTGTTGATCTGAATTCTTGGGATGCCTTGAAAAGTCTTGTCACCTGTACTGCTCCGCCGCGAAACAGTCTAACCTGGCCGGGGTGGGGTGGGGAAACAACTCAAGACTTCCTTTTGCTAACTATTCCATTGTCCCCTCAGTCCTTGTCTAACTTCAGTATGTCACACTGTGACCCAGGAGTCTTGGGTCTGACTTGGAGAAAGTTTGGCTGGCCAGCTCAAGGTAAGGAGAAACGCATCCTGAGCAAGTCTGGAGACTCTTCTCAGCTAATGGTGGTGGGGAGAGGGAGATTTGTTTGCTAAGGGACCTTAGCAAAGGTCCCTGAGGGGCACTCTGCCCCTGAAGAGGTGGGGGGGAGTGACCTGAGGCTTTCACCTCACCGTTTCCCCCTTCCCAGGGAGAGGCCCCTCAGGGGTCAAATAAGACTAGTCAGGTCAGATGCATTTGTATTCCGGCCTCCGGATAATTTGCTTACTGTTCCCAGGCAACAGTCCTCCCGCGTTCCCCCCCAGCGAATCTTGGGCCCTAGGTTCAGAGGGGGAGAGTGAGGAATACAGGCCCCTTTCAGGACCCCCATCCCGTCCCCACGCCCATCAGAAGCTGGGGCCGGGGGAAGAGCTGAGACCAGAGCTGTGTGCCCCGACCCCAGCCCTGCGGTGCTTTCCGCCAGACCCCCCACCCCTCGACACCATCTGCTTTCTCCCGGAGTCCTCAAAAGCCGGTGCACGTGCTCGCCCCTCTCCGGAAGGCGACCCGGGTGGGGGTGGGGGGTGCGCAGTGAAGGCAGTTGGAGCCCCTGGTCTCCTAGCCCCGTTCCCCTCCGGGGTCACGAGCGCCTTTTTTTTTTTCTGGCCTGCTCCCGGCCTCCACTGCCGCCGGCTTCTCGAAGCGCCCCCCACTCCCGCGCAGCTCCGCGCGGGCTGCGTCCGCCCACTGCAGCCCCTCTCCCGCCCCGCGCCCGAGATGGGTCAGACCCGGAGCGAGCTGCGATTTCCGGCCACGGCTGCAGCCCCAGCCTCGAGATGAGGAGGCCAGGGGGGGACCAGGGACCCGCCAGCCAAGGAATTCCCGTTCCCCCCTTCCATCCCCCCTCTCCAACTCCCGACGCCCCCTGCAGAGTCTCAGCAGGTGCGCGGGGGGCAGAGGCAAGGGCCGGCGGTGGTGGGGGCGGGGTCTGCGCCTTTCCTACGCGGCCCCTGGGGGGCGGGGCGGAAAGAGAGGACCTGGGAAGCTCGTTTGGGGGGTGGATATCAATGGAGACTGAATCTGCGGTTTCTGCGGGAAGAGATACTTGTTTGGGACTTTAAAGGCCGCAGATAGATGACTGTCCCCCCCAACCACACACAGATGCCCCAAAAGTCAGAGACCCGCTCAGAGCAGAGGGTAGGGGCAAAGGTCTAAGAAATTAGGCTGGGAGACCAAGCCCAGACGTAGTGAACAGAGTCAAGTCTTCTTCAACCCTGACCCCCACACCCATCCTGGGGTCTCCACAAAGAGGGAAGTGAGGTGAGTCTGACCCCGAGAGGGCTGGATCCTGTCTTTATTTTAAATGTTGATGTTGGATTCATCACAGATTTTTTGCATTAACTTTGATTTCTAAGAATATTGCATTCAAACATTTATCTTGATTCCTGAGTTTTTTGGCATCCTCTTAGATTTTGCACCTCAGGCGAGTGCCTCACTGGCCTCTCCCAGGTCCCAGCCCTGCCACAAAGGCAACAGAGAACATATGTACACAGTCAATGAGACATGTGCTGGTGACACATCCCCCCCGCTGAGCTGAGCAAACACAGATGCACACAGGGCTGGAAAGACAGGACTGCGTGTGAGGTGTTAGTCTCAAATAGGGTGGGGGTGGGGGTGCAGCCCTTCCCACCCCACTGCTGTGGCAGGGACCTGAAGGAGCCCAGGGAGGGAGCCAGAAGACTGGGCAGAAAGTGATGAGGACTGGCTGGGCCTGGCTAGAAATTCTCTGGGCACAGACCAGTGTGAGTTGGGGCTCTGAGACTGTCCAGCAGGGGGCCCAGGTACCCAGCAACCATCTCTGCCCAAGGATCTGGCTCTGGAGGGGGAGGAAGGTGCTGGCTTGGGGCCCAGGCAGGGCGAGGGCCAGATGGGCTTCTCTCCAGCAATAACAGCCCTGGCTGTTGCCATCCAGTGAGCAGGCCAGGCCTCAGCAGAGGTGGGGACAGGAATCAGCCTTCCCCTGTCTGGCCTGGGACCCTCACCACTTCCCTCCAGTTTCTTTCCACTTCCAGCCCCCTTTGCACACAACTGCAGCCACTGGCCGCCAGCGTGGCCATGCCTGGCAGATCTGTCTGACCACTAAGGCCTGCCACCCCCACAGGCCCAGAGACAGGAAATGAAGTGGGGAGAGAGACAGGAGCCAAAGAAAGAGGGGAGAGGCGGGAAGAGAGAGAGACTGGACAAACACAGGGTGGGAACGGGGGTCCGGGGTAGACCCACACATGACACTGCCCTTAAGCCATGGGGCAGTGCCTAGAAAAATACCACCTATAGCCCTCTTCCTGCCCTGTTTGGTTAAGGCTGGGGGATGATGGTGTGTCATGTCTCTGAGGGGCATGGAGCCAGAAGGCTGGGAACACCCCTTCTGGAGTAGCTTGGGGAGAGTCCACTGACTCCAAATAGAAAAGCTACCCCTCCCCTGAGGGCCCAATCTGTTCTCTGGGGAGAGGGTGTGACTCTGCCTTATCCCATGATGTTAGTACTCCTAATTGTTAATTAGTGTCTGTGGCTTCTGCAGGAAACAGGCCTCTTGGTTAGCTGGGTGCGGGAGGGGGCTGGTCGCTGGACGGATTTTCTCTCCTCAGACCCTCTTCAGCCTTTAATTTGTCCTCCAGCACTGAGGGCTGCTGTAGGGGCAGTCATTCCCTTTCCCCCAAATTTACTGACCAACAAAAGAGGAAGGAATCCTTCCACCTCCCTTGGAAGCACAAGAAGGACTGACCACTCCTCAGGATGCCCACTCCCTTCCTCCTCAGCCAGTGGAGGATGTGGGGCTCAGCAAGACTTTGGTGTCTGCCTCTGAGTATCAGGACAATAGGATTCACTCAGGATGTAAGGCTGTTCTTGGCTTTTTCTCTTTCCATCCCCAACTGTGCCTCAGTTTTTCCGAAGCTCTGGATTTAGAAAGAGTGAATCATGAAGGGTCTACAGGGCTGGGCCTCTACCCCCCTCCCCCCCACACACACACAGAACCACACATCCTTCTCCAAGTCAAAGTGGTGGGTGGTGTGGCGGTGTGTGTGTGTGTTCAAGGTAGGAAAACCCCCCATGCAGGTCACTGATGATACTGATTATGTCGGAGGGAGCCCAGAGCGTGGGCGGGGGTCAGAGGACAGGTCTGAAGGGAAGAAAGTGACATGAAAAGGGAGGGGGCGCTGGAAAGGAAAAAGGCGCAGTGTGGGAGAAAGTGGCTGGGAGGGGGTTTGGGGAGTGATAACGGAACGGCTGGGATGGAGCAGGGGCATGGGGCGTCCGGGCGTGTGTGAGCAGAAGGTTTGGCGCTGGGGGAGTACCGAGAGGAGTTCTAGAGGAGTTCGTGTAGCCCCAGCGCGGAGGAGACTAGGGGGACCCAGCGTGGGGCTGTACCCTCCTGCCCCGTGTGCTCCTTGAGGGGGCAGGGTTTACTGTGGCAGGCCTGTCTACAGAAATAACACCGCGAGGTATGGGCCAGGCGGCCTGGGGGCGCAGGGTCTCGAGTGCGGGTCCCTAAACATCCGGAGCTGCCGAGCGAGTGGCAGGGGCGGGCCGGGGCGGGGCCGGGGCCGCGGCGGAGTGGGGGGAGCGGACGCGGGCGGGGACGCGGGCGGGGGCGCGCCGGGGGCGGGCCCGGCGGAGGGCGGGTTTGAATGTGCTCCGACGGGCGCGGGAAGCGGCCGGGAGAGCGCACGGATCTCCGCGCCGAAGGACTCCTTCCCTGCAGGTGCTGCGCGGGGCCCGGGGGCCGGGGACCGCCGCGGCGGAAGGCGCCGCTTCCCGTCTGCCACGAGGCGGAGGCCGGGCCTGGCAGCTCCGCGGCCCGGAGAGAGGTGCCAGTTGGGGCCCCCGCTGCGCCGGCGCGGCGTGCCAAGCTGCGCAGCACGTGGCCGGCAGGGGCCGGGGCGCGGGGGTGTGCCCTGCGGAGACCTGGACCCCAGCGGGCCGTGGGAGGCCTGGTTCCTGGGCCTGGAACCGGCTGTCGCCAAGCCGAGCTCCGCAAGGGGCGGGCGAGTAGCTGGTTAATCTTGTTGTTGGTACAGGGGAGGGGCCGCGCCGCTAACTGCGCTTGGGGTGGGGGGGTGATGGGGATGAGGGCTCGCGGAACGGAGGTAGAAGAGCTGTCTCTGTAACCCCCGCCATTTGTTGGCCGAACTCGTTTCCCTGGCCTCTTCTTCACGGGCGCGACCTCGTTTACTCCCAAAGAGAGGGCAAGGACACACGCACCCCAGGTTTTCTTCCCAGGGAAGAGCAGTGGTGGGTGAGGGCTCGTCCCACCCTTGCCCCGCGCCCCTCTGGAAGCCGCCCCTTTGCCCGATCCATCCTCTCGGTAACCTCCAGACCCTCCCACTTGTCCCGCTGTCTGTGCGAGCTCTCCATGCCAAGAAATGTGTGTAATAGGATAGGACACTCATGTCAGGTTGGAGATGACCTCGACTCCCACCTTATTTTCTCCCTTAGTTGGAGTAGAGTACCCCCACCTCCCAGTATAGTACAGGGCTAGCTGGGAAGCAGCCTTTGTACCTCCCTCCCCACCCCCAGAAGGAGCCTAGAATAAGCTACTCCTTGAGTTTGAATTCCAGCTCACCCAGTCACCAGCTCTGTGACCTTAGGCAAGTGACTCAACCTCTCTGAACCTCTGCTGCCCCCATCTGTTCCATGGAGACAATTTAGTACTAGCTTATGGGTGGCTGTGAGGGCAAGGGTAGCAGGTGGCTCCATATAGGATCCCGGGGAGCAGAGAATTTGTTGCCACCACAAGGGTGTGTCTAGAAGCAGGGGTGCATGAGAGGTGTTAGGGGCCTGGGAGTGGGGAGGTGCTTAGTTTGGTGGCTACTTTCAGTGCCCTGTCTCGGCAGGCCAAGGCATGGCTGGAAGGACACCAGATGCTCTGAGCTGGTATCAAATCCTGGGTTACTGCTGGGCAAAGGCAGATGAGACCCAAACACCTGGACTGGGCAGCTGAATGTCAAGATGTGGGCAGGGAGAGGGGCTGCCCCTGCATTGAACTGTGCACAAGACTGGGATGGGGACTGCTGGGAACAGAGAGCAGAGGTGTCACTGGGGGAGAGGGCAGAAATAAATACTTCTCTGAGCCTAAGGCAAATTTACTAAGGAAGGGAGATCCTCTATTCTCTCCACCCCAGCCACCCATCTGGGTTGAAACTGCATCTGCTCTTTATTGCCAGGAATCTTGCCTGTGGGGATAGGGGCTGGAGCACAGGATATGCCGAGGTGAGAAGCTGGGGGTTCCCCTTCCTGCTGCCTAATAGAAAACCTGAGTCCTGAGCCTTCTTCGTCCACCCCCTGGATAGAGCCCTCTTGCCCGCACTCCTTTAGAAAATGTGCAAACTCTTGTTCACCACTCTGTCCCCGGTGCCTAGAACAGTGCCTGGCTAGCATGCAGAGGTCTCGGTAAAAGTTTGTTGCAAGGATGAATGAAAGGAGCCCTCTGCCTCCATCCGGAGGTGTGTGGGTCTGCTCCTCCCCACCCCGACCCCGTCTTACAACCCAGGTGTGGGCCGGGGGGCTGACGGAGGCCTTTGGAGAGTCTGGAGTTTACCCAGGGAGGGGTTGAGAGAAATTATCAAGAGGGGTAGAAAAGCCCATTGAGGGTGTCGAGTCCAACGGCGGTGTCTGTCTGCAGTGTCTGTGTGTCTCAAGCTGGGACCTGCAGCACTGGCTGCACCTGTGAGTTGACCCACCCCGTCAGCTCCCTTGCTGAGACTGCTGGGCCTCTTATCTCCCAAACTACAGGGCTGGTTTTTATCTCCTTGGTTGCGTGTGTGAGGCTTCTCAGAGTGGGGACGCTCCCTCCCAGGGCAAAGCCTGGGGAGTTCTCTCCTACGCCCTGTGCTAATTTCTTCACTCTGGACTCTCCCCCAGGAGGAGCTCATGGACCAGGCCTGCTGCCTGAGCCGGAGCTAGGACCAGCTTCAAGGGACTACCCAGGCCCGCTCTGCTCCAACCCTTCTGCTGGCAAGTCTGGGCATCTGGTGAGTGCTGGCCCAGGAGGGTGGGGAAGCTGGTCCTCACCTGAAACAGCAGAGCTGGCTCCAGAGCTAGGGTTAGGGCCAGCACACGCCTGCCTGGCTTCCCATGCCATCCAAAGGGAAAGCTGTTTCATCTGCTGGTGCGAGGGTGCCTCCCCTACATGAGTGGGGAGCAGGAGAGGGACACTGCGGGGGAGGCTAGGAGCTTTGGGACTGTGCCGTCAGTTAGGCCTGTGCCCCCACCCCTCCAATCTTCTTCAAGTTTGTTCTCAGAAAGGGGAAGAGGACAGGGGCCTGGAGTGAGTCAGAGAGGAACCAAGGGGGGATGGAGTGACCCTGGGGCCAGGACTGAGGTCAGGGGAGGGGCCAGGCTGGGTGGTAGGAACAGCTGTGTCCCCACACCCATTGTGAAGTGTTTTCTGGAAAACTGGCCAGGAACTAGGAAGGCTCCAGGCAATGCCTGGAAAGGAAGGTTAAGGTGCCAATAGCAGATAAGCTGGAGTCTGGAGTGCCTCCAGGAGGAGACAGATTCCAGAGCCCGCCCTAGCTGGGAGTCCAGGGACTCCCCAGGAGGGTGGAGAGGTCAGACTTGCAGATAGTGGCCTGGGGGGGAGGCCTCTGGCGTGGCCTGGTCATCACCCCTGGGCTGCTACCCCTGCTGATGTTCGTTTTGTGCTGTCCCTTCTCTCCTGCCCCTTACCCTCTTGGCTCCATCTCCCTTCTGTTTCCCTCCTCCTATCCCTCCTTCCATTGGCCTCACCCTCCCTGACCTCTCATCCTCTTCTCTGCCTTTTTTGCCTGTCTTTGTCTCCCTCTCAGTAAAGCTTCCTCCTCCTTCCCTCCTGCTCTCACCCGCCTGTTTCCCAGCTTACAGACTGCTTCGAGCTGCTGGATAAAAATAGCGGTGGTGGTGGCCAGGCCGGGAGCCAGGTAGAGCCTGCGCAGGCAGGGGCCCCCAACAGGACTGGCCAGAGGGGTCCCACTGAGAGTCCTGTGAGGCAGGGCCAGAAGAGAGTCCTCCTGGACTCCTCAGCTTGCCTGCTTTGTCTGCCCTGCCCCCTCTGAACCCCCTGCCCTCTCCCCTAGTCTGAAGAGGCCTGTGGGGAAGCAGGGCCCAGACGTGGCCTCACACTGTTTCTGCCCCCAGCAAGCCTCAGAGGAAGGGAGCTGTCGGCCAGGCAAAACCAAGAACGCCGTCACCATGACAACCAGTCACCAGCCTCATGACAGGTACTGGGGGATCTGGGCTGGGGATCCAGGGGAGAGGAAATGGGTCTCCAGGAGGCTAGGGGAGGTGTCCTTTGGAATTTGGGGTTGCCACTGCAACCCCAGCCAGGTAGCTCTGAGTCAGGTCTGCAACAGGGACCATGCATGCCTTGGCTGGGTGCTGGCTGGGATGTCTGTGGGGAAGTCCAGGGTGGGTGAGTGGCAGCCCTTCCCTGGCCTGTCAATGTTTCCACTGTTGCTCTCCAGCCAGCATCTTCCAGCTCCTCCCGCCACCGCCATGGGGAGAGATTTGGCAGCATCCCGCATTCCAGAGCACATCCCAGAGCACAGTTCCTAGCAGAACTGCCCTCTCCCTCAGGGCTGCCCTGGGGCCCCTGCCTCAGATGACCCTGGCCCACGCTGGTCCTTGATCTGACCTTCCTCTCACTTCCCCACCTCTGGGGCCTATGAACTCCCTCAAGTTAGACCTGCAACTGTGATTGTGCCTATGTGTTTTGGGGGAAGAGCTGTAGCTTGATTCAAGTTCTCCAAGGAGTCTAGGACCCAAGAAGGTTGATGAAGCCATGCTTGGGGTCCAAAATTCCTTCAGCTTAGGCCCCCCAACCCCATCACTTCTCCCCTGCCCCTCCTGTCTCCCTCATGTGCCAAAGGCCGCAGAACTAGGCCATTTCTGGCTATGGGACCTTGGGCTCTTCACTTGATCTCTCTGGGACCGTTTCCCACCTGTAAAACAGAGGTGAGGTTTATTCGTATGGAAGGGAATTTAAGGAGACATAGTAAGTGCAGGCCCCGGGTTGGTTCCCTCCCTTGCCGCTCCACTCCCCGGCTGCCTGCCTGCCCCATCCCAGCCTCACCCTTCCGGTAGTGGTTCTGTGAACCCCTCTCCCATCTCCATCCACCTTGTTGCCCTCACCCAGCCCCACTCTGACCCTCTGTCCTGTGTGACCTTGGCTGGGAGTTGCTCCCTCCTTCCAGGCCTCTGAATGAAGCCCTTCCCTCTCTTTTTCAAGCTGGGGAGTATTGAGGGAGTTGGGGGGCTGCAGTTGTAATGGCTCAGACCTGCCCACTTGGGGCGCTCCCCCAGGCCCTCGCTATTTGAAGCCAGGCCCTACGCTCTGGCCAGACTGGTCCCCTCACTGCCATCTCTGTGAAGACAGCGGCTGTTGGCTGTGGGGAGGGAATGGAGACACATCTAGAGACCACAGAGGGAGGGCCCAGGGCAGCCGGGGGAAGCTGCCCCATCCCAGACAGGCCCTGAGGTGTAGGGCTTGGGGCAGTGCCCTGGGTAAAGCTAGGCGGGCACTTATTTACACCCTGGGGCCCAGATGACGTCCAGTGGCCCCATACCTCCTGGCCCACCCTAGGAGGTGTAACCTACAAAGCCCGTTCTGTGTGAGCCAGGGAAAAAACAGCTCCCTCTCTTCCTGGCCGCCCAATCCCCCCCTGCCTGCATGCCCCACTAGGCCCAGAACGGTCTGGGATTTTCTTGACCTCAGAATCCTCTTTGGGGAGTCACACAGTCCCTGCCCAGACGGCATAATCACTTCCAGCCTGCCCGGCGGGGGTGGAAAACGCTTGCTGTTTGCTTTCTCACTCACCCACCCACCCCCATCCTTTAGCAGAATTTCCAAAACCACCTCCACATGTGTGGGTCACACTGGTTCCCAAGTCTGCAGGGTCCCCCGAGTCTTTGGGGCTGAGAACCAAGGTCCTTTCGGCCATGCCTTTCAATCCTGTGTCCCTGGTCCCCCTTCCTCTCTGGATTCTCTGTGCCCTTTTTCCTGTCCCAGGACACCCCCCCCTCCACATACACCCATAGGAAGACACATGCACAGGTGCCCCGTGCCCTGGGACAGCTGCAGAAGGTCGGGGGGTGGGGATGGAGGGTCACTTGGCCCCTCTTTCCTCCCCCATTCCCAGGTATAAAGCCGTCTGGCTTATCTTCTTCATGCTGGGTCTGGGGACGCTGCTCCCCTGGAACTTTTTCATGACAGCCACTCAGGTGAGACTGGGGGGACTGGGCATGTCCACAGGGCATATGGGGCCTGGATCTGCACTTGTGGGCACAGGGAGAGAGGTTTCAACACTCCATTCTTCAACCCCCGCAGTATTTCACAAACCGTCTGGACACGTCCCAGAATGTGTCCTTGGTTGCTGCTGAACCGAGCAAGGACGTCCAGGCCTCGGCCATCCCCTCAGCAGCCTCTCCAGAGCGGAATTCTCTCAGTGCCATCTTCAACAATGTCATGACCTTATGTGCCATGCTGCCCCTGCTGCTCTTCACCTGCCTCAACTCCTTCCTGCATCAGAGGTGAGCGCCCGCGCCCCCAGCCCGGCCCCTCACTGCCCCCTGCACTGCCAGGGCCGAGCCCCTGGCTTAACCACCCCTCTCTGCCGCCTCGGCTGCTCCGGCAGGATCCCCCAGGCTGTTCGGATCCTGGGCAGCCTGGTGGCCATCCTGCTGGTGTTCCTGATCACTGCCATCCTGGTGAAGGTGCACCTGGATGCTCTGTCCTTCTTCGTCATCACCATGATCAAGATCATGCTCATTAATTGTAAGTAGGGCTGGGAGGGGACCTGGGGCAGAGATCTTCCCACATACCCCTACCCTTCTCTCAGACCCACAGTCAGCCAGAGAGGAGCCCATTCCACCCCCGGGAGGAAGTGGGTGCCCTGGGCAGTCAGGGTTCAGAGGCCTGAGCAGGCGTGGACCAGGGCTGGGAGTGGGGGCAGAGAGAATGGCCACTCAGCGTCAAGACACACTGGGAGAGCCAGCCCTGGTGGTCTAGTGGTTAAGATTCGGTGCTGTCACTGCTGTGGCTCGGGTCGTTTCCCGGTCGTGGAACCACACCACCCATCTGTCAGTTGTCATACTGTGGTGGCAGCTCACATACAGCTAGGATATACAACCATGCACTGAAGCTTTAAAAGAAAAAAAGACTTACTGGGAATAAAGCAGGAATCACAGGGACCTGTTTTCCCATGGGCGCCCAACCACCCCTAGCAGAAGTGAGCCTCACCCTGCTCCCCCCACCCTGCTGATGCCCACCCTGTTCCCCCAGCGTTCGGTGCCATCCTGCAGGGCAGCCTCTTTGGTCTGGCCGGCCTCCTGCCAGCCAGCTACACTGCTCCCATCATGAGTGGCCAGGGCCTGGCAGGCCTCTTCGCCTCAGTGGCCATGATCTGTGCCATTGCCAGTAAGTCTTGCTGTCTGCCTGCCTGTCGCTCTGGCTGTTGCGGGGAGAAGGGAGTGGGGCCTGTCTGATCAAGGACACCCTCCACCTCAGGTGGTTCGGAGCTGTCAGCAAGTGCCTTCGGCTATTTTATCACAGCCTGTGTGGTTATCATTTTGACCATCATCTGTTACCTGGGCCTGCCCCGATTGGTGAGCAAATGAAGAAAGCTGGGATTTGGGGTCTGGGGGGACCAGGGCTCCAGACCAAGGGTGTTTTGCGGTGGAAGTCTGGGGTAGGTGGGAATGCTGGAGATTCCACCTCTGAATCCACCTCCCCTGTCTCCCTCACTTGATAGGAATTCTACCGCTTCTATCAGCAGCTCAAGCTCGAAGGGCCTGGGGAGCAGGAGACCAAGTTGGACCTCATTAGTAAAGGTCTGAAGCTGGGCTGGAGGCCAGCCTGCTGGGCAGGGGGCAACATGAGCAGAGGACAGGGATGAGTGCGCTGTATTTGCTGGCAGCAACAAGCCAGAGGCCAGAGGGACCAGGGGTGGGGTGAGGGGGACAATAGAAAATAAAGGCTGGGAAAGAACATGGGGGAGGGCTTGGATGACCTTGAATGCCTGAGGGCAGTGGGAAGCAATTTCAGATTCTTGGACAGGGTGTAACACCACCTGGGGCTCCCCGGAGAGGTCAGGACCCAGGGGACTGTGTGGGGATCAGGAGGAGGTCTGGGCTGGGGTTTAGGATGCAGCTGTGCACTGAGTAAGGGAGTGTCCACCCCCAACTAACCCCAGCCCTTTTGAGGAATGTTTGTGCCATCTCCTGTTGCTCTGTCCTTTCCGCAACTCTATCATCCCCCAGGAGAGGAGCCAAGAGCAGGCAAAGTGGAGTCCGAAGTTCCAGCCCCCAACTCTAAGCCCACCAACAAAAGCCACTCTATCCGAGCCATCCTCAAAAGCGTACGTGGGGCCTGGCGTCCTGCCCTCTACCCCCACCCTCCTTCTCTCCTTCTTTTGCTCCCCCACTCCTCCCCTGCACTGCCCATCCTCTTCTTTTCTGACCTGAGACTGGCCACTCTCCTGGATTCATGTGTGTGTGTGGGTGTGGATTCTTGGCTCTTTAACGCACAATCATGAAGACACAGGGGTCCCTTTCCTCCAGATCTTAGTCCCGGCTCTCTCTGTCTGCTTCGTCTTCACGATCACTATTGGAATGTTTCCCGCCGTGGCCGCAGAGGTCAAGTCCAGCATTGCGGGCACCAGTGCCTGGGGTGAGGACACCATGGGTTCCCAGGATGGGGGCACACAGGGACTCAAGGGGGACTGGGAGTGGGTGAGAGCGGGAGCCTCGGCTGCCGTCTTCCCAGCTAGACTCTCTGGGTCCATTTACCCTTCCCTGGGCTGGAAGCATCTTCTCCATTTTACAGCTGGGGAAACTGAGCCCAGTGAGGGTCAGGGTTGCTAAATCTGCCTCTCTGGACTTAATAAATAACCATCCCCTAATCTGCTCTTCCTCTTCCAGGACACTACTTCATTCCCGTGTCCTGTTTCTTGATTTTCAATATCTTCGACTGGCTGGGCCGGAGCCTCACAGCCGTGACCATGTGGGTAAGTGGGAGGAGGGGGCACCAAGTTCCTGTGAGAGGGTGGAGTCCAGCCTGAGACTGGCTGAGAACCAAGAAAGTATGGTGGTCAGGGGACCCTGCTTTTTTTAAAACCAAGCCATGATCTATGTATAGTAAGGCATACAAGTCTTAAGTGTACAGCTTAATGAACACACACAGACACACACAAATATATCTATACAACCCTGTGTAATCACCACCCGGGTCAAGATGTAGAACATTTCAGGCACTCCAGAAGGCTCCACCATGCCCCCTCCCAATTAGTACCCCCTAAGGGGAACCAGGCTTGGAAGTTTCAATTCAGATCCTGAGGGGCCCCAAGTGGAGCCCTGGGGGCCTAGGTGTGCCCTGGGGGCCGGCCCGGGCTGAGGCACTGCCTGGTCCCCGCAGCCTGGGAAGGACAGCCGCTGGCTGCCAACCCTGGTGCTGGCCCGGCTGGTGTTCGTGCCCCTGCTGCTGCTGTGCAACGTCCAGCCGCGCCGCTACCTGACGGTGGTCTTTGAGCACGACGCCTGGTACATCTTCTTCATGGCCGCCTTCGCCTTCTCCAACGGCTACCTTGCCAGTCTCTGCATGTGCTTCGGGCCCAAGTGAGTGGGGAACTTGGTGGCCTCAGGCAGAGTGTAGAGTTCCAGTGGGGGACACTCATAGAGGGAGGGAGGGCCAAAGGAGACTCCTGATCCTAGAGCTTAGGGTTTCTAGGCTGAGAGAGGAGACGGCCAGGGAGGGGCCCCTAGGCTGAAGGGGTGGTGGTGGGTAGTGGAGGGATGGGGGCCCAGGCTTACTTAGGTGGAGATGTGGGAGGGGGGCTCTCAGGGTAAGGTAGAAGACAGCCCCCAAGATGGAAAAGCCTAATTGGGCTTGGGCAAGTAGGCTAGGTTGATCAGCAGACTTAAGGGTTCAGGTAAGTCCCCCCACCCCAGATGCCATGGGTGGGGCTCGGGTAGGGGACATCCTAAGGCAGCCTCGCCTTCCCTCCTGTAGGAAAGTGAAGCCAGCTGAGGCAGAGACAGCTGGAGCCATCATGGCCTTCTTTCTGTCTCTGGGCCTGTCGCTGGGGGCTGTCTTCTCCTTCCTGTTCCGTGCAATTGTGTGACCGTGGATGGACAGAAGGACTGCACTGGCTGCCTGCTTCTGCCCCCTTCCTTCTCCTTCAGGGATGGGCAGGGGTGGTCTGGAGGTTTTCTCTTCTAGCCAACTTGTGCTTTTCTCACGGCCTGTGCTGGGCCCAGGTATCCGGGCCCTGAGGAGGGAGCCTCTGTGGATGGACAGTGAGGACACTGTGGGCTTGAGGGTCAGAGTTGAGGCAGGGGACGCAGTCTGCATCTGCTCAAGTCCCCCCACACTTGAGGGCTGTGACTGAGCCCTGCTTGAGCAGGGCAGCAGAGGCTCCTAGGCTGAATGTGAGAGAGAGAGAGAGAGAGAGAGAGAGAGAGAGGGAGAGAGAGTGTGTGTGTGTATCTCTCTGTGTGTATGTCTGTCTGCGTCTGTCTGTTCATCTGCCTGTTGCAGGGGTGGCTAGGGGCCAGGACTGTCTGTTCTGAAGTCCTGTCTGATATTTCCACCCCTCTTCTCCTGGGTGCCTCCTCCCCCCACCTCTCCATGTCCCTCCCCTGCTCCCTACGCCTTGTTCCTACCCGTCATGCGCCCTGTGCAGTTGCTGTTTTACTGCCTTTTTTATACTCAACAGAAACCAGGTGCCTTCAGAGGCTCTCTGTTTAAATAAACCATTTTTTTTTCCTCCATGGATCCCTGTGTCCTCCAGCCACAGCTTCATGCCCTGGAGAGGGTAGAGGGATGGCAGCCTCCGTCTGGGGGATGAGCATGACCCTGCTGGGCTTTGGGTCCAAGGTCTAGGGGGGTAAGGGAGTGGGGAGTTAGTCCTCTTAGCCTCAGAGGAGCTGCAGTGCCCCCTGCTGGGGCCACAGAGGAGGGACAGGCCTGGAGCCAGGACACCCAGACTTGGCGGCGACCCAGAAAGGCATTTTTCTTTGCTGCTTCATTCCTTCTTTCATAGGACTGGGGATGGAGACAGCGGCCCATCTTTCTTTTATCTTCAATGCCACACCCTGCACTCTGTCCTCACCCCACAGCTCGGGGGATGAGCTCTGCAAAGCTGGCCAGCTCTCCCTCAACCCCACCCCAGCTCCTGGCTGCACTCCCACACCTCCAGGCAGGAAGAGGCTGCCTCCTGAGGGTTCTTCCCCACCTGGCACTTGGCCCTGACACCAAACCTCAGACTTCCTGGGGAACAAGGGGCCTGTGTGTCCTTGCATTGAAGCTGGGCCCCCCACAACTCTGGCCTTGGGAGGGGTCATGGTGTGGGGCCGTGAGAGTGCCTCAGTGGAGGGGGCCATACCACTGGGTCCCCCTTCTCAAAAATGAATCTTCCTGACAGTAAGTGGAACCAGAGCTCTGGCCACTGTGGACCGCCATCCCTCACTGACCCTGGCCCTTGGCATGTGTCTCAGATTCCTCCCTGGAGGGCAGGAGCTATCCCCATACAGCCCAGCCCAGCCCGCTCACCGACCCCTGACCAGCAGAGTGCTCCGAGTTGGTATCTGTATCAGGGCTTCATTCCTCACAGTTTAATTTAATTGAAGACTTCAGGCCTCACTACGGGCTGTTTTTTAAGGCTCTTTGATGAGCTCTGAAGCCCTAGTGGGGTGGTTAAGTATATCATTGTATGGGACACTGGAGTCCATGCACTCCAGGGGTACATGTCAAGCCAGGGTACATATCTAAGGTTGGTGGAAAACAAAGTATTCCTTTCCTATCAAGTTCAAAAGCGAGGGGTTCCCTGAATATTCTCCAGTCTTTGCAGCGCCCTTTGGGGATGAGGATGAGATAAACCTGCACTTTCTCTTCCGCAACTTCCCCATTGTACCCAAACCTGAGAGGCCTATTGGGCTCCTTCCTCAACACCACCACCCCTTCAGGGACAGGAACCTTGTGTTTCTTCCCTGGGACCCTTCGCTGCCTCCTGCCTGGCCTTCCAGGACTCTCGCCCAGGTCTCCTTCAACCCATTCCACACATGGCCACAGAATAATCTAAAAACAAATGTAGTCATATGCTGGTCTCTCCCTGGAGCCTGCCAAGCCTTCCCTGATCCTCCCCCACCACCAGCAACAGGCAGTGTATGCAATTCCTTCCGCCTCTGCACCTCAGAACTTTTGTAACTTTGTGACTTATCTTCTATCGTGCTCTTTACTCCAGCTACCAGAGAGACTCCGTTTTTCAGGTCCGAGTCTACATTCTATTCATGTTTTCACTCTTTAAGCTGCAAGCACTGTGCCTGGCTCCCAGAGGTACTCAGAAAATGCTTGCTTCATTGCATCTGCTTGTCCCTCCCCACAGTCTTCACCTGCCGGACCCCAGCTGCGTGGTAGCACTCATTTCACTGCCTGTGCCCATGGTATAGAGATGGCTGTTAGGTAGGTTTCTCTCAACCCTCCCCCTGCACTGATTTGAAGGAAATAAAACATTCAGATTAAACGTCACTTTCCTTCTTTCTGTAAATTGATGTTAAAGATTACTAGAATATTTTTTCCAAAAATGTCTTCTAATGCAAATACCAAAAAATTTGCAGTCTCATTTCCATTCTCCTGCCCTCAGTGTCTTCGCCTGGAAACAGGGAGGGGTGGGGCTCCGAAAAAGTAGGTCCCAGGTCTCCTGCCTGCCCGGCTGCAGTGATGGCATCCGACCACAAGTGGGCGCACTGCAGGCAACACCACTTGTGGGAGGCAGGCCTCAACACCTTGCTCCTAGAGCTTTGCTTCCTGTAAGGGGGACGGGCTGAGCAGAAGAATCGGCCAGGTATCCCTGACTCTGCCATGATTTGTGCTGGTCATCACCTTCCTTCCCTGTGTAATTTCTGTCCGAAGCATAAGTCTGTAGTCAGCTGCTGTCCTCCCTGGGGTGGCTGCCACTGCGACACAGAAATTTCCCTCTTGTTTAATCTTATATGGTGAATTGTTGGGGCTTTAACCTTTTGAAAAGCTAAGAGCCGCAGTAAAATCAGTAGTCATCCTTAAAAGTAGAAGTGAAGCCTCAGGTATAACCAATGAATTGGAATATATCTGTGTATCTTTTTTTTTTTGAGGCTTATAACATCGTGTAAATTTAAGTGTACATCATATTTCAGTTTCTGTATAGACTGCATCGTGTTCACCACCAACAGTCTAGTTTTTATCCATCACCATATATATGTATCTATTCTTTGAAGTGAATATGGGAAGAGCATGGTGAGGGCATTATAATGGGCTAGGGCTTGACAGGAAAACCCCAATTATTGGGAAAATAAATTATTCTCAGAATGTTAGACTACGACAGTGATTCAGAATGGATGTGAGCAGAGAAATGCAGAGTCATTTTAAAGAGATAGCCCTCTCTGGCCAGCAGGCCCCGCCTGAAACTCGAGTCTTGACACACAGGAAAAGTGGCAGTCTGAGGGAGGTCAGCCAGCCAGTAGATCTGACACACAGGCCAGGCTGGCAGGGAGGCCCGTCTGGTTCCTGGGACAAGATGGCAGTGAGCGTGGAGATGGGCACCTCAGATGGGCAGAGCCCAAGTTCTCCCCCCACCAATCCATCAATGGCCTGTGTCCTAGCCGGGCTCCTCTAGTTCATCTCGGCACGACCTGGCTTCCAAAATGGGTCCCCTCTGGTAGAGGGTGTGCTCACTCAGAGCCCTCTGCCTTGGCAGGCCTAGTGCTCCCTGTCAATGAGCCCAGTTGGCATTCTGCTCCAGACTGCAGGGTGAATGCTAAATGAGTCAGCAGGACCCAGCAAAGTGGGGGCCTCTGCCCACGACAGCTGCCCTCTGCTGGGCCTTTTTATGGGGTTAGAGAGTGGTTCAGATTCAGACTCTAGGATTCCGTCTTAGGCCTGCCACGTGCCAGCTCTGTGACCCTGGACAAGTCCCTCAACTTCTGTAGCCCAGATCTTTGTTCTTAAGATGGGGTGACATATATGTATGGGCTTGCTAAGGAAATTCAGGGAGTCTGTGCTGGAGAGCCTGGATACGGGACGTGAGGACCCTAGAGACACGTGGCGCCAAGAGTCATTTGGATGATCCTCAGCCTGGTGCGCTCCCCGCCCCCATCTGAGCGGCTAGCTCCTCTTTCCCACACGCCATTCGGTCCCCTCCCCCTTACCTTCAGCCCCCGGAAGCTTCAATGAGCTCCAAGCCTCATTTCCCCCACCCAGGCCATTCCTGGTGCGAACCACCACCCGGGTCCCCGCATCGCGTGGGACAGCCGAGAACCGCACTGCCGGGGCGGGGCGGGGCGGGGCGTGGCGTGGCGCGGGGGGCAGGAACGACGGGAGCCAGGACCCGGCTCAGCCCCGCCCCAGGCGAGGGGGAGGGGAGGAGGGTGATGTCACCGGTCCCGCGCGCCCCCTGGCGGGACCGCGGCCCCTACAGTGCGACCCTTCGCGTCTGACCCCTGGCGGGAGGGGACCAGACCGGGTGTCCTGGGGTCGACTCTACTGCCCCTTAAGTCTGGGTGACCTTGAGCCAGGCTTTCCACCTCAGAGCCGCTCATCTGTAAAGCAGGGGTAGTAACACTTGCCCTGCCTTACCTCTCCTGGTTGTGAAACACCATTGAGATAATTAACAACCACACAGTTCCCCCTTACCTGCAGGGGATATGTTCCAAGATCCCCAGTGGATGCCTGAAACTGAGGATAGCACCAGAACCCTATATATACTGTTTTTTCCTGTATATACATACCTATGATAAAGTTTAGTTTGTAAATTAGGCACAGTAAGAGATTAACAAGTAATAATAAAATGGAAAATTTATAACAATATACTGTAATAAAAGTTATGTGAATGTGGTCTCTCTCTCTCAAAATATCTTATTGTACTGTGAAGATATGAGATGACACAACGCCTACACGATGAGATGAACTGAAGTGAATGAGGTAGGCATTGTGAAAGTAGCATAATTTTCTGATCACGGTTGGCCGTGGCAGGGTAACTCAAACCGCGGAAAGCGGAACTGCGGATATCCGCGGTTTCGCTTTCCGCGGTTTCAGTTAACTGGTGTGGTCAGCCTCCGTCTGAAAATATTACACAGAAAATTCCAGAAATAAACAATTCATAAATTTTAAATTGTGCTCCATTCTGAGTAGCATGATGAACTCTTGAGCCCTCCGGCTTCCTCCCACCTGGGCAGTGAATCATCCCTTTGTTCAGTGTATACACACTGTGTATGCCACCTGCCCTCTAGTCACTTGTAGCCCTCTTGGATATCAGATCAACTGTTGAGGTACGGAAGTGCTTGTGTTCAAGTAACCCTTATTTTACTTAGTAATGGCCCCAAAACCCAAGAGTAGTACTGCTGGCAATTTGGATATGCCGAAGAGAAGTTATTGTTGTTAATCTATTACTGTGCCTAATTTATGAACTAAACTTTATCATAGGTACGAATGTATAGGAAAAAACAGCATACATAGGGTTCAGTGCTATCCGACGTTTCAAGTATCCACTGGGGGTCTTGGAACGTATCCCCCAAGGATAAGGGGGGACTATTGTACTTTCCCCTGCCACTCTGCTCCCGGTCTTACATATATTGTCTCCAACGATCTTCCAATATCCCTATGAAGTGCTGACTATTGCTATGCCCATCCTGCTCCAGAAAACCAAGGCTGAAAAGATTAAAGGAAGGAAAAATATTTTGTGAACTGCAAAGCATCAGGTAAATATAATCTCTCTTTGTCTCTGTCTGTCTGTCTCGGTCTCTCTCTGAGACACACACACACACACACACACACACACACACACACACACACACACACACGGGAGAGTTCCCAGGCAGTGAAGGAGATGGAAAGATACAAGGCCTTATGTGACCGCGTGGCATCATGACGCAGGCTTGGTGCACCTTCCTCTCCTGCCTCCAAAACATTCCAGAGAGTCATCTTCTCTTTTCATATCCCCAGGGATCCCAAGCCTCCTAGGATCCTCAACTCCCGTGTCATCCTTCCCAGGTGAAACCAGTAAAGTCCTTCCTGATGTCTAACCTCAGTTCCTCCTGTTTGTGAGTTCCTCATAACCCGGTAGCACTGCTACAGCCCTACCAGTCCCTTATCTGGGTGCCAGTGGGCCACGCAGGCACTGGGCCCAGTGAATGCCCAGAAATCCAGTCAGTTGAGACCTGCACATTGGGCTGGCCCCGTGGCTTAGCGGTTAAGTGCGTGCACTCCGCTGCTGGCGCCCCGGGTTCGGATCCCGGGCGCGCACCGACGCACCGCTTCTCCGGCCATGCTGAGGCCGCGTCCCACATACAGCAACTAGAAGGATGTGCAGCTATGACATACAACTATCTACTGGGGCTTTGGGGGGAAAATAAATAAATAAAATTATTTAAAAAAAAAAAAAAAGGCACCGAGACCTGCACATTGAGGAGTAACTTGTGCCTGATGCAGGACAGGTGGCAGGCAGAACACTTAAGTAGGTCGGGGTTGTTTGTGGTGCCACCCACCCCCGGCACCTTCCTCTGCCTAGAATCTGCTCTGGGCTGAACTGATTTGATTTAGAGTTAACTTTTACCTTCTTAGTCAAAGAGAGCCTGGAACACTGAACAATGCCCCAGACAAAAAGGGACACCTGGTGGGTGTGATGGCAAGAGGAGGACAGACATTTTTGGGCTGGGCTGACAATGGCAGGTAGGCAGGACTCAGTCACGCGCCTTAGGCCACTGACACTGTGCCCTTAGAGAGTCAAGACACACTCATATGTGTATTAATAGAGCAGATTACCAAAGATGCCCGATTGACAATTTCAGAATGGCTTAGATCATCACTTCTGGCCTTCTCACCACACCCCACTGAGAGGTTTTGTTCTTGCCCATGACTTCAGTCATCAGCCTCTGCCTCTTGGACATCTCTCCTTGGTGCCCAACAACGTGCCTAAAACAGACTTCTTGACCCTCCCATCCCAGAGTGGTCCTCCCCCGCTCCCTCAGCCCCACATTCTATCATGCTGCCTCAGAGAAGGCACACACTGTGCCTCTTCCCACCCGTGGGATCGCTCCACCCGCAGCCTCTCTCTTCTCCAAGCTATGTCCCAAGGACTCTCCAAGTGTTTTTTGTTTCTTTGTTTTGAACAACATAATTAACTAGCTTGACTTAATAGATTTAACATATTTAGACTTTTATCCAAGAATTAGATAATATTTTTTTTTTCTCAAGCACTCATGGAGCATTTACAAATATTAACTACATCCCAGGTTAACCACATCCAAGTCTCAAATACAAAAGAGCCAGTATTGTACACACCACGTTGTATGCCTACAACATAGTTAAAAGATAATATAGGGGCCAGCCCTGTGGCATAGTGGTTAAGTTCATGTGCTCCACTTCGGCAGCCCGTAGTTTGCAGGTTCGAATCCCCGGCGCAGACCTACATACCACTCATCAAGCAATGCTGTGGCAGCATCCCATATACAAAATAGAGGAAGATGGGCACAGGTGTTAGCTCAGGGCTAATCTTCCTCAGCAAAAAGAGGAAGATTGGCAAAGGATGTTAGCTCAGGGCTGATCTTCCTCACCAGAAAAAAATAATAATAATATAAACACTTTTAAATTGATCAGCAAAGATACCATGAGAGGAATCAGAAAAATTTTAAAACCGAATTATAATAAAAATACTATATATTGAAACTTGTGGGATATAGCTAGAATAGTACTTGAGGAGAAATTTGTAGCCTTAAATCCTTATGTTGGAAAAGGAGAAAGACTAAAATTTAACGTGCCATGTATTAAAGTTAAGAAAATAGAAAACGAACAAGAGAACTGACACGAAGAAAGTTGAAATAATGATAAAAAATTTAGCAGAAATTTTAAAAATAAAAGAAATAAAGTAAATAAAGAAATTAAAGGAGCAGAAAACAAATATATGAAGATCAATATAAAAAAATAGACAAATCACTGGTGAAATCGATCACAAAAAACGGGATAAGACATGAAAAACAATTTTAGGAATGAAAAAGGAGACAGAGCAGAGATTAAAAAAACAAAGAGCTTTCAAGAAACCTCCAGAAAAATTATTTTTTTTTTTAAAGATTTTATTTATTTATTTTTTTCCCCCAAAGCCCCAGTAGATAGTTGTGTGTCATAGCTGCACATCCTTCTAGTTGCTGTATGTGGGACGCAGTCTCAGCATGGCCGGAGAAGCAGCGCGTCGGTGCGAGCCCGGGATCGGAACCCGGGTCGCCAGCAGTGGAGCGCGCTCACTTAACCACCAAGCCACGGGGCCGGCCCAGAAAAATTATTAAATAAAATTGACTCAAGGAAAACCTGAATAGTTTTATACCATTAACAACAAATTGAGTCCTTAGTTAAAATGTTTCCATACAGAAAACAACAGACTCAGGCAGTTTTATAGGTGAGTTCTATAAAATTTTAAAGAAATAGATCATTTCTGTCTAATATTAGTAAGTCTGTTAATGAATTAAACATATAAATAGATTAAAGAGATTTTTAAAACAATATTCTCAGTAGATGCAGAAAAATAATTTTGATACCTATTCAGATTAAAATTTATAACAAGTTAGAAATAGAAAGAGTAAATATTGTGCTCGATGGTAAAGTGTTAGAAGCATGCCTTTTCTGATCAGAAATGAGGCAGGGATGTCCAGAATCACTGTTTCTACTCCTCACTGTTCAGCAGGTCTTAGCTGGTGCAGTATAACAAGAAATAAGAGACACAAGGATTAGAAAGGAGAAACCAAGCTGTCTTTGTTCGGAGATGATAGATAGGGTTATACCTAGAAAACACCAAAAAACTGACAGACAAATTAAGAACTAATAAGCTAGTTAACTGAGTTCTGGAATCAATAAAGAAAAATTGATTGCTTTTCAAACTCTCCGGGAGTTTGGAGAGTAATGGTAAAAAATGGAAAAAATTTCCATTTACCATAGGGTCAAAAAAATATCGCACTAACAATAAAGTAAGAGAAAGTTCTGCAAGAGACGTCTCATGTCCCAGCAGAATGTGGAAACTGAGGCAAAGAGATGGAGCCCAGGCTGGCCGTGCAGAGCTGCTCAATTGTCGAACGTATGTGAACATCAAGTCCAATGGCCTGTGAGGATGTCAGTTCAGGGTATTCCCTGTGGAATTCAGAGATGTAGGCCTCAGGCAACTGGGAAGGACCAGAACCAACAGGAACATCGGACAGAGCTGAGCTTGGGAGGCTGCTTGTTCTGGGCATTAAGGACCCACAGCTACTCCCCATGGTATTATAATCCCCGACGTCCTGATGCCCCTGGTTGCTTTATTCATCCATTGCCCCTTATCTAAGCTGCCCTCAGTGGCCTCCCCAATCCCCGTGAAAGGCCAGTGGTGCCGCTAACTAGGAGCATTCCCAGTTAGAGCAGCAGCAGGAGGCCCCTGCCCAGGTGAGTCTCTGCTCCCTTCGCTTAGCTCTAGCTAGATCGGAGGTCTGCTAACCTTTTCTGTAAAAAAATAAGAAAGTAAATATTTCACACTTTGCAAGCTATGTGGTCTGTGTCGTAACCAGCAACTCCGTCATTATAGCACGAAAGCAGTCAAAGACAATGTGTAAACAATGAGTGTTGCTGTGTTTGAGTAAAACTTTATGGACACAGGGCCGGCCCCCTGGCTTAGCGGTTAAGTCCGCGCGCTCCGCTACTGGCGGCCCAGGTTCGGAGCCCGGGGGCGCACCGACGCACCGCTTGTCCGGCCATGCTGAGGCTGTGTCCCACATACAGCAACTAGAAGGATGTGCAACTATGACATACAACTATCTACTGGGGCTTCGGGGGGAAAAAAAAGGAGGAGGATTGGCAATAGATGTTAGCTCAGAGCCGGTCTTCCTCAGCAAAAAGAGGAGGATTAGCATGGATGTTAGCTCAGGGCTGATCTTTCTCACTAAAAAAATAAATAAATAAAACTGTTTGAAAAAAAAAAAATTTACGGACACAAATTCAAATTTCACATACTTTTCACATGCCAAAATATTATCCTTCTTTTGATTTTTTTCAACCATTAAAAAAATGTAAAAACCATTCTTACCCATAGGCCACACAAAAACAAAGACAGGCCTACCAGCTACAGGCAAGTTCGTCCATCCTTGCTTCATCTGGCCGCCCTCCAGCAGCAGAAGGTTAGGCTGGGTCTCTGAGGCCTGATCAGGAATGAAGGGTATCTTGAGAACATCAAGGGTTGCAAGTGCTGCTGGGAATAGGCTTCTGCAGATCCAGGGGGTTTTAAGCTGTCTTTGATAGCCTTCAGGGGCTTCCCTCACCCTAAGTTAAGGTCAGAACTTCTAAGGGCATTTGTGGCCCTCTGTGACCTGACCCCTGCCTGCAGGGCCACTTTCAGCTCCCCCTGCCTCCCTCAGGGGTTCCTGGGCTATGGTCCCTCTGTCAGGACTGTGCCTTTCCATGCTTTTCCCTCTCCTGTGAGTGGACCTGTGCCATTGCCTAGCTAGCCACAGCCCTAAGCCTGCCCCCTTCCCCAGGCTGAGCTGGGAGTCTCGGATGCTTCTCCCACATTGCTATGATTCACATCCAGCCTGCTGCAGCCTCCAGTGGCCTAACAGCTCTCTGTCCTGTTTGTGCATCTCTGCATCCCCAGGTGAGGCTCACAGCGGGGGCTTAGTGAGTGTCAGTGAGTGGGAGAAGTCGTCCTGGAAGGCTTCCAGGAGAGAAAGTGGAATTTCTGTGCTGGGGCAAGATTTGAGACTTTCCCATTAAGAAACCCCTGAGGGCCAGGGCTGGCCCAGTTGCATAGCCGTTAAGTTCGTGCGCTCCACTTGGGTGGCCTAGGGTTCCTCAGTTCAGATCCTGGGCGCGGACCTAAGCACTGCTTGTCAAGCCATGCTGAGGCAGCGTCCCACCTAGAGCAACTAGAAAGATGTGCAACTATGACATGCAACTGTCTACTGGGGCTTTGGGGAGAAAAAGGGAACAAAGGAGGCAGATTGGCAACAGATGTAAGCTCAGGGCCAATCTTCCCCCCACACCCCCAAAAAAAGACTCTAAAGAAAAAACAAACCCCTGAGGAGTCTCTGGTCCCAGCATTGATCCACAGGAGTGATTCCTGCTCTGCTAAGGACTTGGGTCCTAGGAGGGGAGACAGCATCCCCACTCCATTTCTGGAGCAGGGAGCAAGGGAGTTAGTGGAGCAAAGGCTCTGAGTTGATGGACCCTGGGGTAGTCACTGGAGCCTTCCTTTCCCAGTTCACAGAACGTGCAGACTCACTTTCACCTCTTCACAGGACTGTGGGATGTTGTGAATGCTCTTTGAGCAGGGAGCAGATTTTTAATTGGCTAGGCCCCTTCTGCCCAGAGGGAAGAGAGAGGGTGTGTTGAGAGATGATGCTTCTGGTTTGAGATTTCCTTTGGGAACAGAACATCCTGAGACCTTCCTGGCAGCAGCACCCATGCCCTTTCCCACACTCACTGACCCCTCCCAGCCTCAGGTTTCTCAAAGATCACAACGAAGGGGAGTAAAAGGGTAAGGAGAGATGAAATTGAGGTGGTGGTGATGAAGTCTGGAGTGTGGGGCAAGAAAGAGGAAAGCAAGGGTCCTTTGTTCTTTGCAATTCAGCACATGAAGGAAGAAAATATGAAGGAAGGGAGGCTGAACACCAGGGCCGTGACGGTGACGAGGCCTGCGGGTGGGGGCGGGAATCCCTCCGCAGCATTCCAGGGGCAGGCAGAGTGGGCCAGGAGGGAGTTGATGGACATCTACAAGGTCAGAGCAGAGAGCGGCCCTTCTCTCGTGGAGGGGCTGTAGATCGGGTATGCTTCCGCACGATGAGGCCTTGGAAAGGCAAGGACAGCTTGCCAGCTGGGGGACACGCAAAAAGGGCAGAGCCAGGAGAGGCATGGAGTCCCGCAGCTCGGTGGGCAGGCGCACGGCCTGGGGGCCCCGGTGCCACAGCTGAAGGGGAACAACTTGGTTCTGGCCGCCCTCTGGCCAGCGTCTTCCTGCGGTCTCCAAGAGCCTCTGCCACCCTGCAGGGATCCCTGGAGACCCTGCCCTCCCCAAGTCTAGGCAGCTGCAGAAGGGAAGAGAGCGAAAAAAACGAAACAATTCTGAGAAACAGCTAGATGTGCTTGTGCAGGGAAGACGCAAGTCTCTGCGTTCCACACGAGTGGGCGGCTGCAGAGGCTGGGGAGGGTCCCTCCGGTAGCGGCCCCGTTCCCGGTCTCGGCTTGCTGAAGGCGGCGCCCGCAGAGCCGCCCCAACAGCCAGTGTGCTGTGTGATTGACGGGGAGAGGAGGGGTCGAGCAACCATTCCCTCTACGCTCCATCCCCGCCACGAGCCCGTCCCGGGTAGCTAAGCCTGGTGGGTGGGGAAGAGGGTCCCGCCTTCCGACTTGACCTAACAGTAAAAGGAATTGAGGTACCCTTTACCTCCCCGGGAACCAGGGCAGAACGGTCGCGGGGCGGAGCCGCAGCACACGCCGCAGCGGGCGGGGCGGAGCCTCGAGGGAACGGGCGGGGAGGAGGCGGGGCCTCCGAGGCGGGCCTGGAAACTGCTGGAAGTAATCGCAGTACCGCCGTCGTCGCTCCTTCCGCCGCGCGCGGGCAAAGAGTCCCCCGCCAGCCTAGGCCGGCGCCCCTCCCCCAGCCAGAGCCACACCTCGTAGCGAAACGCCGGTCTTTTCCCCTGTTCCCGAGAGGGCCGGGACCCCGGGGCTGCCGAAAGCTGGGCCTCGATTTCCGCACCGTCCCCGGAGAAAATCCCTCCCCCTTATCGGGATGTAGGAATGCGTAGGGCAGATTCTAGGAGAGAGATCGAGCCTGGGAACGGAGGTCGGAGTGGTTGGCCGCCTCCACCCCTGTTGTTAGGTGTCCCTCGAAGGCGGGACTCTTGGGTGTCCTTGCCCCACAGATTTTTAGGGAGGTCAGTGGGACGCTGGACCCTAGATCCACTGCTTATGTCACATGAGCATTCTCAATCTCTAGCTCAGGTGGGGTCATGCCTTGGAAGCGCTGAGACGCGTACGCTCTACATGCACACCAAGGACAGCTGCTCTCGCCTTTCACCGCCCCCACCGCTACTTTGGACCATGACGTCAAGGTAGGCGGGCGGCGGCAGGTGCGGGGCTGACAGGCATCCTCCTTTAGAGCGGAGGGATCCGGGGGCGGGCAGCTGGGCTGTGCTTCGCCTTATATAGAGCGACTGGGGGCACACAGCCGCTCTCTTGAGTCACCCCCGCGCAGCCCCATTGTGGCGTGTGAGCCGGCCACAGTCTGCCCACCTTGCTCTGAGGTCTTTGCCATCCTTCACCGTTAAGGTAAGGCCGCGGTTTTCTCCTTCCGGCGTTTCTGTCTTGAGCCCTCTTTCGAGTTGCTTTCGTGCCCCCGTCCTTTCCAAAGGCCTAATTTTCTTCACTGGGGCGGCCTTTAGGATACCACTCCTCCTGATTTCTCTCGGAGGTCGGTGGGAGGGAGCCCTCGAGGTTGGCATGTTTTTCTCCTATGCTTGGGTGGCAGGCCTTCTCTCAGGCGGCGACTATCTACGGGCGAGATGGGCCTCGGCGTGGGGCTGGGTAGTGGGCAGCTGCACGTGGTGGCCGCGCCAGCCCGGGACGCTGCCATGTTTGCTCCTCCACTTCCGGACGCGACTACGGGGCGCCGGAGGGTCCGCAAGGGTCGTGGGTGTGCGCGCTCGGCGTGACTCAGCTCGGCCTGGTGCTGGCCTGGTTTTGCCATCTCTTGTATGAGACGCGTTTTTCAAGTCTAGTCGGTTCCTTTATGTGAGGGTCCGCGACGAGGAACGCTTTCGATCTCTTGTGGCCCGTCGTGCTTTCTCCTTCCAGATCTTTCTTGCAGTCCTGGTGGAGGAGGAGGGGAGGGGGCAGGCTCTGGGAGATTCATGGGTTCCTTGCTCCCCCGCCCGTCTCCGAGAGCTGAGATTGTTCTGGAAGCTTCTGGAGCCCGGCGCCCCGCCCTGGTGCTCGGATGCTGGGGCGAAGGGAGGCTGCGCGGCGGCGCCCCCTCCTCGTGTGTCCCCGGCCGACGCATGTCCGGCAGTGACGAGGGTCGGCCTGGTGGACCACGGCCACCATCTTAGTTGTGTTTGGTTTGGCACTCTACTTTGGTCACATGTGTTGAGGTGTCGCGATGGAGCTTTTGCTTTATCGGTTCTTTTGTCTTAATAGCACCCTGGGCGGGTATCCCACTCATCTTAGGGGTTATCCTCCTCTAGTGTGTGAGGCTGCAATGCCACTTTCCCTCGACGTAGGAGATAATCTAGTGGGAGAGCAGTTTCAAATCATTGCCGTTTTAAAAGTAGTAACGTTGGGTTTTTTCTGCCATGTCAAAAAAGGTAATAGAATTGTAGTTAGTGATTTCCACATTGAAAGGTGCTTGTGGATTATCTGGGACTCTCTCGCGTTCAAGATAATCTGCATTAGGGGTAGTCTTACATTTCTAACAAAGCTCCTAGGTGATGCTGAGGCTTCTGGTCCATGGACCACTTAGAGTAGTTTGGATCCAAGATACTTTCCAAAAGACCTGACCTCATATTTTGTTGAACATGTTGGTTTTTCTTTTCTCCCAATTGGTTTCCCCGCTGAGGGTGCAGCCTGAAATCTTTTGAAGGAAAGGGTCTTCAGTCTCTTGAGAATGGATACCAGGCAGCTCAAAGCAGTTTGAACTAAATCTCTTCGTCTTCATTGTGACTGGGGTGAACTTGAGGAGTCTTAAATTTGAGATCACGGTGTTCTTTAGTAATCCTTGACCATTCTTATTTTAGATGCCTGAGGAAGTGCACCATGGAGAGGAGGAGGTGGAGACTTTCGCCTTTCAGGCGGAAATTGCGCAGCTCATGTCTCTCATCATCAATACCTTCTATTCAAACAAGGAAATTTTCCTTCGGGAGTTGATCAGTAATGCGTCTGATGTGAGTGCTCAGAGCGTTGTCTTGGGTGTTGTTTTTTTTTTTTAGCACTCCAGAAAAGGGAAGAGGGGGTGGTTTGGTATTTTGTAGAGCCTGCTATTGAAGGGGATAAATCTGCTGCAGTTACAAAAGGGTTTGCCTTGTTCCACTTCGATAGAGAAGATATTGTAACTGTAACTGGTTCTTAAATCTCAAGGGATAATCAGAATTGAGGCTATTTGGGAGTAAAAATGGAAAAAGTTTTCTTTTGGATGAAGGGAAGGGCTTTAGGAAAGCAGAATTGTCAAGTTGCAATTTATGTTTTCAGGCCTTGGACAAGATTCGCTATGAGAGCCTGACAGACCCTTCCAAGTTGGACAGTGGTAAAGAGTTGAAAATTGACATCATCCCCAACCCCCAGGAACGCACCCTGACACTGGTGGACACAGGCATTGGTATGACCAAAGCTGATCTCATAAATAATTTGGGAACCATTGCCAAGTCTGGTACTAAAGCATTTATGGAGGCTCTTCAGGTATGTGATATTTCAGCTAGGCAGGCACAATTCCTAATTATCAGTGTTCTTTAGCTTGCTATTTCTTCAAAATTTGTGTTTAACTTTTTAACTTTGGCAGGCTGGTGCAGACATCTCCATGATTGGACAATTTGGTGTTGGTTTTTATTCTGCTTACCTGGTGGCAGAGAAAGTGGTTGTGATCACAAAGCACAATGATGATGAGCAGTATGCCTGGGAGTCTTCTGCTGGGGGTTCCTTTACTGTGCGTGCTGACCATGGTAAGTAGGCTATCCTGTTGAGATATCTGGGTTAGAGTTCTGGGGAAGCCTGTAATAGAGATTTTGAGCATCCTATCTATAAAGCAGTTATCTTTTGGTATAGTTCTGGGTTTAGTTTCATCTTTACTCCACTGTGATTGACTTTCTAGGTGAGCCCATTGGCCGGGGTACCAAAGTGATTCTCCACCTTAAAGAAGACCAGACAGAGTACTTAGAGGAGAGGCGGGTCAAAGAAGTGGTGAAGAAGCACTCACAGTTCATAGGTTATCCCATCACCCTTTATGTGAGTATGGGCTGGTAACCCTCACATGGATGATGTCTGCTGCTCTGGAAAATTGCATGGTCCTGATTTTTGTGGTTCTCCTAGTATTCTGTATTTTGAAACTATTGTCTTTGGTACTTTCAGTTGGAGAAAGAACGAGAGAAAGAAATCAGTGATGACGAGGCAGAGGAAGAAAAAGGTGAGAAAGAAGAGGAAGATAAAGATGAGGAGGAAAAGCCCAAGATCGAAGATGTGGGCTCAGATGAGGAGGATGATAGTAGTAAGGATAAGAAAAAGAAAACAAAGAAGATTAAGGAGAAATATATTGATCAGGAAGAACTGAACAAGACTAAGCCCATTTGGACCAGAAACCCTGATGACATCACCCAGGAGGAATATGGAGAGTTCTACAAGAGTCTTACCAATGACTGGGAAGACCACTTGGCAGTCAAGGTAAGAATGTTGGGTCAATAGGAGGAGCAGGTAGAAGCGTGTTGCTAGTAGTAGACAAATGGAACTTATCCAACTGTTTGGTAGCTGGGAACTGAGAATGCCATGGAGCCGCGTGAGTTTACTTAATGATGACTCTTCCATGATGGAGAAATGATATCCCAGTAATCTCACTTGGTTTGCATGGCAGCCTTACACACCCGAGGTACTTTTTTTTTTTTTCTTTTTTGTGAGGAAGGTTAGCCTTGAGCTAACGTGTTGCCAATCCTCCTTTTTTTGCTGAGCAAGATGGGCCTTGGGGTAACATCTGTGCTCATCTTTCTCTACTTTATATAGGATGCCACCACAGCATGGCTTGACAAGCGGTGTGTTGGTGCGTGCCCGGGATCCAAACCCACGAACCCCAGGCCACCGAAGTGGAGCTCATGCACTTAACCACTATGCCACCGGGCCAGCCTCACACCCAGGGTTCTGACTTGACTTGTCTCATTGACCCAGGGATTATACACAGCTTGTACCATTCTAGATTCATTTAATTCATTAGGGCTTAATTTTCTCAACAGCTGCCCTATAGTCTCTATCCCTGGTGCTTAGGGCAGATCTTCGTTCCAGACAGTTTGATAACTGGGTGTTGAGACTGAAGCCACTCTTATCTTGAAATATCTTACTGGCTTATGTTGAATTTCTTTCAGCACTTTTCTGTAGAAGGTCAGTTGGAATTCAGGGCATTACTATTCATTCCCCGTCGGGCTCCTTTTGACCTCTTTGAGAACAAGAAGAAGAAGAACAACATCAAACTCTATGTGCGCCGTGTGTTCATCATGGACAGCTGTGATGAGTTGATACCAGAGTATCTCAGTGAGTATCCTTTTGCTGTAATGTAGTTAGTTGGGCAAAGTCCTGTGAGGCCTTCGGTATTCTCAAGGGGGCTGAAGTCTTTATCTTTGGTCAAGGATCCTCTCCATAGCAAGTGAAGGTTCAGTGAGAAAATGGGTTCTTCTGTTGAATCTGGATGACCCTGTCTCCTTTTTTGTAACTGAGCTTTCTTCCCTGGTTGATTGTAGACTTCATTCGTGGTGTGGTTGACTCTGAAGACCTGCCCCTGAACATCTCCCGAGAAATGCTCCAGCAGAGCAAAATCTTGAAGGTCATTCGCAAAAACATTGTTAAGAAGTGCCTTGAGCTCTTCTCTGAGTTGGCGGAAGACAAGGAGAACTACAAGAAATTCTATGAGGCATTCTCTAAAAACCTAAAGGTAAGGAGGCAGCAAATGCTTACTTTCTCAATTATGGTTTTGTGTTTTTTTTTTTTTTTTTTTTTTACTTGTTCATAGAGGGTAAGAAATTTCAAGTAAGATTCGTTTTTTTCTTGCTACGTTTAAAGCTTGGAATCCATGAGGACTCGACTAATCGGCGACGCCTTTCTGAGCTGCTGCGCTATCACACCTCCCAGTCTGGAGATGAGATGACTTCTCTTTCAGAATATGTCTCTCGCATGAAGGACACCCAGAAGTCCATCTATTACATCACTGGTGCGTTGGAGCCTGGGTCTGATCAGAAGCCTCTCAGAGGCAGAGGGAGGAGGGGAGAATATTCAGGGAGGGAGGACCTGGGAACTGGCAATGTGAGGTGTTCCTGGTCCTTGAGTCACATTCAATGACCCTACAGGTGAGAGCAAAGAGCAGGTTGCCAACTCTGCTTTTGTGGAGCGAGTACGGAAGCGGGGCTTCGAGGTGGTATACATGACAGAGCCTATTGACGAGTACTGCGTGCAGCAGCTCAAGGAGTTTGATGGGAAGAGCCTGGTCTCAGTTACCAAGGAGGGCCTGGAGCTGCCTGAGGATGAGGAAGAGAAGAAGAAAATGGAGGAGAGCAAGGCCAAGTTTGAGAACCTCTGCAAACTCATGAAAGAAATCTTGGATAAGAAGGTTGAGAAGGTAAGGAATCCTGGGACTAGGATCTATTGTGTAATAAATGCCTTCCAGGCTGCTTCTCTCAGAGTCTTGTATGGCTACATAATTAGTGGTTTTAGGCAGCTTGACTTGTTGAGAGCCATCTTACCTCTTGCTCTTTTAACCAGGCAGGTTTGCTATTTGTATAGAATTTGGCAAAGATTAGGCGTTGCTTCTGAGTTTCTTCTGAGACTAGAACTTAAGATACCATCGTTTTTGCCTTGAAGTGGTAATCTGATTTAATATGAACCTAAGGTGTTTGTGACTTTCCATAGGTGACAATCTCCAATAGGCTTGTGTCTTCACCCTGCTGCATTGTGACCAGCACGTATGGCTGGACAGCCAACATGGAGCGGATCATGAAAGCCCAGGCACTTCGGGACAACTCGACAATGGGCTACATGATGGCCAAAAAGCACCTGGAGATCAACCCCGACCACCCCATTGTGGAGACGCTGCGACAGAAGGCAGAGGCAGACAAGAATGACAAGGCTGTCAAGGACCTGGTGGTGCTGCTATTTGAAACTGCACTGCTCTCTTCTGGCTTCTCACTTGAGGATCCCCAGACCCACTCCAATCGCATCTACCGCATGATCAAACTAGGCCTAGGTGAGTACCCTTGTTTACCCAACTGGCAAAGAGTTGGTGAACTGGTCTGGTGGGTCACATCTATGGCATTCTTTTCCCCTTTAGGTATTGATGAAGATGAAGTAACAGCAGAGGAACCCAGTGCTGCTGTCCCTGATGAGATCCCTCCCCTTGAGGGTGATGAGGATGCCTCTCGCATGGAAGAAGTAGATTAGGCGTTTCTACTTGCAGACGTTGTGTGCTCTGTATAGTGTCCCTATGGCTCCCCCAGCGGCGCCAAGTGGCCCTGGCCCACCTGGTTCCCTCTGCTGATGTCTAGTGGTTTTTTTTTTTCCTCTCCTGTCTTTCTGTCTAAGGCAGGATACAAGGGCCCTAACCCTTCCCACATTTGACATCAGGTTTGGATGTTGTGTATTGTGGTGGGTTTTATTTTGTTCTGGAATTAAAGTATGCAAAATAAAGAAGATGCAGTTTTATACAGTTCTGCTCTCCCTTGTAAAGTGGATATAATGCTGCCTTTTGAGTTCCCTTAGCTTCTCACAGAGTACATCAAAGGCTAAGGTCACTGATAACCACTTCTAGTCACACCACATTATCAGTCCCCTTCCTAAAGCACGTATTTAAGCCAACCAAAACACAGGACCCAAGCCCATTGCAGCAATTTAATAAAATAAAATTATAAGAGCAAAAAGTTACATTTCTGAAGTACCAAAACCTGCAATTGGCTCATGGAGCAGAGCCTGGGGGTCCAGGAGCATAGGGGGTGGTGCTGCTGGGCAGCGGTTCTCCCATCCCCTCCCCCAGACAGCACTGTCTCATCACTCTCCTGGGAAAGCAGCATTTTGGAGCCTACAACACTTGTGCTTTTCTCACCAGAGTAAGAAATGCAGGTCTCGGAGTCGAAAGGGTGGCTATTCAAGGCAGGGGGCAAAAATAGGTGAGGTGTTGGTGGTGGAGCCAACAGGGCCAGACTTCAGGAGAGTAGAGCGGCAGAGGGGCTTTGGAAGGTGCCTCTGCCTCCTAGACATTCCTCCACTAGAATCCTGCCTACTAGAGGACCGGTGATTTAAGGCAAAGGGCAAGGCTGCCTCCTCGGCTCCCCACCCCCAACTACCTAGCGGTCTTGTGATACTGAGAAAAAACCAGCCTTTTGCCCTTGCAATAAGAGAGGAAAACTGGTATGGCAAGAGGGTCCTACTTGACTTCACCTCTCAGGCCCCTCAAACCTTTTGCACTGGGGACTCCACAGGCACAGCCTTCTTTCCCCGCTGCTTTAGACGGCCTCGGGCATAGACCCGGAGTAGAAGGGCAGCAAAGACCACAGCCACCCCCAGACCCCCCACCACAGTGACAGTGTGGCCATAGAGGAGACAGGAGAGGAGGATGGCAAAGGCCTGGCGGAGGGTCATGATGATGGTGAAGATAGCAGCCCCAAACTGCCCAATAGTGTAGAAGATGAAGAGCTGGCCACACGCCGAGCAAATGGAGAGCAGCAGGGCATGTGCAGCAAATTCAGTGTGTCGCCCCATAAAGCGGGTCCCCTCCAGGAGGGCACCCTGCTCTAGCAGGGAGCCGACTGTGAAGAGGCAGGAGAACAAGTTGACTCCAAACATCATCTGCACTGATGACATCTTATAGGCAAACAAGGCATCCTGCCAGTTTGAGGTAAAGCTGTCAAAGGCAATGTAGCCTGCCAAAAGGATGAGGCCTGAGAGGGTGGTGGCTGGGGAGCTGCGGGGCTCTGGTCCGCTGGACAGCAGAAACATGCTGACCCCCACGGAGATGAGGCCGGCTGTCAGATATTCCCAGTGTTCATAGCTGCGCCGAGACACCAACTTTCCCATCAGCATGACAGGGATCACCTTAGAGGCCTTGGCCAGCACTTGGGTGGGGAAGCTGACGAACTTGAGAGCTTCATATTGGCACCAGCTGCTAAGCACATTGGACAAGCTGGCAAAGGAGTACCGGTACATGGGTGCCCCATGCCGGGGCTGCTTGCAGAGGATGCAGGAGAGGCCAGCCACGATCAGTGCCAGCACTCGGTTCATTAGCACCAGGAACTGTGAGTCCGTGAAGCGCTCACCTGGTGAGGTGGCTGTGGCCCCATAGCTTCGGGTCATCACTCTTTCCTGCAGAACTCCCCAAGTCAGATAAGATGCCTGGTGGGGGAGGATGGAGACAGAAGAGGACATAAGCAAGAGAAGGAAAAAGTGGGCAAAAAGGGCTATCTCAACACTCTTCCCCTGGATGATGTCAAAATGACTGAAAGGACAGCACACGTTTTGGTTCCTCTGTAGTAACTAGAAGTTTCCTCTCTCCTCCAAGCCTCGATTCACCTTGTAGGAAATCAAGTGTGTGTGAAACATTTATAATGACAAATGCTTTAGAACCGCCCAGACCCCGTCTATCCCCACAGTAGGTTATGTTAGAGCTGACCCCATCCCAAGCATTTTCCTATCTATTCTCAAGCAATTCTGGGAAGCAAGTATTCTTAGAATCAGACACCTGTTAGTTAAATACGGAATACAAGGTGGAACTAGCAGTGCCAACTCCACAATGCCACAAGGCCAGCATCTTTGGCACCGCTCACATAAGGGCTGAATGGCTTCCCCAAACTTTTGTCAGTGGGTTTACAGTATATGAGACTCATCATTGCAAGGGAAGTGTAATGATAGGACAGTAGAAACCATATAAAAGAGGGTAAGAGGAGGAAAGAAAAGACTGTTTCCTCCAACCACCTCTAAGAAGATGGCAATATAGTGTGCCCCTGGGAGAGGGGGACACATAACGCACCAACCAGCAAACTGTTGGGACTGGGACAGTGAAAACTTTGGTTCCACAGAGTCCCAGGCCACCAGAACCCATCCCAGGAAGACAAGCAGAGCCTGCCTACCCACCTGAAGCCCCGCGGCACAGAAGAGCAGCTTCAGGGCCTGCCAAGTGGGAGTGGTCTCTGCTGGCTCTGTCCGGGGAGCCAGAGGAACCTCGTCGGAGGCCTTGGGCTCACTGCCAAACACGCAAGTCTTCACCAGGGGGAAGCAGAGACCCCTGCCTGAAGAAGGCACACAAAGTCAAGCCCCAGTCTTCTCCATAGCACCTCATCTTCCCCAGAGCACCTAGCCTGCCCTGCTGGCAGGCCTCCTGGCCTGCCTCCCTCTCTTTCCAAGCCACTTCCCGTTTGGACGCTTGGTCAGCACTGTGATAGGAACTTAGCACACTTCCCCACACACCTGTCTCCAGGTAGTTCTTCCGCCTGAAGTACTGCACCAGCAGGTAGCCAGGTACCATAAAGCTGGCATAGCCAGCAGCATTCACCAAGAACCGGAAGAACCACAGCTGGGTCCATGACTCCGGAGAGGCTTCGGGGGTCTCCCCACCTGCCCCCAGGGAGGGGAGCGCAGCCAGCAGCACCACTGCCCACCACCTGCGGGGACGGCAGGCATAAGGATTAGGGTGCAGTCCTTCATCCGCTCGGCCCTCCAGAAGGGACCACACTGGAGAAGGGCCCAAGTCTCCTCCCCGCCCCCCTCAGCTGCAGCCCAGCCCGGACAAAGAGCCTCTCTCTCTCCCGGGGGGGCCGGCGCGGGCCAGGCAGGGCTCCCTCCCTCCCGGGGGCGGCCCCGCCCCTCGGGCCACACAGGTTCCCTCTGTTCCCTCCAGCGCCCGCCGGCTGCTCGGGCCACAGGCGGCGCCCCCTCCCCCCACCCCGCCCTCCAGGTCCCTGGGGCGCCAGCGTTCCCCACTCCTCCGCCCCACACGTCCGAAGCCCCCAAGGGGCACAAGCCCGTGCCGCGCCCCCAGCCCGCCGGCTCCGGGCAGCGCTCTGCAGGCCTGCCGCCCGGCAGCTCGGACCCCACCCGGCCCCCAGTGCCGAGGAGCGGCGGTCACGTGGCTCGGGGGCTCGGTCACGTGGGCTCGCCGCTCCCCCAGCCTCCCACCTGGCGTCCATGGTCCGGGCCGCGTGGGGCGGAGGGGGGCCGGGGACTGCAGCTCCCGGGCCTCGCGCTCCCTCCGCTCCCGCTGCCGCCACCAGGAGCGGCCGGTGAGCGAGCGGCTGGCGGAAGTGCCGCGCTCTTCCCGCCTCCCTCCCCGCGGCCGCCCCTCCGCTCCCAGCCGCGACCACGCAGCGCCCCGGGCCGCCGCCCGGCCACAGCGCCCCCGCGCGGCCCGGAGGGAGAGGCGGCTCGGTTCCCGGGAGCGGGGCTGCCCCTGGGGAGTGGGGCGGGGAGCGGGGAGCCCCCAGCCCCGGCCTCCCCCTGCTTCGTCATTCCCCTTAGCCCTCACAACCAGCCCAGGAGGTAGTGGTGACCACTGTCATCTTAGGGAAGGGGACATTGAGGTTCTGCGTGCCAAGCCCTTCTCTTTGTTACTGTTTTCCCGTTTTCTGATGCCACCTTCCTTTTTTGGCTGGGCCAGCAGTTGTCCCCCCACTCACCATGACCTTCCAGGCTCTGCACGACCTGGCCCCCGTCCCCCTCGCCGACTCACCCACCCGCTGTAGAGCCCCACTGGCCTGCTCTCAGTTCCTCTAATTCACCAGAGGCTTTTCCCCCACAGCTCTCCCCTCATCCCTTACTCATCCTTATGTCTGACTTGAGATGACGCTCCTCAGAGGCCTCCCCTGACCACCCAAAAGTATGGCCCTCCACCCACTCCACTGTTCTCCTTCCCACTATTCTTTTCCTTCACAGCATCCAATGCAACTTGTAATTACATATTTATTTGGATGTTCGTGATTTTAATAGCTGTCTCACTCACTAGACTATAAGCTCCAAGTGGCCAGAGACTGGGTTGATTTATTCCCCCGTATTCATCATCCCAGCACAGGCCTGACCAAACAGGGCCCTCAAACATGGGTGGAACGAGAGGAAAAACATCAAAAGCCACAGCTCCCTTGTGTCACCCTCCATAGGCTAGCCCTTCTCTCCAGCTCCTCCAGATAGCAACCTCCAGGGCAGTGGTGAGGCCTCCCGCCTATGTTTTCTCATTTCTCTCTCTCTTCCTCCATCCCTCTGTGTTTCCACAGAAAGGGCAAGGGTCTGTGCTGGACAGAGAGGCTGCAGGACTGTTAGCCCCCCTGCCCCACCCAGTAAGGCCCTACTCTGCTCAAGGGACAATTTCCTTCTCTTGGTCTCCACCACAAGTTCACAGGGCAGGCCTGTCTAAAAATCCCCAATGCACACAGACATGCACTGGCGCAAAAGAGCTCTAGGGGGGAAAACTTTTCAAAAAGTCTATGCCATTTTAGTGTCATGTTATTGAAACTTCCCCTTCCCCAGAGGCTCAGTTCACGGCCGTCTGTGTGAAGTCTTTAAACAACAGTGTTAAGAGTCCTCAGCAGCAGTGAGGTGGAACCCCTCAGGGCCCTGCTTGCTCATATTTCAGTTTCTCTCCTCACTCAGGAGAGTCCATGTTTTCCTTCTGGTTGGCAGTTGCAGGCTAACCCAACGTGGGTGGAAACGACAGCCTCTGCCGTCTTCAAGAGAGGCAAACAGGCTCCGCCAAGTATCCCGGGGCTTTGGGAATCTTCTCAGAATCTCCATGCACCTGGGAAGCTCTTCCTTCCAGACGGGCTCTCTCCTCTCAGCTCAGGACTGTGCTGGCCCCAGGCTCTGGCCTCAGCAGTCCCCAGGACACCAGAAGGGCACATTGCCTGGGCCCAACCAAACTGCAGCAGCTGTGGCTCCAGCTTCCAGATGGGAAGAGGTGGAG
Organism: Ceratotherium simum simum; assembly: GCF_057802395.1. Taxonomy (NCBI): domain Eukaryota; kingdom Metazoa; phylum Chordata; class Mammalia; order Perissodactyla; family Rhinocerotidae; genus Ceratotherium; species Ceratotherium simum. The sequence continues at coordinate 44,658,920 of NC_141912.1, forward strand.
CCCCCGGGCCCCAGACCCTGCCCTGGCTTCAGTCAGCACACAGCAGGGGCTTCCCTGAGATCTTCAGGTCATCGAAGGGCAAAAGAGCAAGGGGCTGAGAAAGAGAATGGAGAGAAGCAAGATCAGGGCCCACAGGAAAAGGCAGCAGTTGGGGAGGGAGCTGGGGAGATCTGTTGGGCCATTTCCTCCCCACCAAATGACAGTTGAAGGACATCAGGGAACAAATCTTCCCACTAATCCCCAAACTGGCCTCTCTGGGCTAGGCAGAGTCCTGAGGCCTTAGGCAAGCCCTCACTCTCTAAGATAATGCCGGATTATCAGAGCTAACAAGGACCTAGGAGGTGATCCAGCCCATGGGTCTGTTTTTTTTTGGCGGGGGGTACTCACAAAACATTTTGAATATTTTTTTACATTGAACATTTAAAAATGGAAAAGACTGTACAGAAAATCTAGGTTTCATCTCTTGTAAAAAATTGCAAGGCCTGGAAACACCGGGCCCACATTCCTCCTCTGCAACCATCTGCTGAAGCTGAGCAGAATGACCCTCGGGCATAGACCCTCCAGTCTCCCGCACGCCCCACCACCCGCTGTCTTATACCTAGCCTGCTTCACTGATCACCTGAGCTGCAGGGCTCCTGCACTAGTCCAAGTGTGGGCCCCTTGGTCCTGACCAACTAAGAAACAGGCTGAGAGAGGGGCAGAGGCTTGCCCAAGGTCCCACAGTTGGTGAGTGGCAGTCGTGGATTACACCCCGGGACCCTAACTCCTTGGTCCTTCCAGCTGTTACAGTGCCTTTCTCTGCTATGGGTGTGGGAGGCCCTGGAGAGCAGAGCTGAGGGTCTGCCTCTTACATCCTCAGCCAGGTCCTGTGGAGTCTCATCCTCCACGTTCCGCAGCAGGGAGTCAGCACCCGCCTCACACAGAGTGGATGAGATGCTGCTGAGGCCCCGGCCCGCCGCGAGGTGCAGGGGTGTGCACCCATTGAGCATGCGGGCGTCTACCCGGGCACCAGCCTGGAGAAGGAACTGCACCAGACCCCGCTCCTGGGTCTCCACGGCCAGATGCAGTGCTGTCTTCCCACTCGTGCCCTCCTGGAGGGGAAGAAGGATGTCAGCCAAGGCCCTCAAGAGGCAGCGTCCTGAGCCTGGCCCCAGATAAGGAGGTGAGTGCTACCACTTCTGACCGCCGTGCAGGGGGCCAGGGGCTGGACCCAGTGGTGGGGCAGGCCCTGGGCTGGGCAGTGCCCTGACTGGCCGCCTCACCTGTGCGTCAATGTCAGCTCCATTCTGAAGCAGCAGTTCCATGAGTGGCCGGTTCCTCTGAAGGGTGGCGATGTGGAGACAAGCCAGACCTGGGATGGGGTGAGGGTGGGGACTGCTCATCTGCAGCCCAGCCACCAACCCTCTCTCTCTCTTTGTCAGGGACCTCCCTACCCCTCAGCCCCAAGGGACCCACTGCCCACTCAATGCCTCTGATCACAGGACTGTTAAAACACAACTCAAAAACCCCCTCAAAAGTCTGAGGGAAAGGAACTCAGAGTTTCCACCTTTTCAGAATCATGTTATTGAAACTTGCACGCTTCAGGGGTCAGGTTGCTGAGTGACACCCCTCATACACACACCCTCCCCCAACACACACCCCCTCCCCCGACACATACACTCTCTCTCTCTCTCCTCTCTCTCTATCCCCCACACCCCCCCCAACTCTACCTGCCTTCAAGCCTCATCCAAAAGCCACCTTCTTCAGTGCTCTCTGGCTCCTCATGCCCCCAGCCCCTCCCCAGGGGCCACTTCCTCCCGCCAGCTCCCCTAGCCTTTTAGCTATCTCCTTTCTGCCTGGACCTCCCTTTGCTTAGAGAACTAGATCCAAATTTACATCCCTCCCCTCCTTCAAGTCTCTGCTCCAATGTCCCTGCTCCATGAGCTTCCCTGAGCACCCTATTTAAAAATCACAGTAACCCCCACCTCCCACATTCCACTTCTCGCTCTGCTCTGCCTCTCCTACAGCACTTACTGTCTTTAACCTATGAGAGAACCCACTTCTTGTATTTATTGTGTCTCAGTCGTTCTCTGTTTTGTTCACAGATGCAAGCCCAGCTCCTAGAAGATGTCTGGTACATAGAAGGCCCTCCGCACGTTTTTGTTGAATGAATTAATGAGTTCAACTAATCACTATAAAACTGAATATCTTGAGGGCAAGGTTAGCTCTCTCTTTAGCACACCTAGGTTCTCAGTAAATTCTAAAGCAGATTCATTCATTCAGCCAAGATGTACTGAGTACCTGTGTGCTTAGAAACAGAGGTGCGTCAATGGACAAGCTGTGACCCTCTCTTCCCTGAGGGTGGGATCTCTGTTTCCCATCCCCTCCTCATCCCAGGGCCCCTGAGGTTGCCTGCACCTTGCCAGTTTTGCAGCTGGAGGTCCAGGGAGTGGGCCGGTCCTCTGCCTGGCTCTGGCCGTCCCTCCAGCAGGCAGCGGGCACAGGCCAGATGCTGGCGCTGGCAGGCCACATGCAGGGCTGTGTCACCGTGCCGGTCCTGTAACACCCGGCTGGCCCCCTTCAGCACCAGGGCCCGAACTGCACCCGGCTGGTCCAGATGTACAGCCAGATGGAGTGCTGTCTGTAGGCACAAACAGAGGTCACAGGGCAGCATGCTCCCACCTCTGGGAACCTGCTAGGGTGGGCACAGGAATTGCCAGCTGCCAGTACCTTCTTTGAGGGCAGCTTATAAAGGCTAAGGCCCTGGTCTTCCAAGGAAAAATGACCATGCCCTTCTCCCTGTCACCCCTGACCAGCTCTTGGGGTCGCAACTCTGGAGGCAGGGGGAGGGAAGTGTCCCCCTGCTCTTCTTGTAGCCCCTGGAGAAAGGACAGATGGGGGGCCAGGTCTGGCCTCTCACCCTCTGGGGAGACCTCTGTTATCCCCAGGGGCTAGGATACAGGGAGGGCTTGGGGGAGGAGAGACAGAGGCACCAGGCAGTCTCCACCTGGCACACTCCTCTTTAAGCCTCCTTTCAGATGTCATCTGCTGTATTAAGCCTTCCCTGGCTGCTCCCCAAAGACACTGGATCCCACAGCAGCTGGTATGTGTCTCCATCACAACTCTTGTCACCACGCTGTAATTAGGTGTTGACACGAGTCCCTTAGCCCAGGCTGCGAACATCTTGTGGGCAAAGGCTGTGTCTTACTCGTGTCTGCATCGTCAGCTTCTAGCCCAGTGTCTGGCAAATAGTTTCCTGAGTGAGCAGCCTAAAGATGCCCGTTTGGCTGCTGGGATGGCTGCCAGGGCAGATATGGGTATCCGGGCACAGCCCACCCTCTCCACCCACCTGGTAAAGGTTGTTCTGAATGTCCAGGACCTCCTGGGGCAGCAAAGTCAGGCAAAAGAGCAGCACAGCTGGGGCCTCATGAATCACCGCCAGGTGGACCAGCCTGTAGGGCAGGGGCAGTTTAGTGTCAGGGCCCAGGCCAGAGAGAGTGGGCTGGGGTCCTGGGGTTAGAAGGAACACATCAACCTGTAAGCAGCCATCCGTAGGGTAGGTGCAGGAAGTGAGAGTTTGAGCCAGGAAGTGAGGGTTGGTGCGGGAAGCCAGGATCCTGGGGGTGGGAGCTCAAAAGCAGTTCCCATCTCTGGCCTTCAGGAGGGCCTTGGCTGAGTGGGAGTGTGGGCAGGGTGCTGATGGGACCAGCGCCTTCCTGTCCAGCCTACCCACACCCCGCTCCCCTCCAGCCCAGGGCCCTGCCAGGCAGCTGCAGCTCAAAGCCAAACCGAAAGCTGCCAGCGTAGTGCAGAGGTGGTTTCCAAGGCTGAGCGCCCCACCTCCCCCACCCCAACAGAGAGAACAGAGAGGGCAGGGGTGCGGTCACCCCCACCCCCAGCAACTCCATGTCACACAGTCCAGGGGAGAGAAAACAGAAGCTCTGGGAAGAGGAGCAAGGACAGTGCAGCATCCTGTCCTGCCACCCTCACAGGGAGTTAAGAGGGCCACTCTTCAGAAAGCACACACTGGGCGGGGCCTGACCAGAGGCCCTCTGCTCCTGTGTGCACCTCCAAGGGGACGTCTGTGCAGTGCAGAAAATGTGTGTTTGTGGGGGACAAAGAGCCTTAACCTAGGAGTGGGGGGAGGTGGGCAGCAGGGAGGGGAAGTTCCAGTCCTGGGGTTTCCCCACATCAGGTGGGGAAAACGAAAGCCCGAGCTGGAGGGTCTAGGCCGCAGGGACAGCTGCCTTGGGGCATTAGTGGGGGGGGGGGGTGCTTAACTCAAAGGCCTGTCTGGGCTGGGGAGGGGGCTGCTCAGGAGGAGGGGGCAGGCTTGGCAGCAGGCGGCAGGAGAGGCCCAGGAGAGAGTGACGGAGGGAGGGAGGAACTGCTCTGGAAATCCCCTAGGCCAGGGCCTGCTCTCTGGGTCACATTCCTGCAGCCACCTCCCTCTTTCCCTCAGTCTCCCCTCCTCCCACTTCCTCTTCCCATTTCCATATGTCCCACCACCAGACACCTCTGAGGGAAGAAAGTGCCACCTCCTCTCAGGGGACCGGAGTCTTGACACCTCTCCCTCCACCTGCCACAGTCTAGACACAACACCTGTCTCTAACTAGAGTCGGGAAAGGCTGGGGCTGAGAGGCTAACAAAGGAGGGCAGTGGCAGAAGTCCCCACTCCCTGGGTCAAAGGTCAGCCATAGGTATTCTGCATGGAGCCCCCACAATCTTGTTCTGGGCCTGAAGGCTGGTGATCTGGACACAGAGTACAAAAAGGCCCGGGGTCACGCCTCTCCCACCACTGGGTCCAGAGGCTGTCTTTGTCAAAGGGCACCCAGGATCAGGATGTCATCTCCAAAAAGCAGGTCAGCACAGATACCTCCTGGCTCCTCTACATGCCTCCTCAGTCCAGCATCCCTGATCCGGGACTCCAGCCGCCTCCACTCTGTTTCTCACCCCCAAATCCCAGCCACCGTCAGGGTTTTCTTCCAGAGGAGCAAATCCTCAACTGGCCAGCCCTTCCCACACAAGTGCTTCTTACTTCAACTGCCTCCTAGCCCCATCCCCACCAAGTCCCACCTGGACCTGGGGGAGGAAGGATAAAGTGAGGGGGTCAGACATGACAGCGAGAGGGATTTGGGGGGCTCAGGAGGTGGAGAGTGTCGGTAAGGCTGACTCCAGCCTTCACTTCCCCTTTCTCAGCAGAGGAGGAAGTAAGCTGGGGCAGCCAGCCGCCTGTCTGTCTGCTGGGGCAAGAGTGCCCCGGCTTGGCTCACCCCCTCCTCCTCAGGGTCAGCCTCAGCTCTGCACCCTGGCAGCACCCCTACTCCTGGCTTCCTGGCCCCCACTGGCAACCTGCAACTGGCATCTCCTGTTCCTTGAGACAGAGCATTCTGAGGTCAGGGGCCGGGAATCTCAGATATTGAGCAAACAAGGATGCCCTCTCTCCCAGCAAGAAAAAAGACTGGACTGGTCAGGGGAATTTTCTCTTCCTAGTGGTGAGTTATTGCTGGGTATCCAAGATGCTAGCTGGGGTCCCAGGTGCCCGTAAGGACCCTGCCAAAAGAGGGGGCAGAGAGATGATGCCAGGTCCTCTGGTCGGGGCCTGGCGAGAGCTCAAAAACGGGCTGAGAGTCAAGTTTGGAATTTGGAAGAGAGACTGGGGACTGCCCCTTCCAGGGCGGGTGCCTTGAGGAATCCTCCTAGTGGGGGTGTCCGGCCTGTTGTGGCTCTGGGGAGGCCCGGAGTTGGAATTGGGAAGAAGAGGTGCTGTCTCAGCCTAGCCCCCATACTCACGTGTCTCCGTCCTCAGAGATGTAAGTGAGGGCTTCCAGCTGCTGAGGGTTCAGCGCCCCCGCAGGGGGGAGCGGCGAGCCTGGAGCTGGGTCCTCGGTCTCGGGGCTCCTCAACAAGGTCAGGGGCTCGGTGAGCGACGAGGAGCCATAGGTGGAGTCAGCCCGCTCCCCATCTGTGTCTTCCTTCTCCTGTGGCTCCTTGGCGGTTCGGGGAGGATGGGTCCAGGGCTGGGAGCCGCCGCCGTCGGAGGGCCCGGAGGCCGAGGCCGGGGCAGGGGCGGGCTCGGGCAGGGATCGCAGAGAGCGCAGAGACTCGATGCCCGAGTCATACTGGCTCTCATCCGTCTCGTCCGGCCCCTTCCTCGCCTCCGACATGCCCGCGGGGGCCGGGTCCGAGCAGAATCCGGCTCCGGGCTCCGCCGGCCGCCTTTCCGGGTTGCAAGGCTGCCGCGTAGAGCCGGCGCCCGGCCTGGAGCGGCCTCCTTCCCAGGTTGCGGGGCCCGCAGGGGTCAGTGAGAAGCGCCGACGGGGCTCGGGGCACCGGCGAGGTCCACCGCAGCGGCTACTCGGGCAGCCGGGCAACCCGCTCGGACGCGCGCGCTCGCCCCGCCCCAGGCCCCGCCCCCGACGGGCGCTTCCGGGCCGAGGCCCCGCCCTTCGGAATCCCCCTGACCCCGCCCTCTGCGTTGGCTCCCAGTCAGGGGTTACCCGGTCTGACTCACTCGAGCGTTAACTCACCCAGTCATTCATTCATCCAACTATTCACTCATTTACTCTTTTCCCCTTCCTTCTTCATTCTATTCATTAATTCCATGCATTCTTTCTTTCCACTTCCTCCATTTCTTCATTCATTCTTTTCCATTCATTCATTTATTTATTCGTTTCCTTTTAAAGGAATATTTATTAATCGTCTGCACAAGCTGGGCGTCTTGTGGGGAGGGCACGTGGGTGATGGGATGGGGACGCATTGCTTCCTATCCCTGGCCCATTTGTCTCAACTTCTTTTGCTTTCTCATCTACCAGTGCCCCGGAGTTCGGGTAGGGAAAGGGGACACTGCTTGTCTTTAAAGGAGCAGTTCTCTGTTCGGGTCCTCGATAGAGGGTCTCCTGTGTCAACTTCCCGGATCACACAGAATGGGACATGAGGATGTGTTTTGTGTGTGTGTGTGTGTGAGGAAGATTGGCTCTGAGCTAACATCTGTTGCCAATCCTCCTCTTTTTTTTGCTGAGGAAGATCAGTCCTGAGCTAACATCTGTGCCCATCTTCCTCTATTTTATATGTAGGACACCGCCACACATGGCTTGATGAGTGGTGCATAGGTCCGTGCCCAGGGTTCCAACCTGCAAACTCCTGGCCACCGAAGTGGAGCGCGCAAACCTAACCACACCACTGGGCCAGCCCCGAGGATGTGTTTTTTGAAAGTGGGTTTTCTCAAGCAGACTGTTGTCTAAAAAAAGCAGAATGGTCATGTTTTTTGTTGTCTAAAGCAGCAGAACGGTCATTCCTGACAGGGGTGAAACACTGGTGTCAGGTGGTTACAACATCTGGTTACCCCCAGTGGTCAGAAAAGTCTAGTTTCTCATGGTGGGGCCAGGATGGGGAGGCCCCAGACATGCTGGGCTGCGCTCTGCTGAGGTCCCCTCCACAGCCCCAGCCCCAATGCCAGCGCATCTTTCCTCTTTCCCCGGGCCTAGGGAGGCCATAGGGAAACCCCACTCACATAGTGAGCCCCCAACCAGCACCCCATGATTTATTCCCTACCCCAAGTGCTATCGACCTAGGGCCAGCAATATCCTTAGAAGGTCATCCCCAAGGGAATATCTCCCCTTTCTATCTCTGGCATTTGGGGGAGGAAGCTGGGATGAGCGTAGTTGGCCACTAACCAGCTTCCCTACTGCCCTCCCCCATGCAATCTTGTTTAGTCATCCATCACCCATCCATCTATTCACCCATTTGACAAACATGTATGAAGCTTCTCCTGTATGTCTGACATTGTTCTCTCTGCTGGAAGCAAAACTGAATATCACGGTAAGGGTAATAACCAACAACCACACCCCCCAACCACCAGAAAATGTCCCATGGTTCTAGCCTTCAAAAAGCCCCCTGGCAATTACGATACAGAATGATTGTGCTGAGACAGGAGTGAGAACAGGGTGCTGTGGGGGCACACAGTGGGGCCAACAACCCAGTAGGCAGGGAAGTTTCCATTTGAACTGGAAATGGGAAGGGAAAAAGGCTGGGGAGAAGAGAAGTACCTAGTCTCTGGAGGGGGCATGAGTGGAGAGAGAAGAGAGTGGGGAGGGCAGACGGGAAGAGATGACCCACTGTTCTCCTTCCCCATAGATGATCAGAGTGGGGAGGATGTGTTAAGCATGAGGCAGTGAGGAACCAGGAGGGGAAAGCCCAAGGAAATTGAGGCATCTCCTTCCCTTGGGTCAGTGTGATTTCAGATGTTCTCAACTTCCTCCCCTGACGTGTTCCTCTCCCCTCTTCAAAGGCTGGAGCAAAAAGTACAGTCATAAACTGCAGACACAGACCACTTGGGTTCAAAACCTGGCACTATCACCCCGTCTTAAAGTTGGGAAGCTGAGGCCCAGGGAGGTGAGTTGACTTGCCCAAGGTCAAACAGTCAGAAAGTGCAGAGCTGGGTTCTCCTGTCCCTAATCCAGAACTTTAAAAATGTTTTCAGTGAAACTTTTTTTCCTTTATGAAAGTCTAAGGAATTGGGACTTCTGAGTCCTCTGCAAGAACACAGGAACGCAGGAGGGTGCAGTGACTGCTCTTCTCATTCATACAGAAGCTGAATTTAAGGAAAAACCTAGCCCAATCCAGTGTGGTGTCTGGCTTTGAACCAGAACAGGTGTGTGGCAGCCCCTTTTCTGGCCACGTGGGGTCAGCATTGAGTCACCCACTGCTGCCACCTAGCCTGCACTGTGACAGGAAGCCCTTCTGGGGACACTTCAGGAATGGGGAGAGGGACTGTGGCAGTGTCATCTGGAAAGATGACCTGGAGACTTTGACTCAGGTCACAGGAAGGTCAGGGTCCTGACCTTGCTTCCTCAGCCCCAGTCTTCTCTGAGGCTGGGCTCCTCTGCTGTTGTTTTCTGATTTCCTTTGTGGTGCCCCCCTACCCCCACCCCAGCGAGGCTCATCTTCAGGAAACAGGTCTGGTTGCCATGATGACCAGCTGGTAAGCTGGATCCTTCCACAGCATCCTCCCTTCACCCCTCTCTTCCCTGGGCTTCCAAGGACGGGTCATGTGTGTGAGTGGAGAAGGGGGGTGGTGGTCTTTTATCTCTTGGGCGCTCTGGGGTTGCCCAAAAGACGTTGGGCTATCTCTCTTCCAAAGCCCCCTGAGGTGGAGATGGGAAAGCAGTGGGGGTGGCGGGCAGCAAGAAGATAACTAAATGGGGCGTGTGAGGATCCTATCTGGGTTAGGAAAGGCCAGGGTTAGGACCTCTGCTCTCTGTCTGCAGTGAACTAGGTGGAATGAGCTGAAACCAGAAGAGGGGTTGGAGTTAGCTGTGAGGCAGGACTTCCTAAAAAGCATGGGTGGGAGACATTGGAATGAGCCACCAGGTGAGATTCCTCCTGTGCCATGGGAGTGAAGGAGAACCCCAGTCTCTTCAGAACCAGACCCTTCCTCTGTTTGGGCAGGGAGGATGGATTCACTGATCTGGGGAGGAGCATGCAGGCTGTATAGTTCTGAAGCACTAGGCTGACAGAGAGCCACCCTCACCTCAACCGGAAAGGGAAGAGTAGGAAAATGGAGGCAGAACCAGGAGCGGGGTGTGTGTGTGGGGGGGCTGGAGGCAGTGGCTCTTCTGCCCCAGATGAGGACAGGACCATTCCAGCAGATCAGTGTGCCCGTCCCCTATCCACAAAGATCAGATATCCAGGCTTTGCTTCAAGCTAACTTCCTACTCCCAAATATCCCCATGGACCTTTTAATGGGAAAGATCTGGATTCTAGGACTAGCTCTGTGAGTCCTAGCAGGTGACCTTGCATAAGTCACTCACCCTCCCTCTGCCTCAGTTCCTTGTGGGTAAATGGGGACACAGTGACTATATGTCAAAGACTTTAATGTAGCATATGACACACAGTAGGGGCCCATAGTGACTGTGCACACACCCAGACACACACACACGCATCGCCTTTATCCTCCTCTATCATAATGATTGCTTTCCATGTCCCCAGTCCCCATTAGACTTTATGCTCCTTAAGGGTAGGAAATTGTGTGTTTCATTTCTGAACAGGGCACACAGTAGGTACCTAATACCTGTTTATTGAATGGATGCATTCAGGAATGAATGAGTGAATGAATGAATGTCAGTTTCCTTTCTGCTATCCTAGGAGGTGCAGGGAAAAGCAGTGTGGGGGGAAGTCACAAAGGGGTAGGCTACCTGCATTCACTCAGCCTCACCTGTGGTCTGTGACTTTGCCTCCTACACTCACAGAAGAAGGTCAGAGCCTTAGAGATTGTCCAGTCAACTTCCTCACTGCATAGATGAGGAAACTAAGGCTCAGAGAGGGGAAAGCACCTGCCCACGGTCACACGACTCATTAATGGCAGAGCCAGGGTTAAGAATTAGAACTCAGGTTTCCTGACCTCCAGCCTGGGGCAATGTACACACGTCATTGCTTCTCTGGGGCTCTTCTCCTAGGGAGGCAAGATGGCTCAGTGAAGGCTGGTTCCACTGTCCTCCCCTCTGCCCTCTGTTAGTCCTTTCTCACATCTAGCTCCAATCCTTTCCCCTTCACCCTATTCCATCCCTGTCCGGCTGGGTCTGGCCTCTGAAGTCTGGCTCCTGCCTTAACCCTTTACCACCCAACTGGGAATAAGGATTTTCCCTGGCATTTCAAGACTCAATTTCCTCTCCCCACCCTCAGCCCCAGGAACTTGCCGGAACCAAGGATGGGGAAGGATGTTGGTTGAACCTCTGGCGCCCCCTCCACGGAGAATAGATGGACAGGAGTTGCGGTATAGATCTTCCTTAGGATGGTGGGGTGGGGGTGCAGTGAGCACGGCTGGAAGTGGGGAAGGGGTGCGCAGAGCCCCTGTTGCTCTCCCCTTTGGAGGGTGGTTATTAGGTAGGCTTGGGGAAGGCGGAGTTTGGGGGGCCGGAGGCGGGGCTCCTGCGCTGGGAAGAAGAGGGGGGGCGCGCTGGCTCCAGCTCGGCTCAGACAAAAGGCGGCGGCGGGAGCGGGCGGGAGGCGGAGCGGCGCCGCGAGGGCCTCAAGGTGACACCCGGCCCCGGCCCCGGCCCCCCCCAGCCCGGCCCCCCAGCCCGCCTCCCCACCCCCAGCCCCCAGCCCCTTACCCCCGGTGCCCTTTCCAGGCCCCCTCCCCCCGGCGGGGGGTGGGGAGCAGCGAGGGCCCCGCCCCCTCCCGCCCCCTCCCCTGGGCCCGCGCAGGATGCCCGCGGCCCCCGGCAGCCCCCCGGGAGGCCCTGAGCTCGACGCGCCCCCTCTACGCCATGTCCCCCCCTGGCTCGGCCGCGGGAGAGAGCGCCGGCGGCGGCGGCGGCGGTGGCGGCCCCGGGGTCCCGGAGGACCCCACGGCGGCGGCGGCGGACGAGGGCCCCGCCCGAGAGGAGGTGAGAGCCGGCGGCGCCCCTTCCCCGGGCGCGACTGCAGCCTGGCCCCCCATCCCCCGCCACGCGCGGCCCCCGCGGGTTCCGCCGCAGCGCGGCCGGCGCCCCGCACCCCGAGGCGGCCGCCGCAGCTGCAGTCCCGCGCCGCTGCCCCCACCCGCGGCCGGAGCTGTCCGCGGTGGCGGGGAAGGGGCCGCGCCGGGGGCGGGGCTCGGGGGGGGGGGGGTCCCGGGTAGGGGGAGGGGCCTAGGGGCGGAGCCTCGCGGACCCCGGGCGGATGGGGGTGGGGAGGGCGGCAGGGATCCTAACTTGCGGAGGGGGATGCTATCTTGAAGGCCAGGAAGGGCGACTCATGGGGGCTACAGAGACAGGGGAGTAGCATGGGGAAATGGTGGTGTTACCGCAGCTGGGGTCTTAAGGTCACATGGGTACAGAGGCGATGCCCCCTGGGGTCACTGGGAGTGTGTGTGGGGGGAGGGTGTGCACCTCTCTCTTCCAATGTCCATGCAGCCCCCGCAGGGGGCCCTGAGCCCAGGAATCCTTCAGAGTATTGGTACTAAGCATATACCTAGTTGGGGGCCCTACTCTTCAGTCCTCTGAACCTGGAGACAAAGGGACTGAGGAAAGTACCAAGAGCACCCCTCACCTTCCCCACCCTGTCTCCCATGCACACTCGTGCACACACACACACACTGCACTAGGGCAGAAGCACACAGGCGGGGACAGACCTGCAGGTAGAACCCCGTTCAGATGTGCTCTCATTGGGACAAGTGCACACCCAGGTGGGCACACGAAGGTGCACATATACACCCGCCCCCCAGGACAGGGCTCCTGGAAAGGCACGTGTACCCTAATCTTGTTTGTGTATGCTGTGTGCTGTCTCCTAGCCCACCTACCTATCTGCACTTCCAGATCTTTCTCTGACTCCACACCAGGTCCAAGGCCTGCTGCCTGTTACTGTGCTCTGCCTTTCCACTCTTGTCTCCCTTCCCCTTGGCCAGCTTCCAGGTCAGGCCTGGGGAATTGAGGGAATAAGTCAGGATCTCAGCAGGAGGGCGTGTGCGGGGAGGAGTGGGAAAGCACAGGCCACCACCAGAAATCCAGCTCAGTCCTCGTCTATTAAGAGACTGCTCGGTGCCAGCACCCTGGTAGGCAAGGGGATGCAAAGAGAATGAGGCCTGCCCTCAGGAGCACCCAGTCTAGTGGGGTGCCAGACATGTAAACAACTCACCGGGGTGACCAAGGGACAGAACGTTCCAAGTCCTTTAACAGGCCCCGGGAAAGCACCAAAAATCATTTTGTCTTGACAAATGGCTGGGCTGCAAACGTCTTCCTCCCTACCCCCCCTACCCCTGTCCCACATCCCCTCCCCCCAGCCACATGCCTCTGCCCTTCTGGATATCTCTTCCTGGACAGCTTTCTGCTCACGGGCGCCCAGCCCCCTGCCTCCCGTCTTAAAACAGGAGAAGGATGTTAGGGTGCAGGAGGGAGACTCACAGGGGGCCTGGGGTCCAGAAAGTGGGGGAAAGAGACAGGGATTGAGGTTTCCTTCCAAAGGAGGTACGAGGCTGGCTGTGAGGGACAGGGAGGTGGACGGGTCAGAGAAGAGTGGCTCTTCCAGAACCCAGGACTGAAAAAATCTGGAAGTGAGGGCCCCACCTAAGTGGGAAGATGATGTCAGTGGGCCCCTCCCTTCTTTCTTGGAACACCTGGAAGGGGTCCGGGCTGGGGACCTGCCTTCGCTGATGCCTGTCTGTCCTCCTCTGTCTTCCCCATCCACACCTTCTCCTGTTTCATTGCCATCTTTGCATCTGTCTTTGGACTCTGTTTGTCTGGGTGCCATCCTATCCGTCTCTCCTCTGTCACCTGGGCCTCCTCCCTCCATCTCTGGCTCTGATCCCTCTCTGTCACTCTCTCTCTGCACTTCCCTGTATTGGCATTCTGTTCCCTTTTCCTGTCCTCATGGCTCACTCTGGATCACTTCTGTGTTTATCTCTGGTCCTTGGCTCTCATCCTGGTCTTACCTTTTCTCTCCACATCCTTGTCTGTCTCTGCCTGTCCTCCCTGGTGCTGGCATCTGCCTCTCCATCCCTGCATCCATCTCTGTGCTGGGTCCTGCCACTTCTGTCTCACTCCCCACTCATCTTGGCCCCTTTCCCTGCCCATCTGAGCAGCAGCGTCCCATCCAGCCCTCTTTCACCAAGTCCCTCTGCCGTGAGTCCCACTGGAAGTGCCTGCTGCTCTCACTGCTCATGTACGGCTGCCTGGGGGCCGTGGCCTGGTGCCACGTCACCACGGTGACCCGCCTCACCTTCAGCAGCGCCTACCAGGGCAACAGCCTCATGTACCACGACAGCCCCTGCTCCAACGGCTATGTCTACATCCCCCTGGCCTTCCTGCTCATGCTGTACGCCGTCTACCTGGTGGAGTGTTGGCACTGCCAAGCCCGCCATGAGCTGCAGCACCGTGTTGACGTGAGCAGTGTGCGGGAGCGCGTGGGCCGCATGCAGCAGGCCACGCCCTGCATCTGGTGGAAGGCCATCAGCTACCACTATGTCCGCCGCACCCGCCAGGTCACCCGATATCGCAACGGAGACGCCTACACCACCACCCAGGTGAGGGGCGGGAGGGAGCACAGGCTAGTCCAGATGGGAGGGGGTGCTGGGACCCTGCGTGACTGCCCCCAGGCAGAGACAGGCAGCAATGAGCTCCTGTGGGCCCTGCGACAGGAAGGCAATCATAACAACCATAATAACAGCAAACACTAGCAGCCAGGCTCTGCTCCAAGTGCTTTACAAATCTTAAATCATTTATTTAAACCTCACAACAACACTATGGAGTAGGTAACTTATCCTCATTTTACACATGAGGAAACCGAGGCTTGGAGAGGTTAAGTAACTTGCTCAAAGTCAAACAGCTAGTATGTGGTGGAGCTGGGGTTTGAACCCAGGCAGTCTGGCTCCAGGATCTATACTGTTTAGTGCTTAATGATTGGAGACGGCTTCACATGCATGTCTCACAGCATGCTGTCACCTGTTCAGTGAGGTGGCTACTACAAAGTCCTCTTTCACAGGTAAGGAGACCTAAGCTCAGTGACTCGCCCAAGGTCTTCAGCTGCTAAGTGGTAGAACTAGACTCAAACCCAGGGCTTGGATCCCAAGTCCTGTCAGCTGGCAAAAAGGTGGAGGTAGTTATGGGAGGCCCCATGGAGAGTGGGGGAGGGGGCTGTCAATCAGCACTTCCTGGACCCGCCAGCATTAGACATATTGGGGCTCCGGAGGAGGAGGAGGAGGAGGTGGGGGAGGAGATTTTCCCAGATGAGGGTAATCTCTGTCTCAGTATTGGGATGGGTAAACAGAAGCCTGGGGCCCGTGAGAATCAGGGAGAAGGCTGGGTGATAGCTAAGATGGGGACCTGGAGACCAGAGACGAAGGTGTTCCCAGGGAGCTCCTCTGGAGGGCCTACTGGAAACACACTTGGGAAGGGAAGAAGGGCAGGCTGTTCGCGGTGACGAGAGGTAGTGTGGGACAACGGAGGCAGTGGCAAAAGGGTCAGGCAAGCAGGAGGGGCAGTTCATGGCCAGGGTCTGAGCCCCAGACGAAGCAGGGCTTAATTAAAATTAGAATGCACACAGGTACGGATGAGTTCTAGTCCGCCCTCATTCTAACTCACTGATTAGGCTGAGGGCCTCAGGTTCTCTATAAACTAGATGGTAAGATCCTAGCCGGCTCCAACCAGGATGGGCTCAGGGTCTGACCAGGCAACAAGAGCGGCGATGGGGCAGACGAGGGCGCGCGGACAGAAGCGACTCCCGCCGCCTTCCCCGGCGCCGCAGGTCTACCATGAGCGCGTCAACACGCACGTGGCAGAGGCCGAGTTCGACTACGCGCGCTGCGGCGTCCGCGACGTGTCCAAGGCGCTGGTGGGGTTGGAGGGCGCGCCAGCCACGCGGCTGCGCTTCACCAAGTGCTTCAGCTTCGCCAGCGTGGAGGCCGAGAACGCGTACCTGTGCCAGCGTGCGCGCTTCTTCGCGGAGAACGAGGGCCTGGACGACTACATGGAGGCGCGCGAGGGCATGCACCTCAAGAACGTGGACTTCCGCGAGTTCATGGTGGCCTTCCCGGACCCGGCCAGGCCGCCGTGGTACGCCTGCTCGTCGGCCTTCTGGGCCGCGGCGCTGCTCACGCTGTCGTGGCCGCTGCGCGTGCTGGCCGAGTACCGCACGGCCTACGCGCACTATCACGTGGAGAAGCTCTTCGGCCTGGAGGGCCCGGGCTCCGCGAGCAGCGCAGGCGGCGGCCTGAGCCCCAGCGACGAGCTGCTGCCGCCGCTCACCCACCGCCTGCCGAGAGTCAACACGGTGGACAGCACGGAGCTCGAGTGGCACATCCGCTCCAACCAGCAGCTGGTGCCCAGCTACTCGGAGGCGGTGCTCATGGACCTGGCGGGGCTGGGGGCGCGCTGCGCGGGGGGCGCGGCCGGCGGCTACGCGCCGGCGTGCCGCTACGGCGGGGTGGGCGGCCCGGGCGTGGCGGGCGTGGCCCCATACCGGCGCAGCTGCGAGCACTGCCAGCGCGCCGTCAGCAGCTCGTCCATCTTCTCGCGCAGCGCCCTGAGCATCTGTGCCAGCCCGCGGGCCGGCCCGGGGCCCGGCGGAGGGCCGGGCTGCGCGGGCAGCCGCTTCTCGCTCGGCCGCCTCTACGGCTCGCGGCGCAGCTGCCTGTGGCGCAGCCGGAGCGGGAGCGTCAACGAGGCGAGCTGCCCCACGGAGCAGACGCGGCTGTCGAGCCAGGCCAGCGTGGGGGACGACGAGGACGACGAGGAGGAGGAGGCCGGGCCGCCGCCGCCCTACCACGACGCCCTCTACTTCCCGGTCCTCATCGTGCACCGGCAGGAGGGGTGTCTGGGCCACAGCCACCGGCCGCTGCACCGCCACGGCTCCTGCGTAGAGACCTCACTGTGACCTCCTGCCCCTGGACGGGTCTGCCGGCCTCCCCCTGCCCCTCGAGGACTGTGCTCCCTGCGTGTAGCAGGGGGAGTCGCCATGCTGACTGAGGCTGTGCTGGGCACGACGGGGGACGTGGTGGGCGGAGGCAAGGGTGCGCGGGACAGGCCCGGATAGGGGCGCGAGCCCCGCCTTCCTTGTACACAAAGAGATAGATGGAGGAGGGTGGGGTTGGGCAGCCCTGAGAGCATCCCACCCGGCGGAGTCGTCTCTTCCAGCCCCGCTCCTGCGTTCCTAAGGGGACACCTCCCCTTCCTACAGCACACTTGAAGTTTCCCGTCCAGCCTTTCAACGGATCTTCTGACTGTTATGTGGTGACTGTGCGGTGGGACCCACGTTGGGCCTCGTCTCAAGTGAGGGGTCCTCGCTGTGCAGCTGGGGAGGTTTAGAGGCCGTGGGAAGGGAAATTGGGGCTTTCCTTCCTCCCTGCCTCGCCCCACTGGGCCCTTTCTTTACTGAGAGGGCAGTGGTTTGCTGAACAGCAGGGCTGGCTTCCAACCAGCTAATGAATTCAGTGGGTCTGAGGCCGGGGCCAGGTGTCAGCCCGGATACTCCATCTCAAAACCGTGGAAATGTTGCTATCCTCTTCTTGGCGCTGGCCCCAAAAACCGGGGTTTCCTTTCTGCCACTCCCTCCGCTGTTGTTTATCTCGCTGGGCCCCGGGAGTCCGGCTTCTGGAGGGAGTGTGCTCACCACACAGACGTCACTCCCCCCCGCCCTTCCCTCCGTCTCCCTGGCTCTGAAGAGCTGTTACCAGCGGGAGACGGGAGTGGGGAGGCAAAATGTGGAGGGCAGTGTGTCTCACTCAGTCCCTTCTCTAAACTGCAGCCTCTGGGCAGCAGCCTCCTGCTCTGGGTTCTGGGAGGGCACTCCTTTCAGAGAGGCTGAGATACCACCCAGACAGGACTCGCTAAAGCTGGCCGAGGTGAATGACTGAGTGGGGAGGGTGGGAAACAGACCTGGGTGACAACGAGGAACACTGGAAACAGGTGGGAGTCAAAGAGGAGAGGGCAGGGAGGGTAGAGTGGAAGGACCTCCAGAGGTGGGGGTGTCTGTGGGGGGCGGCCCTTGCCTCCCCGAGACTAGTGGGGAGGAGTGGAGAGTGGTGGTCCCCACACATTGCCTCTGCCGGGCAGAGGATGGTGTCACAAGCAACACCTGGAGGAATACTCAATTCCAGTGGCAGGGTCAGAGGCAGGAGTTCTCTCAATCTTGCCTGACTCCTCTGTCTTCCCCTATCCTGTGAGCTGAAGCCCTGCTGTGTGTCCCAGGGTCTTCATAGGGGCATCCTGCCACCACCCCAGGGCGCTGGCCCCACGTCCTGTTCCTCTAAAGCTCTCATGCCGCCCTCTCTCCCCCATGACTCCCACCCTGATGTACTTCCGCGTGCATGTCTGTGTAAAACCCTCCTGCCCTCCCAACTCCCCTGGCTAAAGTTTTCCCAGCAGACTTAGCACCCAGGGATTGAGCTCACATTTCAAGCTGGAGAGGATAACCCTTGGGCCCCCAAGATATTGTTCAGCCCAGATGCTTCTCACTTCACCTGAGCCGACAGAGCTCCTCTTCCTTCCCTCAGCCTCTCCCATCTTCCTCTAGCCTAGCCAGCCTGCATCTACTGAGGGCGTGGCGTCCACCTATGCAACATCTCCTCTGGCTCCTGTGCCCTCCTTCCCGGGGGCACTTGGGAGGCACAGATTATGGGGACACCACGGCCTGTGGCCATCAGGGGTTGAGCTTTACTTTGATGTGGAGATAGCTGAGTGGAAGGGAAAGGAGGCCGGAGAAGGGGAGTTTGGGCAGGAGGGAACAGCTGCCTATGAGGTTTCTGGGCAGCAGTGTCCACCTGCCTGCCAGCACTGAACCCGCCTGGACCCTGAGTCTGTGCTCCTCAGGGGCCTGGCGTTTGGAGCACCCCTCTTTCCTCTGAATGGACATCTGTGAGGTACAGGTGGTGAGCTGTGGCCTCAGGCCCCTCTTCTTGGTCAGCTGGCACCTGGAGATCATGCCCTTGTGTGAGGGCAGCCTGGCCACCTCATGGCTCCAAGGAGGGAGGAACTCAGCTTCTCCTCCCTCAGGCCCATTCCTGGGACAGCCTGAGCTGGGAGGAGGGGAAGGGGGGCACCTATTATTATTTTTGCCTGTATTGACCATTTCTGCCTAGGTCTTGTCACACAGACAGCCTCACCTCCCACACACGCACAGACTTAGAGAGAAACCACTTCTTTGGTCTATTTTCTTGATAGCTGTATTGATTGCCAGGGAAAAATGAAAACCAGAAAATTAATTAATCTCTAAAATTAAACTTTACACTGAATGTTCTTGTTTCTCTAATTAGAACCTCTGCTAGCAGCTGTGGCTATGTACATACACACTCACACCCTCACACCTACACGTTAGCACTCTGGAACTGTCAGAGGGTGTCAGGCACACACAGACTCTAGGTGGCCCGGACAGGCACATACGTGCAGTCACTCCCAAGCCCCCTTTGGTGCTCTGCTCAGCGCCTGCTCATTGGAAGGAGTCCCTGGATAGCAGGCGCCCCTAGGCTGTGGTTGCAGCCCATGACCCACCCTTTGGAAACATGGGTTTGGAGGTTCTGGGCTGCTCAGCGCAAGGAGCATGGAAGATGGGGCTCCGCGTGAATCCATTAGTCAGTCTTCGTGGCCCTATGGGTTGATGTGATTCCTGTGAGTGTGGCCCCAGGGTGGGCAGCTGCAGAGTGACGGGGACTTGTGGAGGGTACCTGGAAAGCTCCATGTGTCCTGGGGACAAGGGCTTGTGGGGTGGGCTGGGCCTGGCTGGGGAGAAGACAGGTCTCTGTCAATTGGGTGCATCACACTGTGGCCTTTCTGTCGTGGATTTCCAAGCGCAAAGATTGTACAAATCAAACTGGTGGATAATAAAGTTGCGGATGACTCACCAACTTCCCTTCCCAGTGTGGCACTTCCCCCACCATCTCCTGGGAAGCTCTTTGGGGGGGCCACTGGGTCTGAGCCCCTCCTGTCACCTTGTTTCTCCCTTCCCAGATTGGGAGAGAGGATTAGGGGATGGCATGGCCAGCAGAACTGGATCACTTAAACAGAGTCAAGTAATAGGGAGGTGGCATCTGCAGGGGTGAGGGTGGAAGAGCCGGGCGAAGCTCTGCTGTAGCCAGAGGATGGAGAGAGAGTGTAGAGACAGAGAGTGTGTGTGTGTTTGAAGGTCAAGAGGTTAAGGATCTGTTCAGGAGAAAGGAAAATGGTAGGGAGGGTGGTCAGGGAGATGGGTGGTCCTCGTGGGAGAGTCTGGGCGGATGCAGTCCCTCAGAGTCCTCTCTGCTTTCCCTATTCCTGGAGGAAGTTGGTCATTTCAGGGGGTCCAGTAATACCCTCTCCCTGTGTATGGGGGCTGGGTCCCACTTCATACCCCTTCTTCCCCTATTCCAGTCCCCTCCCCCTCCTCACATCTTTATCCACACAACCCTTGATCACTCACCCCAGCATATTCGTGGTCTCCTCCTCCCCCTCCCTCTGGACCAGTGGGATAGTCTGCAGCAGGCAGGGCAGGCGCACAAAGTGAGTGATGGGGCACTGCCCCAGCCCTGTCCCCCATATTATCCCACAGGGTTCTCAGGGCCCTTGGCAGTGATTGGCGACATGAAGTGGCTGGGATTCAAGGCCCGTTGGTGGGCTGCTTCACGGTTGGCACAGAGGGCCTGGCCAATGAGGTACTCGCTCTCCTGGGATACGTCTGATAGGCGCAAGTCAAACTCCAGGAGGGTCCTGTTGTCTGACATGCCTTCCAGGAGCTGCTTCCCGCCATCCTGGGAGAGGAGTACAAGGGAAGGGGTCATTTTACATCACTGCCCAGGATCACACACACATACACATATTTATGTATAGATGTGACTGAAACAAAAGTTTCACAAAACAATACTTAACCTATTTGTGAGCACACTGGCGTTTTCTATTCTATGCTATCCTAGTCTATTCTATTCCATAAGAAAATGGTGCTCAAAACTCACTAAATTGATTTTTCAACCCCAATGGTTTGAAAAACATGGCTCTGTGGCAGCGATGGTAATCCCATTCCTCCAGTTCAGCCACGGGCATGTGAGACAAATCTGGCTAATGAGATGTGAGGAGGAAGTCTGGAGGGAGTGACTTCTGGGAAGGTTCTCCTCACTCTGAAAAAAGAACAAACGAGAGGGGTGTTCTCCTTTTTTCTGCCTCTGAGCATGGCCCTCTGTGAGGGGTAGCAGCCGTCTTGGCACCACGAGAGGAGCACCAGAGAGGCCATGGCCATGTGGCGAGAGAAGGGCACTGAGCCAAGGAATTCACCAACCCCAGAACCCCATACCCTGGGGCTTCTGACTAGGAACAGCATGAATATTCCTCTTGTTTATGCCATTTCCTGGTTAAGCTTCCTGTTACTTGTAGCCAAGAGCATGCCCTCTGGAGACAGTGTGTGAGCAAGACTATTCTCTGGGGAGGGTTAGTAGAGGGTGCAGGGCCCTGACTGGAGCACACAGAGGGTCCCCCTCGCCCGTCCTCACAGCTCCAGCCCCTTCTGGGTTGGGTGGGCCATGCCCAGTAGGAAGGAATTTCATGGTGGGAGGTAGAATGCTGCTGTTATGTAGTTGTGATGCTACGGTGTGTTGCAAAGTCAACTTAATGGATTACAGAAGCATTAAAGAAAATGGAGTAGATAGACTATAAAGGAAAACATCAGCATATAGCACAAGCAGTAAGAGTAAATTTCAATTATATTGATGTACGTGTTCATGTAAGTTGCGTTTCTTACTCTGAGACTTGGTCAAGAAAATTTGAGAGGCATTGTCTATTGGAAAGGACCCAGGCTTTCAATCAGTCCTGGATTTGAATCACAGCCCTGCCACTTTCTACTGACTAGATGCTCTTGGGCAACTCACTAACCTCTCTGAGACTCAATCTTCCCTCTGTAAAGTGGAGGTAAGAATACACATTTTACTAGATAACTGTGAGGATTAAAGGAGGACTAATGAATATTGGGTGCTTAGTATAGTATATAACCCTGAGTAACAGTGACAGCTAGCAATTATTGAGAACCTAGCCAGTGCCTGCAAAGGTTAAGTATAACTCATTTAATCCTCCCAGTAACAACACATAAAGTAGATAATATTATTATCCCCATTTTACAGATGAGGAAATGGAGGCCCCAGAAAATTAAGTAACTTAACCAAGTGCTAAATGGCAGAGCTGGGATTGGAACAAGGTAAAGTCTGTGATCTTAACAATTATCCTGTAAGTACCCCAGGGCACTTGGATCCCACACCCACCCCAAGGTGCCAAGGTCTCTCCTTGGCCCTGCCTGCCCCAGAAGCGGTGGCTCACCAGCCCAATGTGGTTGCAGGACAGGTTGATGCTGGTGAGCGTGGTGTTGATGGCAAGCACCTGGGAGAGGAGCGTGGCGGTGGGCTCAGACAGCTCATTGCCACCGAGGTGCAGCGTGGTGAGGCACTTGTTGGTCTGCAAGGCGTGGGCAAGCGCCTGGCCGCCCTCATCCTCAATGCAGTTGAGGCGCAGGTTGAGGGAAATGAGGTTGGTGTTGTGTGCCAGGGCGTGAGCCAGCGACTGGGCCCCAGGTGCACGCACCTGGTTGTTGGCCAGGTTGAGCACACGCAGGCGGCTGTGGCTCAGCAGCTTGGCGGCGGCACGCCCGCCACGGTCCCCGATGAGGTTGTGTGACAGGTCCAGCTCCTCTAGGGCTGGGTGGTCCAGGAGGCTGCGAATTAGGATGCGTGCCTTGTCGTCGTCCACCTTGCTTCGGGTCAGCCTGAAGATCTGTGGGCAGGTAGAGGGTCTACGGTACCTGGCAGCCAGGAACAATCTGCCTGCCTGCCTGCCTTCTGCAGGTAAAGGAGGGAGCCACAGGGAGGCCTGAGGTTCTGCTCACCTGGTGTTGGCCACCTGGCTGGCTTTTGGACAGGGCAGGCCTCCCTAGTATGGCAGAGTGGTGCAGCATTGGTGGCAGGTAGTAGGGAGGAGAGGCTAGTATTTATCAAGAAATTCCTATGTGCTTGGCATGCCGCTAGACCATTTCCCAACCGTTATCTC
Organism: Ceratotherium simum simum; assembly: GCF_057802395.1. NCBI lineage: Eukaryota > Metazoa > Chordata > Mammalia > Perissodactyla > Rhinocerotidae > Ceratotherium > Ceratotherium simum. The sequence goes on from NC_141912.1 coordinate 44,681,365, forward strand.
TAACCCTCAGCATCCCAGTGAGGTAGAGGAGTTCTCTCCCTTTTACAGATAGAAAACAGAGGCCTAGGGTGAATACATCATTTGCCCAGAGTCACACAGTGATTGAGCTGCAGAGGCAGGTTTGGAATCCAGATCTGTTTGATGTCCCAGCCCCTCACTGCGCCCTCCTCAGCTGGCTAAGACCCACCAGGGTAAGGAGAGGACCTCTTTGAAGGAGATTGCCAGAGTAAGAACAGGGGGGAAAGTGGGAAGAGTGAGAAACAGGAAATGGATTTTTCTGAGTCAATTCTAACCCCTAGGACTCCTAACGACCCTGTGTACAGCAGAGCGGAACCCCCATCGTTTTGCCCCATCCTCTCACCATCTGGCACTGTATCAGACAATGCTCTGCTGCTATTCATAGGGTTTTCATGGCCAATTTTTTCAGAAGTGGGTGACCAGGCCCTTCTTCCTAGTCTGTCGTAGTCTGGAAGCTCCACTAAAACCGTCCACCATGGGTGACCCTGCTGGTATTTGAAATACCAGTGACATAGCTTTCAGCATCACAGCAACACGCAGCTGCCACAGTATGACAATGACAGACGGGTGCTATGGTTCCCTAACTGGGAAACAAACCCTGGCCAAGGTGGTGAGAATGCTAAATCTTAATCAGTAGACCACCAGGGCTGGCTAGGAAATGGATGGGATGAAGAAAAAAGATAAAAGAAAGGGGGTAGGCCTAGCATTATGCATATTGGAGATGGGAGCCACTACCCCTTTCTTTCTCACTGGCTTGCTCCTGGATCAACCCCGCTCTCTATTTTCTGCATATCTGTGCCCAAGCAACTGACATGATGGAAAAAGTCACATGACAGGACTGGTTGGTATCACCGAACCACCAGTAGGCCCTCAATGCTGTATGCCAATTCAACTCTGTTTCTGTGGCCGACAGACTCTCCCATAATCTACGACAACTATTTTAACCTTCTCCAGCCTCCTCAAACTTCAGGGGGTCACCCTACAGCGTCCTTTCAGCAGCTAAGTCTCCTCCTGCCTCCCCAGCCATTGAATGGGAACCCCTCATTTTCCTAATACCAAACACAAACCCACCGCTACCCACCACATCCACTCTCCTCTGCCCAGAGCCAACTGTCCCACCTCAGTCCTACAGCCCACCCCTGCCGGGAACCTTCCCTGGTCAATGAACCTGTGCCTCTCTCCTGTACTCAACCCCTTTCTTGCAATTGGTTGGAGCTTTACATTGGTTTTAAATACTTGCAAGTTTCTTCTTAAGGAAACCCAATCCTGTCACTTATTACAGCTCTACCTTTCACCTCCTTCACAGCCAAGTTCTTGAAAAAGCTGAGCACAGGCCTTCCATTTCCTCACTTCCCACTCTCCATAAGCTTCTGATCTGGTCTTTGCTCCTGGCACCGCACTGACAGCTCCCCCCAGTGACCTCCACGTTTGCTAAATCCAGTCCATAGCTCCATCCCACCTTGTGCTGTTAACCCCCTCTTCCTGAAATGCACCCCTCCCTTGGCTCTGTGACACAATGCCCTGTCCCCTTTTTCTTCCTCGGATTTCTGACAGGCTCTCCCTCTTCCAACCAGAATATTTGGCACATACTTATACTAAAAAAATTATTCATTGTGTATCTGAAATTCAGGTTTACTGGATGTCCTGTATTTTTATTTGCTAAATCTGGCAATGCTATCCTAGGTGGAATGTTACATTTATATGATTGCTGATTAGTGCCTTTTATCTCACCAGACTGTCAGCTCCAGAGGGCACAAATGGTATAATTTTGCTCATTGCTGAATCTTCAGCACCTAGGACAGGGTCTAGAGGGCAGATGTTAGTTGGATGACTCAATGGCTGGTGAACTGGGAGGGCAGTTCATCTCTGCATCCCTAGAATCCAGCTTGTTGCGGGGTGCCTAGAAGGTGCACAAAAGGTCAGTGAATGAGAAGGAAATGGGAGGAAGAAGATGGTGATGGAGGAAGAGAAGGGGAGAGGGAATTGGGGAGAGGCTGAGAACGGGAGGAGAGGGAAAGCTGGGGGCAGATGGTACCTTGAGGGTGTGGCATGCCTTGATGGTGGCCGCCAGGGAGTGGCAGTCGTGGTAGGTAAAGAGGAAGAGGTTCCACTCAAAGTTCATGCCACAGTCCTTGACACCGTACACCAGGTCCAGCTCCTCCAGATGGCTCAGGCCAGCCACCAGGTCACCCAGTTGGTAGTGGTCCATGGCAGGCTCCTCCATCTCTCCCTCGCTGCCCGAGTCGGACTGTTCCCCACTCCGTGGCCGGGGCAGCAGCTGCACGGGCGGAAGGAACTGATCCACATGGATCCTGCGCACGTAGTTCCTGCAGAGCGGCAGCAGGTCGAGGATCACTGCGGGGTCCGTGGTGCCTGGGATGAAGTACTTTAGCAGGTTCTCCAGGTGCCGTTCGAAGAACATGCGCTTCCAGCTGCCGCCATACTTGGCCACGTAGCACACGGGCCAGCGCTGCATGCAGCAACGGCTCCAGTAGCCCTCATCATCAATCAGGTTGGCAGTCACAGCCAGTGGCAGGTCAGGTGACAGGTGGTTCAGGACCTTCTGCTGGTCTTCTGGGGGCAGCTGCTTCAGGATAGGGTTGTCTTCGGGAACAGAGGAAGGAGAGCAAGAGTCACAGTGTTGGGACACCCCACAGCATGGTGCCCGGGGCTGGGCCTGCCTGGGGGGACTGAGAAAGGGGAGACCCTCCCCTGCCCTCAGGGAGCCCCAGTCTGAGAGGGGAGATAGCCTTTCCTCTCAGGGAGTATCTAAGTGAGGAGACACAGCCCCTGGCTTTGGGGTGTTCCTGCCTGAAGGTGGACATCTTAGCATCTGGTCTCAGGGAGCACCCAGTCTGAGGAAGAATCTCAGGTCCAACCCTCAACTATCACTTAGTCTGAAGGAGGAGACAATCTCTGACTTCAGAGACTGCCAATCTGATTTGATTCATTCATCTCAAAACAACAAAAAAAATTTTGAGCACCTACTATGTGCCAGACACTATTCTAAGTGCTGGCACTTAGAGGATACAGGAGTGAACCAAACGGAAGAACCTGCTCCCTCTTATGAGGGAAGGCTTACTGTAGGTGTGTATATACATGAATATACTGTAGGGAGATGGTGATAAGTGCTGTAGACAAATTGATGGCCCTGTTCAGAGAGCGCCCCAGCCTACAGTAAGATAGGCTGGCGACTCATCTTTGAAAAGGATGAACATTTACAGAGCATAGAGTACAGGACAAACCAAGAACCTATACACACCATGGGAGACTCCAAGAGAGTGGAGGGCGGTCAACCAGGGAGGGCTTTCTGGAGGAGGAGATAGCTATGGCTTGGGCTAGAGAGAGTGGGAAAGGTGAGGAGAAGGCACAGGCATGGAAGGCACAGTGTGGGTGGGAGTCTGGTGGGGCCTGGAAGTGGGGGCAGCAGGAGAAACTGTCCTGGCCCCAGGGGGGAAGGAAGTGTTGAGTGAGGATGAAGTTGCTGTGTAGGAGGGCAGGGGCTGCCCTAGGACCCAGCCTCTGAGGCCTCGCCTCCAGACAGTCCCCACTCGCTCGGGCCCAAGGCAGAGACAGACTCACTCTGGAAGTTCTTGACGATGTGCTGAATGCAGAGCTCTCTGAGGAGGGGCACAATGGCCAGTGACCACTCAGCATCCTCAGCGATGATCCTGCGCATCCGACGTACACTGGCCCCAGAATTTGGGCCCTTGGACTTTCCGGGGGGTGGGGCCACTGAGGGCTTTGAGGGCTGCGGGTCTGTGCTTGAAGCGTGGCCTGTAGCAGAGGACCGGTCCTGGGTGGAGACTGAGGACCGGCTGGGGGCTGACATTGTTGGTGTTGTTATGGTTTCCTGCATGCTGGGGACTGGCAACACAGGGGCAGGTGGCCTCTTGGTGATGGCCTTGTGACAGGCAGTTTCTCAGACTGGCAGGTCCTTGATGCTGGTGGGAACCTGGAGCGAGAGGATGGGGTAGAGGTGTTACTTTGGAGGGTCTCGGTGGGATTTACCCAGAGAGGTAGCACAGAGTGGTTCTTAAGGGTCAGTCTCTGGAGTAGAGCAGATCCAGGTACAAATCCCACCGACCAGCTGTATGGCCTTGGGCGAGTTCCTGAACCTCTGTGAGTTTCAGGTGCCTCCCCTGTGAAATGAAGATAACAGTTACCATATAAGATGATTGGCAGGAGTGAATACAATAAGGCATCCAAAGAGGCGTAGTGTTCTGTGACACAGGAAACTGTAGCAAGGAGCAGCTCCACATTTTAGATAATAATAGCTCCGCAGCAATTACAAGCAATTGCTCTTTGCTGGACACATTTTCTTGTTTTTGTTTTTGTGAGGAAGATCAGCCCTGAACTAACATCTGCTGCCTACCCTCCTCTTTTTGCTGAGGAAGATTGGCCCTGGGCTAACATCCATGCCCATTTTCCTCTACTTTATATGGGACGCTGCCACAGCATGGCTTGACAAGCGGTGCGTTGGTGTGCACCTGGGATCTGAACCTGCGAACCCTGGGCTGCCAAAGCAGAGCGCGCGCACTTAACTGCTATGCCACTGGGCCGGCGCTGGACACTTCTTTTTTTTTAGTTCTTTATGCATATTAACTCATTTAATCCTCACAAAAGCCTTTTTGAAATACATGTATCATTCCCATTTTTCTGATGTGAAACAAAGCATATAGAGTTTAATTGATTTGCTTAATGTGACTGTCGGGGGAAGAGGGAGAATCTCCCTCTGCCCTTTCCCTTAAGGTTCTTCTGGCTGGCCAAATAATTAATGAGACAGGTTAGCAGGAGAAAATAATACCAAGTTTAATAACATGTATACGTGGGAGAAAGCAGGGACACTGCGTTTCTCAACACAATAGCAGAAATTCTCGTCTTAAATACCATGTTCAGCCAATGACAAAGGAGGATTTTGGGGGTGGGGGGAGTCAGTTACAGGAGATTACCACTAAAGCACAGTAAACAAGAGTAAGGTTATTGTGCAGCCCCAAGGCCTCACCTTCCACATTGACAAGTTACTAGAAATGAGCTCATCCCCACTTTTCCCAATACAGAGAGGGAGATACCTTTACAAATGGAGATTTCCCTTATAAATGTAAATGATTATCTGGCAACTCTTCGCAGGGTCATCCAGAGAATGTGGCCAGAGAGACAGAACTTCTGATAAGAGGGGCTTGTTGGTGCCTTTCCTATTGTAACATTTACCCTACATTATCTTTACAGCCATCATGATAGATCTGTTCCAGGAAGGAGCTACCATGTCAAATTCTTTAGGCAGTTAGTGGGGGAGGTCAAATGTCCTCAGAGAAAACAACCAAGGTAAAGAGAGAGATTTCAGGGTGGCCAAATCTTGATCTCCCACATGACACAGCTTATAAATAATAAGGATGGATTTAAACTCTATCAAGTTCATACTCTTAACCCTGCATGGTACTGCCCCTTTGAGGGTCGGGGGTGGGGGTGTGTATTGCCAAAAAACTGAGGTATAATAAAGAACCATTTAGTTCAAAACAGCTTCCTGCACTAAGTATTTTACAGAACAGCAACTGCCTGACCAGGAGGATGGGGTTGAGAACAGCACTGGCCAACAGAAACATAATGCAAGCCAAAATGCAAGCCACGTATACTACAGCTCTTTCTAGACCTACGATGGGGTTACGTCCCAATAAACCCATTGTAAGCTGAAAATATCATAAGTCGAAAATGCATCTAATACACCTAAGCTACAGAACATCAGAGCTTAGCCAGGCCTACCTCCAACATGCTCAGAACACTCACATTAGCCTACAGTTGGGCAAAACCATCTAACACAGACAGCCTATTTTATAATAAAGTGTTGAATATCTCATGTAATGGATTGAATACTGTACAGAAAGTGAAAAACAGAATGGCTGTCTGGGGACAGAATGGGTGTCAGTGTATCGGTTGTTCACCAGCACAATCGCAGGGCTGACTGGGAGCTGCGGCTCCTGCTGCTGGCCAGCATCACGAGAGAGGATTGTACCACATATTGCTAGCCTGGGAAATGATCGACATTCAAAATCTGAAGTATGGTTTCTATTGAATGCGTATCCTTTGGCAGCATCGTAAAGTCGAAAAATCCTAAGGTGGACCATCGTGAAGTCAGGGACTGACTATATTTAAATTTTTCTAGTACCCACATTAAAAAAGTAAGGAGAAACAGGTGAAATTAGTTTTATGTTTAACCCAATATGTCCAAAATATTATCATTTAAGTATGTAATCAATATAAAAATTATTTTTGTTTTTTTTTTGAGGAAGATCAGCCCTGAGCTAACATCTGTGCTAATCCTCCTCTTTTTTTTTGCTGAGGAAGACCGGCTCTGAGCTAACATCCATCGCCAATCCCCCTCCTTTTTCTCCCCAAAGCCCCAGTAGATAGTTGTATGTCATAGCTGCACATCCTTCTAGTTGCTGTGTGTGGGACGCGGCCTCAGCATGGCCGGGTAAGCAGTGCATCGGTGCGCGCCCGGGATCCGAACCCGGGCCGCCAGTAGTGGAGCGCGCGCACTTAACCGCTAAGCCATGGGGCTGGCCCTATAAAAATTATTAATGAGATATTTCATATTTATTTTTTCATATTAAGCCTTCAAAATCTGATGGCTCAATAGCCACCTGTGGCTAGTGGCTACTGTTTTGGACAGTGCAGGCTGAGAGAGGAAGAAGAGGGGAACCGGACCCATGCCCTGTCCACGGCCATCTTCTTCTCCTGTTCCCCTCCGAGGGCTCCAGCTTTGGGCCCCCTCCCTTCAATCTCCCCATCCCATCCCAGTCTTCCTAGTTCTCCCAGCCTCCCCGCATTCCAGAGGGCAGCAGGGAGGGCGTGGGAGGTGAAAAGGCAGCTAAATCTGGGGCTGAAGACAGAAGACAGAGGTGGTATCTGGGACTGGGGAATGCCCCATTTGTCCCTCCCTGCATCCTTGCTGTAGGTGCCCCCGCCCTGAGACTGCGGGCAGAAATGCACGCAGCTCCTCCTCCAGGCACCTTTCCCTCAGATTTGCTCCCCTACTCGCTGCATGGTGTAGTGGCCGGTGGGGAGGAACACTCTGAACCAGGAAAGGTGTCCTTGGCAGATGGAAGGGACCAGATGGTGCTCCCCAGCCAGCCAGGCGTCTCCAGGAGGAAGAACCTGGCTCTGTGTGTGTGTGTGGGGGGGCGGGGTGAGGAGGGGTGGGGGTGAGAGGGCAGTGTAGGGAAGATATGTATGTATTTGCGACACCATTATGCAAATCAAATGCAAATTCACAAAACAGACTGTGTCCAGAATTGTGGAATAAACAGCTGGTGCTTTTTGACTAATGGCCCCTCAGAGGGTGTGGCTAGGAGGGGCTGCTGCTTAGAGGCGCCAGATGACTTTGCATTTCTGGCTTCACTAGTGACATGCTGTGTGACCTTGACCAAGTTACTTAACCTATTTGAGCTTCAGTTTCCTTATCTGTAAAATAGGATAAAATAGGATAAGCCTCCTATGCAGGCTGTTGTGGAGAAAATATCTGAAAAGAATACCGGAGTGGGTGTGTGGAGGATGAAGCACGGGGGTCTTAGGCTGGGGAGAAGACACCCTGGAGACCTGCTCCTTGCACGCGGACCTGAGATGGTATCTGTGAGCGAGGCCCTTCCCTAGCTCTCGGGGAGATGTGAAGGGCAAGGTGGCAGCGGTGGTGTTTGGGTCTGGAGAGAAGGACAGAGGGGCCTGATAGTCTGGGCAAGAGAAAGAGCAAAGAGGCAGCAGGCCAGCCCTGCTCCTGCCAGCTCCGTATCTGGGCTCCCGGGGCTCCCTCCAAGTTCTGACCTAAAACATTCGAGCATTCCCCTTGGTCCCAGATGCATCCTAAGTCACCTTGCGGGCCACACCCAAGGGAGCAGAACCCAGCTTGGCAGGGGGGCCCCAGGTTACTGGCCGGTGCTGCCCTGGAGCCGGCTCTCCAGGCCTTTTTCACAATAGTGCCCAGCCTTACCATCCTGGTAGGTGGTCCCTCTCCTTCCTCCTGGGAGGCCACATGTTGGGAAACCCCACCTGGGGACAGGCGGATGCTCTCTGGAACCGTGTGGCCCTGGTCTCACTGCCCAATGAATGCTTCACAGTCTTAGGACCTGGCTTCTCTTCCTGAGAGCAGCTGTTGCTGCTGTTGGGAGCCGGCAGCCTGCCTCTGGGTAGGACATTGCAGGACCCGCCCCAGGGTAGGTTCCAGGGCCCTGAGCCACCTCCTCAGAATGCAGGGCAGAGCATCCCTCCGTGTGCTCCATGTGCATGGCGCATGACTGGCATAAAAAAGAGTCCCTTCCATCCTGCAGTGTTCACGGAAACCTCCATACCACCAGGCCTGACGTCACTTGTCAGGGAAATGTTGAAACCGTTAACCTCCTAATGTCAGAGTTGATAGTTTCACTTAATTACTTCTTGATTTTTTAAAAATAGATATTACAAAAATATTTTTGGCAAGCAAATTATTACTAGACACAGAGGATTCTTCTAAGGAGGATTTTAGTTCCAAATGTTTTTTTAAAAACATCTTTTTTAAAAAACTAATAAAACATCAAACAAAATATATTTAAAAGGATAATGAGTAAGATGAACTCCTTGCCCCCCTGTTGCTAACGTTATAAAGATGATGTCAAGTGTGGCCCGGTTATGAGCCTGCCCCCTGCCCTTCTCAACTGCTGCCCCTCTCTCGGCTCTCCTCCTGCCTCTCCCATCATTCTCAAAAAGTCTCCATCGCGGGATCCTCTTGCTCTGGCCTCCCGGCTCCAGTTGTGGTCCCTCAGGGTTCTGTTGGGAAGCCCCGCCTCACTCCTGTTGATGGGTTGCAGCTCTCACCTCCCCTCTGAGTTCCAGACTCAGCTCCACTGGCATGCATCCCAGCTCCCTCAAACTCAGTCTGCCCCCCAAGAGAACTCAGTGCATCCCCAAGCTGCTCCTCCTCCTGGCGCCCTACCTTGGCCAGGGGCATCAGGATGCCTCCGGGTGCCTGAAACAGAAGTTGGGGCGTCACCGCTCTCCTTCAGACCCCCCCATCTGGTTACTGTTGGATCCCCTCCGTTCTGCCTCCCACCCCAGCAGGCCCTCCTCTCCCTTCCTGCTGCTGCCTTAGCTCAGGGCCTCATTGTCTGCCTGGATCGGAGCTTCAGCTGTCCAGCACCTGGGTCTGTCATCCAGTGTGGTCCTCTCACATCTAGCCTTCCCACAGCGGCCACGGCAGGCCACCGTGCGAGCTCTTCGGTGGCTCACCAGTGCCCACTGGGTACAGCCCAGCTTCTTCAACTCACTATAGAAGGTCCTCCCTGACGTGATGCTCTGTTTGAAATAAACTCCTCTTTGCTTCTGGAACACTGCCTCTGGCTCATGTTGCCCAGCCTTTGCTCAAGCTGCTCCCTCTGCCTGGAATGCCTTTCCTACCATCTCAGCCTGGGAAAGGGACCATCATTGGTCTTTTGAGTCTGAGCTCAAGCATCACTTCCTCTCTGAAGCCTTTCAGCCCTTCTCGTCCCCCATCCCCCAAACAACCCCTCCTTTGGTCAGACCCCCAGGACCTGGGTCACTTCAGTGATCCGATTGACCACCCTCTCCCCACACCCACACTGGACTGTGAGCTCTCAAGGGGCAGGGGCTGTTTCTTACTCATCTCCATCTCTAATCCCTCTAAGCCCAGTGTCAGGTCTGCTTCAGGTGAGGTAGCTGGTGTTTTGAGCTGCCCCAGCCCGTTCTCATAATAGATTCTGGCCAATAGGAGTATCCTGTGTTGGTCAGAGCGAGTGGTCCAGGGGTAGCCGCCTGATGCAAACCAAACAGTCCGTCTTGGGATTTGTCCAAGCGGAGGAAGACAGAAGGACATATGTCCTTGAAGGATATGGATCCCCTGCCTCGGGAAGCTGTTTTCCTTCACATGGAAAAGGCCTGTCTGCAGCAGGAGGGAGTGAAGCCTGGTGGAGACAGAGAGAACTCCCGGGTACCTTCAGTCCCCAAGGCCCCCAGAACTGCCTGCTTCCTCAGCGGCTCCTTCGGTTCTCAGACCTAACTTGGCAGCCTTCTAACAAGTCCCTTTTGCTGAAGCTAAGACTTGGGTTTCTGTCCCTTTGTGACCAAAGGGCCCTGACCATTTGGGTAGGCTCAAAGTTTGGTGAATGAAATTACGGGAAAAGTCTTAAATCGGTAGACAAAATAGTTCAATGGGTTGGCCGAAAAGGGCCAAAGGCCCAGGTCATTATACACAGGGCCTGACACCTCACTCCTGTGGCCTCTCCCTCTCCTGACCACCCTGAGCCTCCCGTCTCCCCTCCCATCTCTCCAGCCTTCGGACAGTATCAGCAACTTACGTGTGCTCAGCACTTAACAGTCACAAGCTCCTTTCAGAACTCTTCTCTCATTTGAGCCTTACAACCACTCTACGGTGGAGGCAGGGATGGAGAAACTGAGGACCAGACCAGGAAATGACTGGCCTAGGACACGCAGGAGGGCTGGGCGAGGGCCTGAGGGCAGTGTCCTGCCTCCAACCACAGTGCACTGCTCCTCCCAGTCGCCCGTGTGTCCCCCTCCCCACACTTTCCCACCCTCCACTAGAAAAGAAGAAAGCACGTTCCTGCTCCCTGGGAAGCAGAGCTCCTAACATAAGGCTTTCATCCCTGTTACATTAAAATACATTCCCCCCTAAAAGAAACGAAATCTTAACATTACATACATGCGTGTGTGGATATATCCATGTTAACTTCGAACTGCTTTTTAAAAATGCATCTCATCATTTTAGGTCAAACAAAAGCAGAGTAAATTATGAAATATATACTGACACTAATGTAGCAAACTTTAAAAAAACGTAGAAGTCATGATATATATTATTCTTTGACAGTTTAAGTGTACAGAAATTTTATATCTATATATCCCCTCTCATCAGTCATCCACACCTCAGTGTGATTGAGTTTCAGATCCAATAAGCAGAGTTAGGAAGGGGGCAAGGAGAATGTACCACTGAGTGGGGAGAAGGTGGGGAGGGCCTGCAGGAGGATGAGGAGGCAAGAGACCTGAGATAACTCCACCTGCTTCCCAGGGTGGCCTCAGTCTGGCCTGGGCATCACCAGTCTGCAGCTGAGGGTGGTGGTAGGTGGCACTATCTTCCCTGGAAGCCTGTGGGGAGGGTAGCCAGGGGCCCAGGGGCACCCAGACAGCCCCCAAGGGCCCTTAGAGGGCAGCCCCAGAAATGGCAGAGCAGTCACCTTCCTTTCTGGAGCCCTCTCCCTGGGGAACCCATGAGGCAGTCAGAGAATCCCAGAGTCTGAAGACTGGAAGTGTGTTCAAGACTCTGGTCCTTCTCCAGGGCAGGAATCCTCTGTGACATTCCAGAGAGAAGGTCCGGGCCATGAGGAGTGAGTGCCTCTTGGGCCACCACCTGGTGTCCCCATCGAAGGGCACAGCCTGCCCTCAGATGGGGAAAGTGGGGATGTGCCCAGTGAGCTTTCATCTCCTGGCATCTGTCTCACGGGCCTGCTGGGCTTCACATGCTATGTTTCCAGCATCAACCTAACCCAATCCAGGACCACAATCCTTGGGAAAGGCCAATCCTCCTTCCCCCAGGTCCCCACTCTGTGTCTTCAGGACCAGGCCATAATCACATTCAGGCCATAACTCAAAGGGTTAGGTGTTAAGGTCTGCTCTCTACATGCCCAAGCACAGGTCATATAAAGTGACGGGAAGACCCAGTTTGGCCAGGGTTGTCTTCATTTTTGATGGCCTGTGTCTGGGGGCAAGTATTCTGGGAACCATACCCTTGCCTATATACAGCTACGATTTATTGAGTACTAGGCCCTCAATAGTGCGTGCACAGCAGGAGGCAGCCGAGCAGCTCACTAAGGAATCAGGAGTTATACCGCCTAAGGTCAACTCTCCACTCTGCCCCCAAGCATCTGTGAGACTGTGGCCGAGTCATTTAATCCCACTAAGCCTCCATTTCTTCATCTGTAAAATGGGGATGGTAAATAATGGTCCCTACTTCATAAGATTATCCAGAGGATTAAAGGAGCTAATGTGTGTGAGACATTTCATATAGTGCTGGGCCCAGAGCCAGCATGCAAACTATGTGAAGATGTTAGATGCCTTACCTACGAAAGTTCATTAAATCTTCAGATTTATTATTGAGGATTATTACTGTTATAACACTATTATCCCCATTTCATGAATGAGGAAACAGAGGCTTAGAAAGCTTAAGTCACTTGCTAAGAGCCACATAGCTAGTGAGCGGAGAAGCTGAGGTTTGAGCTGATGACTGTCCAATGCTCTCCCTTACTTCCATCACAAAAGCATGGACAAATAATGAGATGTTAAGGTTTCTTCCTAAATTGCCCCTGACTCGGTCGGACTGCACCTCTCCAGTGGGCCTCCCACTTTCTCCAGCTCATGAGGATGCTCGTCACATCACCATCATGGAGCCCAGGGTTACCCCTTTGTGCTGACCTAAACAGCCCAGAGTCCCCCTAAGTCACTGCCAGGTGCGGGGTCCTTCCGCAGAACTGGATCATCGCCTGTATCCTTTGACTGGAGGTCCCATGGGGACCCAAGAGAATACTGCAGAGCTGTGCTCTCCTGCCCCATGCATGGCTCATGCCAGGCCCCCCATGCTGTCACAGACCTAGGAGTCAATGCTTGAATCTCTAGCACATTCCCTCCTCTCAGAGGAGGTCTCAGATCTTCTCCACCCTTCTCAAGTCTCCAGTTAAATCTAACCACTTTGGACAGAGGCTCCTCTCATCTGCCCAAATGGAAAGGTTGAAGATGCTGGGGAGGAGCCCTCTCCCCTTCCTGCTCACCACATCCCTGGCCCTCAACTGTCCTCACCTCCCTTCCTCTTAACTGAGAAGCTGAAGTGCCTGGCCCTCTTGAGGCCGTGAGCACCTCTGTGTCCCTGGGTGCTTCCCTCTGGGCTGGCTCAGCTTTGATGGGCTACCCCCCAGCCTGCTGTCCACCCACCTCTCTGATTGAGCTTCCTTTGCCTTCTCAGCCAGCTTCTTCTTCACCCCAAAATGACCTAAGGAAAGCCCTCCCCAGGCGTCTGTCCCAGGGCCGGGGGCTTTTGTCTACATCTCCTCTGATCTCTTTCACGCCCACCATGTCAGACATTACCTCAGGCCAAGTCACTCCCAAATTCCCATTTGGGAATTCCCAGTTTGTGGAGTCACAAAAGAGGGGCAAAAAGTTTCTCTGACAGATCCCAGGCCCAGCATGCTGGTCTTTAACCCAATGGGACAGTCAGCACACTTATCACACCCATGGGCCTGGCCCTCCTCCCAACTCCTGCCCACTTAGGTCTGTTGTCTTAAAAGGGACTCCAGCGGCTTCCCTCTCCACCCCTCACCCCTACCTTCAGCTCGGATCCCCCAGCAGGGAAGCTCAGCTCCAAAGGCCAGCGAGTCCTTCCCCCAGCCTACCTGTGGTGAAGTAGCCCTGGCTGTACCTCGGTTACCAAGGCTGCACCTCCCTGCTGTGGGAGGGAGGGAAGGTGCAGGGGCTTCCGGACCTGCAGGAGGAATTGCAGCCCGAGGAGCTAGGGATGGGGGTCAGCCTTTCTTAGGAGACTGCGACCCCCAGTTTAGGACTGCTCTCCTCCACGACCTTCCCCTTCCTCCTTCTCACGGTCCCCCTCCCTTTACTCGCAAACCCTAAGCCTCTGCACCACTTTCCAGACAGTGAGGGTAGCGGGGGAGGGCGCTGGGGGGCCCGGGTCCCTCCCCAAATGGGTGGGGTGGGAGCCTCCTGGAGGTACAGACCGGCCCTTCCCCGCCACACGAATGTGGGAGCCCAGGCTGTGGCCCCTGCGGGCTGAGGGCCGGGTGGGCTGATGGCGCTGGAGGGGCTTCCGCGCCCCGCGGCCAGGAGTGGGGGCAGGAAGAGGTCAGTCCCAGGGGAGACCCGGGGTTGAGCGTCCTCTCTCCCGGAGTTGTCTCACCAGCTCCCAGTGCCAGGGCGCTCGCCTTCCCGCAGGCCCCGCGCGGCCTCCCGGTCGTTAGGGACGCCCCGCGTCGCCAGGGGCGGGGCCGAGGGCCGCTGTGCACGTGCGCGTGTACGCCCGCACGTGCGCCCGCGTCTCAGCTGTGTGGCGTGCAAACACGCGGGGCTCTCCTTCGACGATTGTCGCTACGCGCTTTGGCACAGGGTTGACGCAAGGAAGTTTCCATCTAACGCGCTATGTGGGGCCGCCGTGCGGCAGTGGAACTCTGTGGCCCTGGGGCATGCTTTGTGCTCTTGGCGGACCTTTAGGTATGGATGGGCTTTTGTGGGGGAAAGTGAGGAGTGGGGGACCCCGGCAGGGCTCCTAGACTGGAGTGCTGTTCCTTCTTGGTACCTTTTGTGTGGAAATGGGGGTGGGAGGTGTGAATGAAAGACAAAACAGGAAAAGCATCAGTAGTCAGTCTCCTCTGGAAGATGAGGGTGGAAAGGACCCGCTGGAGTTACTGGAACTCCCCTGAGGCCTTCTGTTGACCCCAGGCCCTGCAGGAGAGCGGTGGGCGAGGGTGTCCCTGGGGAGTGGCACCTTGCACCTTTCTCCAGGATGTAAACAAGGCTGACACCTGGCACCAGGCAGGAAGGTTCCAGGCTCCACTGCGCTCCTTAACACAGCCCTAAGCCTGATGTCAACCTACCCTCTAGCACTGGAACAGGATATGGTGACCCTCATGGATCACCAGGAATGACCAACTTCAGGGGGTTGGCTAGTAAGAAAAAGAAATTGTCCTTCAGGAGGGGAAAGGCAACCAGGGAGGTGGAAAGATTCACACAGAGGCAGAGCTCAGCTTTAATTCCAGCTCTGCTGATTACTAGTTGGATACCCTGGATACGTTAACATCTCAGAAGCTCGGTTAACTCAAGAAAAGAGGTACCACAACTCCTCACCTTGGTGTCCACGTGTAAAGAGCCGGGCCTTCCGTGAGCACCACTGAATGTGGCTATTGCTGCAGTTGCCAAGATCCCGAGGGAAAGCTTTGCTGGTCCACAGGGCTGAGCAAGCACAGGGGCCAGGCAGCAGGGTTCGGGTCTCTTGCAAGGCCCCCTCAGCGATTTACCCACAGATCACCAGTGCCTCAATTAGAATGAGAAGTCATCCAGGAAATGATGCCAGGAGGGCCTGCTGTGCTCTAATAATTTTAACTAAACAGACCCAGAATTTGGTGGCGAGGGAGCCTTTGACTTGAAGATGGGTCCCCTGAGGTCCTTTCCCTCATCTAGGAACAGATTTGGGAACAGAGGTGGAGCTCCAGAGTCTGGCTTGGCCCTGGGTGGATTCACTCTAGTAGGGAAGGAGGGCTGTCCTCCCTCCCTTGGCTTCCTCCTGCTCTGAGCTGCCAGTTTTCAGCTTCAGTGCAGGCTTGGGGCAGGTGCTGTGCAACTTGTTTTAAAAAGAGTAAGGTTGCTCTGCCTGCCCACAGCCCTCTTCTGACCCCATCACCTGCCAG
The DNA here is from genome assembly GCF_057802395.1 of Ceratotherium simum simum. Taxonomy (NCBI): domain Eukaryota; kingdom Metazoa; phylum Chordata; class Mammalia; order Perissodactyla; family Rhinocerotidae; genus Ceratotherium; species Ceratotherium simum. The sequence continues at coordinate 44,696,841 of NC_141912.1, forward strand.
TCTCCCAGCTCACTGTGCCTGGTCACCAACCCCTCAGGGCCTCTGCACTGGCTGTTCCCTCCACCTGGAACGCTCTTCCTTCAGATATTTGTGTGGCTCACACCCTCCCCTTTCACTGAGGCAATACCACCACCCCCGCCCTCCAGAGCCTGATCCCCAGTCCTGCTTTCTCCACAGACCTCATCACAGTCCAACACCCTCTTTTTCTCTTTATTGCCTGTTTCCCCACTACAAGTAAGCTCCACAGGGCAGGAACCTTTGTCTGTTTGGTTCGTGCCACATTCTCAGCAACTGACGTGTATGTGTCGCTTATTTTCTCAACAAATCACCAGCGCCTTCATTAAAATGAGAAGTCATTGTTAATGACATAAGTGACACCAGAGAGGATCTGCCCTGCCGTAATGATTTTCACATGACAGTTCTGAATCTCGGTGGCCAGGGAGGCCTTGTGAGTGCCCAGAACAGGCTGGCATAGAGAGCCTGTCTGAGCACTTGTGGCGACGAGGATGCTTCTGATTTGGAGGCTGGGTGGCCTTCCAGCCCAGTGTGAGGGTCAGACTGGTGATGGGGCATCCATACCAGGTTGCTGAGAGGGGAAGGCTGCTCTTTTTTAAGCAAAAGCACCTTCTAGAGTTTCCCAGCCTCTGTGAAATACTTTTTAATGAGCAGTCACAGCCATGTCTTCACATTCACCTAGTGTGGGTATGTCTCTGGGCCCACTGCTGCCTTCCCCAGTCCATATCTCCTTGTGTCCATGCAAGGCCTGGCCTAGGGCGGTCCTCTTTGGCTTAGCTGCTTCACCTCCAGCCTTTAGTCCCCTGTTTCAGCCTCTAGGGAGGTTCTCTGGCTCCTTCGGGGCTCCTGGCAGTGGCCTGTTGCTGTCTCTTGCGTTTCCGTGAGTCCCTGGGTGAGCCTGGGTCAGAGCTGGTTGAGGGCATAGGCTCGGGCTGTACTGAGGGCAGCTTCCAGGTCAGCAGTGCTGCCGGTGCCTTGGGCCACCACTCGAGAGCCCCAGGCCTTGCCCCCCATGTGGCTGCACACGGCCAGTGCCCAGGCTTCTGCTGTGAAGGCTGGTGTGGCACTCTGGGGACACAAACAGAAGGGGCAGTGATGTAGAGCAGCCCTCCTGGCCACCATCCACTCAGTGTACCCTTGAGAGAGGAGTCATGGTGATTAGCACCCCCTCCCCAGCTAGGCACATGGTGGGGGGGAATCGGGTGAGGAGACAGAGGATAGGCTGGCATTGTGTGTGGAGGCTGATGAATGTCTGCTACTTATTTGCAAGGGACGGGGGGCCTGGAGGGGGAGTGGTGGTAATTAGGGAATCTCATGGTGCCTTCTCTGGTGGGGAGTGTGTGGTGGTTAGGGACAAGGAGATGGCCCTAGTCCCATCCTGGGGTCTCCTCACAGATCACCTCTACCCAGCCTTGGCTCCCTGGCCTGGGAGGAACAAAAGGCATGGAATCAGAGAGTGGACCAGGAGATGGGTGGGGTGGGGGCTGCTCTCCCACTTCCTCACCTGGGCCACCTGACAGGCACACAGCACATGCCCCAGGGGCTGGGGGCTGAGTAGAAGCACGGACGTGCCGGGCGCCTGCTCACACAGCTGCCGCACCACCTTCACCAGAACCTGGGCAAGGGAGGGCAGGTGGTGACCCCATAGCTCCCCAGACTCCCACCTACCTCCCCTCCCCAGACCCTGGGGCCACCTCCAACCCCAACACTCACTGAGAGGGACTCAGTGGAAACTGTGTCCACAATTAGGGGCCCCTCCGAGTGCCGCTGCAGCAGCTCCTGGGTCTTCTGTGCAGCCTGTGGGGCAGGAAGGACAGCACAGAGGTCAGGCTAGGGGGTAAGTGGCCCCCACTTCTGAAGTGAGCCCCAGTCCAGAAATCCCCTCCCCTCCTCCTCCTGCCCCAAGCAAAGGTCTTCAGGTTTGAGCAGAGGCACCAGGAGTTCTGCCTAGAATGGCCTCCTTCTTTTGGGTCCCACTGGCGTCCTGCCTCTCCTCCCTCACCTCTTCCCCTTCATCATAGCTCAGGCCCCTACAAATAGGACACTGAGGGTGACAGGACAAAGGCTGGAGCACGGAGGGATGAGGGGGCGGGAGGCAGGAGGATCTGCAGTGAAAGAGCAATTAGGGTTGAATGGCGCAATCAAGTCAGTCGGCTCCTGGCGGGAGCATCTGGGCCAGACTTGGGAGTTGGGGGAGAGACAGTTTGGCAGAGAGAAGTGGGAGATGGTGATGGCACCCAGTGGGCAGGAGAGGGGGGAGCTGACCCCCACCCTCCAGGCCTTGAGGCTTCTCAGTGTGCCTGCTGGAGTGTCTCTGACCCTTGCTGGCCTTGCCTCGTGTCTGCCCCACGGTGCAGCCGCAGCTCCTCTTACCTGCCCTATTTCCAGCTTTCGGACGGCAGTGTTGGCACGCCGCTGCAGCACCTTCAGAGTGGCCTGAAGCTGCCGCCGCTGCCACTGGGGCATCACGGCAGTGTCCACAGCCTACGGCCAGAAGAGTACATCAGCCTTAATCCCCTCCCTGAGCCACAGCCTCTGAGGCAGGGACCAGCAGGGGCACGGAAGAGACCACACCCACCACGTCCCACCCTGCAGACAAACGACAAACATCCCGGCCAGCTGGAGGCCACCAGGAATGCTGGGGAGAGACTGGAAGGGTCGAGAGGCATGGAAAGGGAACAGGGCCAGGAGAGGGTGGGGAGCAGCTCCATGGGGGGTGGCCCTCACATCAGTGAGTCGTCCCACGTCCTTGGATAGCCGCTGTGCCTCCACCACATCCCGGCTGCCCCGACTCAGCCGCTCTGCAGCTGCTTCTACCTCCTGGGCCAGGCTCTGGCCCACCTCTCGAGCCTGCAGGGAGGGAAGAGGATGGTCAGGGCTGCTTGGCTTACTTTCACGTCCCCAGGACAGGGGCTCTCAACCCACTGCTGGTCAGGGCCAAACTAGAAATATTTAACAATCAGGACTAATCAAGGCACCAACTAATCACAACAGATGCCAGATGCCAGCAGCTAGTACGCCACATCAGTGCACGTGTATGAACACTGGTTCTGCTGCTGGACATCACAGCCTGAGTGTCAGCTGTGTGTGGCCCTTGGCCCCCATCCACACCCAGCAGCCTCCTGGCCCTGCTAGCATGCCAACCTGCTGGGCCTGCTCCCCAGTGATGGCCAGCAGGCGGGTAGTGCCCTTGGCAAGCTGGCGCTCCCCAATGATGACCAGGTCTCCTATAGCCCCCGTGCGTAGCAGGTGCCTGTGGGCAGAGGGTGGGAGGAGGATGTCAGGGAGGATGATGGGAGAGAAAAGAGAAGCCTGAGCTCTAAACCAGGTGCTGGTGGCTCCAAAGACCAAGGAAGGGTGAGGACCCAGGGCCCAGGCCAGGGCAGGCAGAAGGAGTGACTCACGTCCCACAGCACAGCTCCACAGAGGTCTGCAGTGCAGCCTGGGAGGCGGGGTCCAGCGCCTGGGCCACGGGCACGCCCACCGACACCACCCGCACAGGGTCTGGATATATCTGAGGGTGAGACGGGACAGGTCTGTTAACTGGCCTGCGGGGGGTAGGTGATCTCCACCATGGGAGCTCCCCCAACTCACCTCATCCAGAGAGCGCAGGCCAGGGACATGGGCAGTGTGGGCCAGGGCCACCTCCTCCATGTACACGGCCTCATCCTGCCCCACGGCCTCCTGCACAGTGCCCTCCACTGCCCGGAGCTGCTCTGGGGTCAGTGGTGCCTGGTGGGGTGGGGGGAAATGGACAGACCGACACAGTCAGCCCCATGCCTGCAGCTGATGCATTAAAAGCACGCAATGTTCACTGAACTAACTTCAGGTTCTAGAACAGTCGCTAGCACATAACAGGTGCTCAATCAACATTTGTGGAGCAGACAATTCTTTTCCTTAGAAAGCTACCTGGGAGTTGGGCCTACTGGAAGCTGCGGGCCTTTCATTAGGCACTAAAAGTTGATGAAGAAACAGAAAATGAAGGCTCTGTCCTCAGGGAGCTTACAACAAGGGGCAGCCCAATGAAGAGAAATACAGCATGGGGGAGATGCAGGGGCTGGAGTGATCAAGTGGAATGGAATTTAGTCAGGGAGCCCTTCCTGGAGGACGGATTTGAGCCAGATGTGCAGGGAGACAGGGTGGCAGAGAAGGGAGAGGGCAGCTGTTTGAGCAAGAACGGCTGGGGTGACAGCAGGAACAAGGAAGCTGGGTGGCTGCAGGTGAAGGGAGGGCTCCAGACACTGTCTAGCCTCACCCCTCTGGTCAGGAGGACCCCGGGTGCAGGAGGAGCCTGACAAGAAGACAGCCGCCCAAGGTCCCACAGTGACGGAGCCCAGGCCCTGGGACTGGCCAAACTCTCCACACCACCGGACTCTCTCTCTTTCTCTCTTTTGTTTTTTATAATCATTGCTTAGGATTTCCTTTAGTTTTCATTTTTGGTGAGGAAGATTGGCCCTAAGCTAACATCTGTGCCCATCTACCTCTATTTTGTAGGTGAGACGCTGCCACAGCGTGGCCTGATGAGCAGTGCGGAGGTCCACACCCAGGATCTGAACCTGCGAACCCTGGGCCACGAAGTAGAGTGCACGAACATAACCACTACACCACTGGGCCGGCCTGAGACTCTCTCTCTTTAAGCCTGTCACCTCACTTGAAGCCTTTCTGTGCCCTGCTCACCTGGGTGGCCACGTCGAAGCGCAGCTGCTCAGGACTGAGATGGGAGCCTCGCTGCTCTGTGCTGGGGCCCAGGGCCTGCCGCAGGGCCCAGTTTAGCAGGTGGATGGCTGTGTGCTTCTCCATGCAGCCCAGACGCCAGGCCTGAAACACTTCTGTCACCCAGGGTCCTGGGTGAGGTGGGGGTGGGGAGAGCAGAGGGGCTGCAGGATATCAGAACAGCAGGGCTGGGGTCTTTACCTTATCTACATGCAGCTGCACCTGGTCCCCCACCTTCAGGCACTCAGGGGCCACTGCCTCATGTAGGATGAAGCCCCCACAGACCTGGGCCCGGGCCACTGGGAACAGCACATCCTGGGGAAGGCAGGGGCCAAGGCACTGGAGGGACTGCTTGCAGCCTGTCCCTCCCCTTGGCTCCCTTCCCAGCTCAGATGTGCCTCCTGTCCCAGCTCAGATGTGCCTCCTGAAGTTAGCCTCTGTGTGTGGGGAGGCTCACCTGTTGCCCCACCCGCACCAGGTAGCCTCTGTCTGAAGCCTGACCCCCCTGTTCAGCGTAGAAGTTGGTTCTGTCCAGGAGGAGGCCACAGCGCTGGCCTTCCCCCACGGAGGCCACGGCTGTTCCATCCTCTGTATATAGCTGGAGCACCTGGGCCTCACAGGTGCCGAACTCTGCAGGGCGAAGAATGGTTATCAGTGCTAGGCAGGGCTTTGGGACATGGGATGTGGGTCTGTGCCTTATTTGAAGCCTATACGCATGCAGCTGGGGGACACTTGTAGCTGGTGCCACAGCGACCCCAGGTGGCTACCCCGGAGAATGCATAGGGCTGGTAACAGCCATCTGGGAGGTCCCTCCCAATCATATCCAGGTTCTCACCATAAGCCCCACTGGGTCGCAGGGAGTAGTTGTACTTGGGGCTGTCGTCGGTTGGGGGCACCCCTCGGCGCTGCAGCTCACCCAGCGCATGGACGTTGAGCCGCAGGCCCTGCTCCTGAACTGGCTCAGCCCGCTGTGCCCGGCGCTGCAGGACAGGGTGGGGGTGTGTGTGCATAGAGGGTTGCACGGAGAATGCAGTGGGACTTGAGCCTCCGCAGAGCCCTGTCCCTGCCACACAGCTGTGTGGACCCGGCCGCCCCCTCTGGAATAAGCCCTCAGGGCTTGGCTGGTTGTTAGAGCCCCTGGGCTGGCTAGTGAACCATGCATCGTGCAGGGTCTCAGGATCAGGCCTCTCTCGCCCATTGCTGCCCCTGGAGGCCTCCTCTCTAGGACACTGTGCTGGCCTCGCCCCTTCTGCTCCTCTGTTTAGCCCACTGCACTAGCGTTCCTCTCTATGGGCTGTGGGTGGGGCCTGAGGTGAGGGGACAGACCATACCTCAGCCTCCTGTTCCCCTCCACAGCTGCAGCTCCTCCCTCAGGAACTCAGGGCTGAGGAAGGGGCTGATGTGTCCCAACAGGGCCCTTGGCAGGAGTGCCCCAGCCTGTACCTGGGCCTCCTCTTGGGCCAGCCGCGCCAGCCCAGCAGAATCCAGCTGCACCCCTTTCTCCTCCAGCATCAGCTCTACCAGGTCCAGGGGGAGCCCCACGTCCCCAGACAGTGACAAGGACCAGGCCACTTCAGCTTTGAGGAAGGAAGACAAGGGGTGTTGAGGGGGGAGGGGCAGGATAGAGGGAGGGGAGGAAGTGAGGGAGAAATAACCGCCAGGGCTTCCCTAACCACACAGAAGCCACCAGGTGCCAGGCCAAGTGCCCGCTCTCCACACCGGCTAGGCTCAGGAGAACGGTCACCTTCAGGCTTCATGCTCCAAGGCCAGAGCTGGCGCTAGCCCAGGGTACTCCCTTGGCATACGTCATTTCAGAGGATGAGGGAAGCTCATTCTAGGCACGAAACCAGCCTTGGAAAGCAGAGACCGCAGGCAGGGCCAGCTGGGCAGTGGGGAAGTGGGGAGAAGGGTGGTGTTGCCGCCACAGAGAGGTCTGGGTGTTGGAAAGAGAGTACAGGGAGAGGGACGCCAGGGAGGGATGTGAGGCATAGGCCTGGCCCAGAGCTCCCTCCTCTGCCTGCCCGGCTTGCCTAAGTGAGCCCCTCACACCCTGTCCAGGTACCCCACTCACCAGGGAACACATCGGAAGGCCCCAGGTGCCTCAGGGTCCGATCGATGATCCGCCGACCCCGCTGCAGAGAGGCCAGGAAGGCCGCCTCGTCCTCCGACACCAGGTTGGCTATCTGAACCGGGGGCAGAGCAGGACTGGACCTGAGCCTCCCAGGAGGGAGAGCCTCTCTCCACCACTCTCTCACCAGCCCCTCCCTCCCCCATCCGAATCCAGTACCTGGGCTGAGCTCTTCTGCAGTTCTGGATAAGCGTCTCCCTGGGGGAGGTGAAGAGGGCTGAGGAGGTGTGAAAGGCACCAGGTCGCTCTCTACCTCCCCACCCTGGGCCTCCCTGAGGGCACCCACCCTGGGTGCTCAGACGGGCTGATGGATGGGGGAAGGGACTGAAATGGGTCATCAGTTTCCCTGTGGAGTGGGGATACAGGCAGAAGGGGTCCCAAGGTCAAAGGCTCAGCAGCCTGGGCAAGGAGGCCTCCTGAAGTCTCCCTGCTTTTTGTGAGCAATTCCAGCTTTCCCAGCCTGCTGACAGGAAGTGGCGCTGGACATTTAGGGTGGGGAGCCCAGCCCGGGGGCACCGTCTGGGCTCAGTGGCAGGCTCCCCAAGTGCCCAGGGAGGCCCAGAGAAGTGAGGAAGCTCTGCCCCTACCAGCGTCTCCACCACTACAGGCACCAGGCTGCCTAGGAAGCCAGGTGGTGCCCGCAACACCTCTGAAGAGAACCGCACGGCTCGACGGAGGATCCGACGAAGAACCAGCCTAGAGGGGTTCAGAACCCAGATATGAACCCCAGCAACCCCTGGTGAGCAGTACGGGGAGTGGGGAGGACAAGGTCCAGAGTGCGTGCTCCCACCCAAAGCCCTCTCCCTTCCCCCGCTCCTCCTGCCATCTCAACCCGACCCACCTCTCCATCTCCTTCCCTCCACTCCCCTGCAACCCCAGCAGCCCTGCCCTCTCTGTAGCCCCTCTGGACTCACGGGGCACCTGACATTCCAGGGGAGACGCCATCGGCGATGCAGACACTGAGTGTGCGGATGTGATCGGCCACCACGCGGTACGCTGTGTCTGTGCGCCCCTCGTCTGCCGCCCCTACCCGGCCCAAGTAAGGGGGTGCCCCACAACCCTGGAAAGCAGGAGAGAAGGAGACATGGTTGCAGGCCCTGCCTGACCTGGCCCAGATGGGATGCTCTTCATCACCCCTACAGCATCTGCCCTCACCCCTACAGCCGACCACACCTGGAATGGTCTGGCTGGAGAAGCTCCAAAGATGACTGGGAGCCAGTCCCCGCCCTCCTGGGGCCCACATCCAACACTAACAATGATCAGAGCTGTGATCATTTGCTGAATCTCTACTATCAGAACTGGGTGGGTGCCTGAACGATATCCTGTTCTGGAAGGTGTTACTATCCTCGCTTTAAAGAGGAAACTGAGGCTCAGAGGAGCTAAGTGCCACACGGCCACACCACTCATTGGGAGCAGATCTGAGAAGGAACCAGGCCTGTCTGCCTCCGGGTGCTCTCCACTACCCCACCCGCCTCTACAGCCGTAATGGGGCAGGGAGGGAGGGTGTAAATGCTCCAAACCTGCCTCCTCCCCAGCCCCACGCCCCCCTCCACAAGCAGTCCTACCATTCACTGCATTGCTCAAGTCAAAAACTGGGAGCCAGCGTTACTTTCTTTCCCCTCTGCATCCAATCTGTCAGGGGGGCCCCTGCTTCTACCTCCATGAGATGTCTCCAGTCAGTCTACTTTTCCCCGCTTCCACTGCTACCAGCCTCAACCAGGCCCTGCTGTCTCTTCTCTGGACTATGAAGTAGGCTCCTAGTTGTTTCTCAGCTTCTACTCTGGTCTCCTTCCAGCCCACCCTCCACACAGCAACAGGAGCGGCCTTTTAAAAGTGTCAATCAGATCATGCCCCTTTCCCCTTAGAAGGCTTCTCACCACACTTAGAATAAAAGCCCCACTTGGACCTCAAGGCCTCACAACATTTGACCCCGGCCTTCCTCTCTGCAGTAGATTGTCTGCAAAAATGGCCACGATCCTTCCCTTTCCTGTGTGCTTGCCACTTTGCAATGTGACCGTACAGCTGCTCTGCTTCCCATCAAGGGATAGACTCTATTTCTCCACCCCTTGAATCTGGGCTAGCCTTGTGACTTGCTGTGGCCAACAGAATGGAAACGACACTGTTCTGAGCCTAGGCCTCATGACTTCTGCTCTCCTTCTTGGAACCTTGCCGAGCTGTGATGTGAACAAGTCTGAGCTAGCCTGCTGGATGACAGACACCCAGCCTGATCACCCCCACTGCCCCAAAGTGACAGGCAGCCAACCCCCAGAAGTAGAGCTGCCTAGCAGCTGACCACAGGTGTATGAGTGAGCTCATACAAGACCAAAAGAATGACCCAGCTAAGCCCAGCTTACATTGCTAGCCCACAGAGTCATATACTAAATAAATGGTTGTTGTTTTAAGCTACAAAGTGTTGGGTGGTTTGTTATACATCAAAAGCTAACTACATCCCATGTGGTTCTACTTCAGCTGGCTGGCCAACTTTTTGTTCCTTTCCTGCCTCAGGGCCTTGGTACCTGCTGTCCAGAAAGAGCTTCCTGTGGCTGACTCCTCCTCCTTCAGGTTTCAGTCCAGAGATCATCTCCTTGCTAAGCTTTCCCCAAACACTTCGTCTCAGATTCCTCTGTAGGCTCTCCCCTCCTAGTTACTATCACCCATGTTTACTGCCTGTTCACAATCTGTAAGCTGCTATCTTGTTCTTTAATACATTTATTTATTATCTGTCTCTTAGGCTAAAATGTAATCTCCATGATCTCTTTTTGATTACTGCTATATCTCCTGTACCAAGCACAAAGGACTTAACACAAAGTAAGCAGTCAACATATTTTTTGAATAAATGAAGGAAGGAGTTAGGGGCAATATCAGGTAATAAACACGAATCCTAGCCTCATGTTTGACACCCTGGTATCCTTGGCTGGTCACTGTCCCCACAGGCTGGAATACTCTGAGTTCTCAACAAAGATGGAAAGCAATAGCGATGAGCACTGGTGATGAGTCAGAGGGGCTTCTGGAAGGGAATAGGCAGGCTCACCTGGTGTATGGCGTTGATGAGCGGGGAAAAGAGGTCAGTGTCGTAGGTGGAGCGTCTGCCTTGCAGCACAGCCACCAGCCTTTCCAGGCCCATTCCTGTGTCCACGTGCCGCTGGGGCAGGGGCTGCAGGCTTCCATCTGCCTCTCTGGCCAGGGAAGGTGTGCAAGGTGAGGCCCCACACAGGATTACAGGTGTGAGGAATTGCCCAGGTGGAGCAGAGGAACGAGGAGGGGTCCAGGGGGCTGACAGTGGGAGGAACCAGAGGGCAGTATCACCCCATCTCCCCAAATACATATGATGATGGCTTTGGGGCCTGTCTTTTCTCATAAAGGGTGATCTCCACCCTTACCCCTGCTTGCGCCCTTGCCTGGACCCAGACATCCCCTTTCTGGGACAGAATTCTTTGACCTTAGAAAGAGACATGTCAAGGCTGGAAGAAAATCTTAGAGATCATCAAGTTCAACCCCATCATATGATAAGAGCAGAGGCCAGAGAGCAGCAGAGACTAGTTTAAACTGTCATGGGCAAAGACTAGAATTAAATCAGTTATTATCTGAAAAGTGTTCAGAAATGTGCCTGGCACATAATAAGCACCATTTAAGTTTTTTGTTTTTATAAGAAATGGATCAAAGTCTCCTCACTGCCACCTCTTTCACTTTCAGCCAAGGATTTTCCTCCTGCTTCAGCACCCCATTACCTGTTGTGTTGCATGAAGACCAGATTCCAAAGCTCCACCAGCTGAGGGGCTCCCACCCCACCAGCCAGGTCATAGTGGATCTCGGTACAGGGCCCACAAGGGCCGGTATCCCCCATCTCCCAGAAGTTCTCTTGTGGTCCAAAGGAAAGCACACGGCTGGCGGGCACCCTGGGAAGAAAGCCAGGCAGGTGGTAGGGAGACAGACAAACCTAGAAGCCGGGAACCTCTCTGCCACGAGAGCCCCTCCATCAAGCTCAGCAAGAGGATGGACAGGAGTGACCCCACAGTATCCTGGGATATGCTGAGACTCTGAGGACTGGTGCTGGTGGGCTCTATTTTCCAGTTCTCTTGCCCTCCAAGAGAGGATATAATGGGGCGCGGGCTTACCCTAAGCTGAGCCAGATGTCCCTGCTCTCCAGGTCTGGGTCCAGCCCCGCCTTGGGGTCACCACCAAAGTAGGAAACCCAGAGCCTGTCCTCAGGGATCCCATAGACCTGAGTCAGCAGTTCCCAGGCCATGCTGCAAGCCTCCTCCTGCAGCGGAAACCCGCGGAGGGTGAGAAGAGAAAGACAGGTAAGAAGAAGCCCCCACTGAAGCGCCATTAAAGCCACAAGAGTTCAGCCCTCAACTTAAGATGAAATCATTTCCACTGCCCACCTTGTTTCCAGAACAAGCCATGACCATTTCTTTTCTGAGTTTTTCCTGCCCAGAAAGCTTCCTCCCTCTTCTAAACCCTACTTTCTTTCAAGTCTCACCTTCTCCATGAAATCCTCTATCCACTCTAGCCTGGAATGATTTTTAACTACTGCATTTTAGTATTACTGTCTATTTATTCACAGAACAATTACTGTCCAGCCATGAGGCAGGAGGCACAGTCCTGGACCTCAAGGGAGCTTTTAATCCAATTAGGGAAGTGAGGCGCATTCCTATTATGTTCATCCAGCACTTTGCCTCTGTCTGGTATGAGACACTGACCAAGCAGATTCTAGGACTGGAGACACGACTAAACTTGATCCTCTTCTTGGCTAACCACTGATCCTTTCCTAACTCCAGGGTTTTCTGGAGACTCACCTTAAAATATTCACCCCCAAAGGCCCAATTGCCAAGCATTTCAAAGAAGGTATGATGCGAAAGGTCTCGGCCCACATCCTCCAGGTCGCTGTGGCGTCCTCCAGCCCTCACACATTTCTGGCTGTTGGCCACACGTCGGAAGCCTGCCATCTCGCTTCGTGGATCCACAGTGCCCAGGAAGATTGGCTTGAACTGGAAACACATGAAGAAGGGAGAGAGGGATGTCCCAGTCCCCCAGGAGAAGGGAAAGGTGGGGAGTTGGGACAGAGATGGCTGTTCAGACTGAAGACTGAGCTCCTCAGAGTGCAGTGTGGTCTTGGCCAAGGGGGCAACCTGGGAGCCTGGGGGCACCCACCTCTGGTGTGTGTAGAGCAGACAAGGGGTAAATAAACCATGAAACAGAGACCCTCTGCTAGTAAAACAGGCAAGGTAAAAGAAGGAATGTACTGGTGGTTGGAAACAGAGCACTGAGTGGCTGCATCCTCCATCTCAGCTTCTTCAACCAAACCCAATAACTTCAGGGTACAAAACTGAGACCACAGGTACTGGGCACACCTCACAATATCAGCATTTAATAGACATCTTGGACAGCTTGTAAGGTTAACTCCCCATCCCCAACCCCACCCCCGCCCATTTTACAGATGAAGATAATGTAGAGAGGGGTAAGTGGTGTTCAAAGTCAAAACCTAGACTAGCACGCAGTATGTGCTCCATAAACATTTATTTAGTGAATGAATTACTTTATTCAAGTAATGAATAAATGAAGCCAGACCTCCCCCACCAGTCTGCCTCCGTGAGACTCCACACCCACTATTCCTGGACCTAAAACCCAACCCCAATGCAGAAGCTCCCAGGTCGAGCCCTTCCCAAATCCTAATTTGCACCCCCAGTCACTTAGCCCAACCATGCACCGGCCTCTGTCCGCAAAAGTTATGAGCTCCGCCCTTCGTATCTTTTGCCCAATCCCGCAGCGCCTTTCTCTCTGTAAAAATCACAAACTCCGCCCCCGATCAGCGGGGCTCAATGCCTACCTGGTTCATGCCCGCATTGACGAAAAGCAAACTGGGGTCGCCGCGGGGCCGCACGGAAGCGGACGGCACTAGTCGGTGGCCATGGCAGTCCCTAAAGAAGCTCAGGAAGGCGTCCCGCACGGCCGCGGCCCGGGCTGGAGGGGGCTCGGACGAGAGAGGCCGACGGCTGGGGCCCCACCACGGACGCGACCTTCGAATGGCCCGCCGCAGCCTCCCAGCTGCAGCCGCCACCGACGCCGCCATGGTAGCTCGGGGCAGCGACTTCACGGGGTCAAAGGGTACCGCGGGGATAGAAGGTGACGTGGGAAGGAAGCCGAGCCCTTCCTACAGCGGCCCCTGGCGACAGGAGGACTCAAGGCAGCTTCTGCCGCCTGGGTGGAAGTGATTGGGAAGGGGACGCCTAGCACTGCAGCCTGGCACATAGTAGGCCCTTAATTCAGTTGGCATTAAACAAATATTCATTGGGAGCCTACTATGTGCCGGTCATTGTACATTAGTACAAGGTACATTATTAACAAAATTAACAAAAATCCCTGCCCTCCAGAAATCTATATTGTAGCAGTAATTATTATGTGTATTAATTTTGCACCGTTACAGATAGAGTGAACAGTGGATTCAAGTTCGGGTGTGTGTGTGTGTGTGTGGTGTTTCCAGGCTGAGAGTGCCAAGGGAGGTAATACCAGCATTCATTCAAGAGGCATTCAACAAATATTTATTGAATACCTACCATGTGCCGGGCACTGTTCTAGGCACTTACCAGTTCCCTTTGCCCTTGGCATTGGGAATGGCCATTGTGTGCTTAGGAACTTTGGAGCAGGAGTCTAGCAGAGACACAGAAGCCAAACAGCATCTGCTCCATTATTAATTGCTTAATAACATTTGGTCTTTTAATTTGCCTGGGGATTAGAGAGAATCCAGGTTGGCAGGGCAGGACAAAGCTGTTGGCTGATAGCTGCAGAGATTTCTCTCTCTAAGCCTCCCAGTGCGGTAGGGTTTTGTGTGTTTTGCTTTAGGGCAAGAGAGATACCTGTTCAACATCCCGCTTCTGTCTTTCTGCCCATCGTGACAGCTGTGACCAACACAGGCCCTTGTGGGCGTAGCCAGGGTCCTCATGGGGCCTCTCGTGATACCCTCTGCTCTTGGTTTGGGAAATAAACAGGTTGAGAAGAGAATTTGCCCAGGTTAAAGCCCAACAGGGGCCGCCAAGTTGACAGTGTGGTCACCTACAAGGCCGCAGCCATCCAAGTGGGCCCTTTGGCCACCAATCTTTGTGAGTTATGTTATTTAGGGACTTTTGAAACACAGTTTCCTTGGGAATGTGTAGTCTTTTTCGGACTTGTTTCTATAGCAGTAGAGAATTCTCAACTTCGTGTTCTGACAGAGCCCATAGCATCTATCCCGTGATTTCTTGTTTTTTCCCTTGCCCACGTAGATTAAAGGTGTTTTGAAAGTGTGTTTTTCCTGTTTTGGATTTTCCAGTGTTTCTGGAACAGGAACCTAAAGCTAGATGGGGATTTCTGTGAGACTGATGATCTTGAGACAAGACTGAAATTCTTCCCCAAACTGAGATGGGAGTGTTTTGCTTGAGAATCTAGCAGGGGCTTCTACCCAGTACTGACATCAACTTTTATTTTTTCCTTCTTCAGATTTTGCCCAGAAAGAATTTGCATTATAGTAGGAACTCCATGTTTTCAGACTAATGTGGATCTAGTGTGGAGCCATGGATTTTTTTTTCAAACAGCTTTATTGAAATATAATTCACATACCATACAATTCACCCATTTAAACTATACAATTCAGTGGCTTTTAGTACATTCACAGAGTTGTCATCCATCACCATAATCACTTCTAGAACATTTTCATCACCTCCAAAAGAAACTCCGTACCCTTTAGCCATTAACAGCCAATCCCCCCTCCCTCTCAGCCCTAGGCCACCACTAATCTACTCTCTGTGACTATACATTTGCCTATTCTGAACATTTCATATAAATGGAATCATACCAAATATGGTCCTTTGTGACTGGCTTCTTTCACTTAGCATAATGTTTTCAAGCTTCATCCATGTTGTAGCATGTATCATGGATTTTTAGAAATGCATCCTTTGAGTTGTTTTCTGTTTGAAGAAGGTTTTCTCCCCATATTATTATTTTGTCCTTGCCATTAAAGAATGATCATTTTCTTTTCCTTAAATGTGGTGTTCTCTGGTCAGTCTCCTCTTTTTAATATTTCCCAGTGAAGCAAAGTGGTTCTTCTAGGATTGGGACATCTATTCTGATTTGCCACTGTCATCTGATGAGGAAGTTAAACTTAAGGACTGCAGTTTCCCAAGATAGATGGATATGGAGAGAACTCACCAGACTGGGAAGTTACTGACCTGGCAACTTCTCTCATGAGGACTCATCCACTGTCTTAGTATTCACTGGAATTTCATTTTTGGGATTAAAATGCAAGTAGAGTCTGTTTCCTGGGAGCTGTTCAGCCAGGTGTGGGTGCTCCCTTGCCTGGGTCTGGGATTGTCCTTATGCTGCTGTTTGACTTACTTGGCAGGTCCAAGGTGCCCATTCTTTGAGCCCTCTCTGTTCACCTTACATAAGAAACACCCTTACTCTGGGAATGGAAATTCTCTTTCCTGATTTCCCCATCGGTTTTTGAGAGCAGGAACCTGAGGTCAGTGACGCATTCCGTCCTGGACTAACGGTCAGAGGAGACACGAGGGAATTTTCACCCTTACTGAGCACAGGGAACTCAGCTTTGGGAACTTCCTCTTATAAATCATAAAGACTGTCTTAGTTTCTAGGTTAAAAGTTCAACCTATAAGAGGTGTGCCTAGTTTGATGTATTTTTTATGGCTTTGCCTTATCTGGATTGTGGAAGCAACGCTTGTCAAACGTTAATATGCGTAGGGATCTCCGGGGATCCTGTTAGAAATGCATTGATTCGGTAGGTCTGGGGGTGAGGTCGAAATTCTGGCATATTTCTAAGCAGGCTCCTATGTGATGCTGTTGCGGTCCCTAGTCTACTAGACCATACCTTGAGTGACGAGGGTGTGGTAGAAGACTTGTGGGAAGAGTCAGGACACAGACTTCTGCTTGGGGCCAGGCCTCAGGGCTTGGATGCCCCTGGGTTCTCCCCTTTCTCCCAGAGCGGGTACGTGGAGCCGGGAGCTCCTCGTGCGCATGCGTGCTTGCTTCTACCCTCCCCGCCTTGGGTGGGAGAGAGGGTGGCGGTTGCGTGCGCCTGTTGCTAAGAGACGGGGAGGCTGTGCGGAGCAGAGGCGGGGGGGGAGGGGAGCTGCGCCAGCAGGAACTCGACGAGGGCATGGGAGCGCGGATGGCGGGCCTCAAATGGTGGGAGCCTCCTGGGACCAGGAATTCAAGGATTAGTGGACCCTCGAGGGTCGCACTGTTCGGGTTTGTCCTGATGCATTTTTAAATGGTTACATTTTAAATGGTTATATAAGTAACTACATAATATCCTCGATTTTGCCTCATGGCTTGCAAAATCTAAAATACTGTTTGACCCTTTGAAAAATGTTTGCCAAGTCTTGTATTTGCGATTAAAAAAAAAAATCCTTGTTTTCTTCTAAATCACGTAATAAAACACAGATGTAGAAAAGTCAACCAAGCCAAATGTGTAGCTTAATTATTAGAAAGCAAACGTCTTTGTATCCACCATCCAGTTCTCGAAATTGAACTTTGCAACCACCCAGGAGCCCTCCATGGACTCTGCCCCCTCCCCAACCACCTTCCTCCTCCCAAAGGTGACCGCTACTCTGACTTTCTACTTTTGTGTCTTTATAGTTTTATAACCCAAATATACATCCTTAGATGTTAGTCTTGTCTGTTATTTTAAACGGTTCCTTGATTTGTGTTTTAAGTCTTTTAATCTATAAATTCCCTCTTAATCCCCTTCTTTTCCTTACAGTGTGTCTATTGCAGCCTGGGAGGTTTGACCTGCAGAGCCTCCCACAGTCTAAGTTTTTGCTGACTGCATGTTCAACATTCGACTAACATTCAACATGTTCCTCAGTCCTGTTTCATGCAAATTAGCACTTGGATCTAGAGACTCGGGCAGACACAGGTTTGGATCCCTTTGGCAAGACTCAAGATGGTAGTGTGTGCTCTTTCACCAGAGGGCACAGTGATGTCTGGTTGCCTTTCTCTGATCTTAGCAGCCTCTTAGACATAATGCTTCTATCTGTTAATTCACTGGAGGGTGCAACATGATATTCTAATTCTATCATCTCTTTTTCATTTATTAGTTGGAATCTTTCTATAAAGAGATGCTTCCTCTAATCTATTATTTGCTCACCAGTGGTAGAGTTCATATAGAAAAGGCAGGATAAATGCTTGATTTTCCCCTTTTAGTTAGCAGTGTTTAAGATAATGAATTTGCTTCCTATCACCCTTCAAAGTGGTCTATTATTACATTTTTCAGCATCATTACGAACTCATGGATTGTAGCATATTTGGTGGTTTCAATCAATTGCAATTATTATCTCTGTTAATCTCAAATTGTCCCATCTTTGGTCAGTGGGAACCTCTTTGATTTGGCTTCAGAGTCCTTTTGACATGACGCTAGTAGTCATTGACAGGTTTCTTGCTTTCTGTTATGACAAGATATTTCTGGCTCATTTTGTACATTTCTTGCCCCAGACCTGGAATCAGCCATTTCTAAAAGTCCTGGTTACTTTTAGTGGGAAATGGTGTTTCAAAACTACAAACTGGGTGCTAGGGATGCTCATTGCTGTTGGGTTGGTCGTTGTTTCTAGGTTTTTACAGAGGACAGAGAGAGGGAGAATAAATATTTACAGATAATATGTTCCGTTAGAGGGCTTTAAGCAGGGGAGCGACATGATCTGATTTATCCTTTTGAAAGATTATTCCACTGGGAGAGAATAGACTTCCGGGGGCAAGATGGGAAGCAGGATTGCCTATTAGGATGTTTTCTCCAGGAGAGAGGTGACGGACAGGACTGCAGCAGTGGAGACAAGAAGAAGTGGTTGGATTCAGATTATCTGTGGAAATAGAGCTATATATGCTGATGGATGAGATGCAGGGAAAGAGGGAGAAGACTAAATTCTATGTTTAGGACCTGAGTAAGTGGGTGGGTGGTGGTGCCATTCACTGACATGGAAAGCCTGGGGAAGGAGCGGGTCTGTGGAAAGGAAATCAAGAGTTTGCTTTGGGTGTACAGGCATACCTTGTTTTATTGTGCTTCGCTGTAGTGCAATTCACAGATACTGCATTTTTTAAATTTAATTTTATTTATTTATTTATTTTTCCCCCAAAACCCCAGTAGATAGTTGTTATGTCATAGTTGCATGTCCTTCTAGTTGCTGTATGTGGGACACGGCCTCAGCATGGCTGGAGAAGCAGTGTGTCGGTGCGCGCCCGGGATCCGAACCCAGGCCGCCAGCAGCGGAGTGCGCGCTCTTAACCGCTAAGCCATGAGGCCGGCCCAGATGCTGCATTTTTAGTAAGATTCTCCACCAGCAAAAAGATTACGACTCTCTGAAGGCTCAGATGATGGTTAGCATTTTTTAGCAATAAAGTATTTTTTAATTGAGGTATGTACATTGTTTTTTAGACATAATGCTATTGCACACTTAACAGACTACAGGATAGTGTAAACATAACTTTTATATTGTCGGGGGAAGAGGGAGAATCTCCCTCTGCCCTTTCCCTTAAGGTTCTTCTGGCTGGCCAAATAATCAACGAGACAGGTTAGCAGGAGAAAATAATACCAAGTTTAATAACATGTATACATGGGAGAAAGCAGGGACACTGCGTTTCTCAACACAATAGCAGAAATTTTCGTCTTAAATATCATTTTCAGCCAATGACAAAGGAGGATTTTGGGGGTGGGGGAGTCAGTTACAGGAGATTACCACTAAAGCACAGTAAACAAGAGTAAGGTTTATTATGTAGCTCAAGGCCTCACCTTCCACATTGACAAGTCACTAGAAATGAGCTCATCCCCCCTTTTCCCAATACAGAGAGGGAGATACCTTTACAAATGGAGATTTCCCTTATAAATGTAAATGATTGTCTGGCAACTCAGGGTCATCCAGAGAATGTGGCCAGAGAGACAGAACTTCTGATAAGAGGGGCTTGTTGGTGCCTTTCCTATTGTAACATTTACCCTACATTATCTTTACAGCCATCATGATAGATCTGTTCCAGGAAGGAGCTACCATGTCAAATTCTTTAGGCAGTTAGTGGGGGAGGTCAAATGTCCCTAGAGAATACAACCAAGGTAAAGAGATAGATTTCAGGGTGGCCAAATCTTGATCTCCCACAATATGCACGGGGAAACCAAAGAATAAGTGTGACTTGCTTTATTGCAATATTCGCTTTATTGCAGCGGTCTAGAATTGAACCTGCAATATCTCTGAGGTATGTGTGTATTAAGTTTAAGTTTAGACATCTAAGTGGAGATGTCACTCCATGTTGGATATAAAAGTCTGGAGCGCAGAGGCAAGATCAGGGCTGCAGCTATAGATTTGGGAGTCACTAGTACATTGGTGGTCCTGAATGGGATAAGATCACTTAGTTGATGAGTGGGATGGAGGAGAAGGGAGGAGGGTCAGGTCCCGGGCTGAATCTTGAGGAGCTGGAAGAGGAAACCCCTGCAGAGGAGCTTGAGAAAGCAGTTGGGATCAGGAGGAAAACGAGAGTGTGGTCACACCAAAGCCTGAAGAGGAGAAGATAATGTTCAAGAAGGAGGACATGGCCAGTTGTATCAAGTGCTGCTGAGTTGAGCAAGATGAGAGCGGAGACCTGACCAATGGGTTGGGCATGATGGGAGAAGTTTTAGTGGGATGGTGGGAAGGAATGAGTGAGTGAGAAGAGGAGGTGAGAAGGTGGAGACAGGAAATGTAGACAACTCTGGAGGGATTTTGCAGGGAAGAGAAGCAGAAAAAAAACAGTAGAGGTTGGAAGGGGCCATGGGCTCTAGGGAGTATGTTTATTTATTTTTAAGAAGAGCAACATTAAGGCTTGTTTCATGCAGAAGGGTATGATCCAGTACAGAGAAGAAACTGATAAAGCAAGAGAATGAAAGGATTATTGCAGTCGCAAAGTTTTAAAGTATTTGAAGGATTGAAAATCAGTACAAAGTGGAGGGATAGGCCATAGCCATGAGCAGGGACACTCCTTCCATTCCAATAAGAGAAGGAGATCTGGATACAAATGCTGGTAGGTCAGTGCATCTAGGCTGGGCAAGCGAGGGAATAGTCATCCTCATGCATCTGTTTCCTTAATGAATATGCAGTGAGGGGAAGAGATGAAATTGCAGTCTTGAGGGAGAGAAGGAGATTTGCTAGGGAAATATAGAAGGATTAACTGACAGTGTTGGCTGCTCATTTAAGATTGGAGGTCATTGATTTAAACTGAGACTGGTCAGCACGGTGGGATTTTCTCCATCCATGCTTAGCTGCTCAGGTGCAAGCAGAGAGCAGATGGATAATAGGGCGTAATTAGGGCTGAGTTCTGCCATCTGAGTGTGCTGGAGGGAGGGGGCAGGCACGAGTAAGCATGTTTGCAGGGAAATGGTTCAAGTCCTGAACCTTGTTTAGTATTGAGTTCTAAACGCTATCCATATAGGTGCTCATCTCATCTAATAGCCTTATTTAGCATCATGTCTCAAATCAAAAACACAAACCTTAAACAAAAACATAATGATATATATGATATGTGGCTCCTCCCTCCCTCCTTTGGAAACTTTGTTTTTTTTAAGATGAAGAAAAGAGACAAGAGAGTGTTAGCCTATAACATTTAAAAATTATGTTAAAGAGACAGCTGTGAGTTAAGCCAGAGAAAAATTTGTTGTTAAGCTGACTTTTCATCAGAAACAATAGAGGCCAGCAGACGGTGGAAAGGCATCTTTCAAGTGCTGAAAGAAAAAACCCGTCAACACAGAAGACCACATCCATCATAAATATCTTTCAAGAAGGAAGACTAAATAAAATTTTTAGACAAAAACTAAGAAAGTTTATTGTCAGCAGACTGCACCACAGGAAATTCTTCAGGCTGAAGGGAAATACTACCAGATAGAAAGTTGCATCTTTAGATGAATGAAGAATACTGGAAATGAGAACTGTAGATAAATATAAAAAGCTA
Organism: Ceratotherium simum simum; assembly: GCF_057802395.1. Taxonomy (NCBI): domain Eukaryota; kingdom Metazoa; phylum Chordata; class Mammalia; order Perissodactyla; family Rhinocerotidae; genus Ceratotherium; species Ceratotherium simum. Next base: position 44,717,650 of record NC_141912.1, read on the forward strand.
TCATTTTCCTCAATTTATTTAAAACACGTATAACTGTTTAAAGCGAAAGAATTTTTCAATTGTATAGTTCTATTTATTGCTTCTGTCCTTTATGTTATGCAATATATATGTAATATATATGACTAACATAAAGGATGGCACTGGTAAGTGGAACTATACAGTTGCAAAGTTCTTGCCTTTTACATGAAGTGGTATAATATTTACTCCTGGTAGACTCTGAAAAATTAAGGATATATATTGTAATCCCTAGAGCAGCGGTGCTTAAAGTGTGGTACAAAGACTTTGGGGGTCCCCAAAACCCGTTTAGGAGGTCTGCGAGGTCCTCTCTTTTCCAACTACATATGTTTGTAAGGCTGCATTTTCTTCATATATGCCAACCCAAACAGCATATTGCAACATATCTGAATGCAGAAGTAGATGTGAGAATCTGTCTGTCCTTTATGAAGCCAGGCATTAAAGAGAGTTGCAAAAATGTAAAACAGTACCTCTCTTTTCACTACTTTCTTGAAAATATGTTTTTCATAAAAATATGTTGTTTATGTTAACATGTAATGGATTTATTATTTATTTTAATTAAAAATAAATATTTTAAAAATTTTCGGTTTAATTGTATGTATATGTATATATATATATGTATACACACACATATCTCCCACATAAAAGCTCTTTGGGGGGTCTTCAGTACTTTTTAGGAGTGTAAAGGGGGCTGAAACCAAAACACTTAAAAATTGCTGCCATAGAGCAAACACTCAGAAATAACACAATGAACAGCACTATTCATGATAGCCAAAAGGCAGAAACAACCCAAATGTCCATTAATGGAAGAATGGATAAACAAAATGTGGTATCCATACAGTGGAATATTACTCAGCCTTGAAAAGGAGTGGAGTACTGATACATGCTACAGTGTGGATGATCCTTGGAAACATTATGCTAATTGAAAGAAGTCAAATATACAAGACCACATATTGTATGATTCCATTTATATGCAATGTCCAGAAGGGATAAATCCATAGAGACAATGTAGATTGATGGTAGCCAGGCATTGAGGGAGGGGAGAATAGGGAATGACTGTTTAATGGGTATGGCGTTTTATTTGGGGAAGCTGGAAATGTTTTAGAACTAGATAGAGGTGGTGGTTGCACAACATTGTGAATGTACTAAATGCCACCAAATTGAACATTTTAAAATGGTAAATTTTATGTAAGTTTCACCTCAGTAAAAAAAATAATGCAACGAAGTACAGTAATTCATTGCTTAACAACAGGGATACGTTCTGAGAAATGCGTTGTTAGGCAGTTTTGTTGTTGTGTGAACATCATAGGGTGTATTCACACAAACCTAAATGGTATAGCCTAGTACACACCTAGGCTATGTGGTACTAATCTTATGGGACCACCATCATATATGTGGTCCGTTGTTGACCAAAACACTGTTATGCAACACATGACTGTATAGTGAAAAAGCCAATAGAGAAGTTAAAATGCAATTATAAATATTATTTAGTTAACTCAAAAGAAGGTAGGAAAGGAGGAATAGAGGAACACAAAACATAAGGGACAAACAGAAAACAAATAGCAGAATGGTAACCTAAATCCAACCACTTCGAGAATTACATTATCTCATGCCCCAGCAACTCCTCTTCTAGGTATTTAACCAAAAGAAATGAAAATGTATATTTTCAAAAAGACTTTTTTTTTTTTGTGAGGAAGATCAGCCCTGAGCTAATATCCCTGCTAATCCTTCTCTTTTTTTTTTTCTGCTGAGGAAGACCGGCTCTGAGCTAACATCTATTGCCAATCCTCCTCCTTTTTTTTCCCCCCAAAGCCCCGGTAGATAGTTGTATGTCATACTTGCAAATCCTTCTAGTTGCTGTATGTGGGACGCAGCCTCAGCGTGGCTGGAGAAGTGGTGTGTCGGTGCGCGCCCGCGATCCCAACCGGGCCGCCAGTAGCGGAGCGTACACACTTAACCGCTAAGCCACTGGGCCGGCCCCTCAAAAAGACTTTTCATAACAACTTTACTTGTAATAGTCAAGAACTTGAAACAGTCCAGGTGTACATCAACAGGAGAATTGTGGTATGTTCATATGATGAACTACAACTTAGCAATGTAAAAGAACAGACTCCTTATACACACAACATGGATGAATCTCAAAAACATGCTGAGTGAAGGAAGCCTTACACAGAAGAATGCATACTTGATGATTCCATTTCTGTAAAGTTCTAGAACAGGGAAAACAAGTCTATGTTAATCTAATTTTTAAATCTGATTTTTTAAAAAGTGGTTGCCTCTGGAGGGTAGGCAGGGATAGACTTAGGAAGGACTTGAGGAAGCTTTCTGGGGTGATGGAAATGTTCTTTCCTCATCAGAGTTGGATTACACTGTTGTATGCATTTGTCAAAACTCATGTCAAACGTTTCATAGTGGGGCCAGCCGGGTGGCGCAAGCGGTTAAGTGCGCGCGCTCTGCTGTGGTGGTGGCTCGGGGTGCGCCGGTTCGGATCCCGGGCGCGCACCGAAGCACCACTTGTCAAGCCATGCTGGGGCGGCGTCCCATATGAAGTAGAGGAAGGTGGGCAGGGATGTTAGCCCAGGGCCCATCTTCCTCAGCAAAAAGAGGAGGATTGGCAGATGTTAGCTCAGGGCCAATCTTCCTCACACACACACACAAAATAAAACACATTTAGTAGTATGTAATTTTTCCAAATTTTTTTATATGGTGACAAAACATATAACAAAATTTACCATCTTAACCATTTTTATGTGTACAGTTCAGTGGTATTAAGTACATTCTTATTGTTGTGCAATCATCACCACCATCCATCTTACAAAACTGAAACTCTGTACTCATTAAACAATAACTTCCCATTCCCCGCATTCCCTCCAACCCCTGGAAATCACCATTCTACTTTCTGTCTCTATGATGTTGACTAGTCTAAGTATCACATATAAGTAGAATCATACAGTATTTGTCTTTTCGTGATTGGTTTATTTCACTTAGCACAATGTCCTCAAGGTTCATCCATGTTGTAGCATATGTCAGAATTTCCTTCCTTTTTAAGGCTGAATAGCATTCTACTCTGATGTATGTACCACATTTTGTTTATCCATTCATCTGTTGATGGACACTTGGGTTGCTTCCATGTTTTAGCTCTTGTGAAAAATGCTGCTGTGAACATGGGTATACGAATATTTCTTTGTGACCCTGCTTTCAATTCTTTTGGGTATATACCCAGAAGTGGAATTGCTGGATAATATGGTAATTCTATTTTTAATTTTATGAGAAACCACCATACTGTTTTCCATAGTGGCTGTACCATTTTACATTCCTACCAACAATGCACCAGGGTCCCCATATCCTTGTCAACACTTGTTATTTTCTGTTTTTCTGATAGTAATCATCCTAAAAGATATGAAGTGTTATCACAGTATGTATTTTTTTAAAAAATATGGAACGCTTCACAAATTTGTGTGTCATGTTTGTGCAGAGGCCATGCTAATGTTTTCTGTAGCATTCCAATTTTATTATATGTGCTGCCAAAGTGGGCACACAGTGTATAAGTTTTTTTTGTTTTTTGTGAGGAAGATCAGCCCTGAGCTAACATCCATGCTAATCCTCCTCTTTTTGCTGAGGAAGACAGGCTCTGAGCTAACATCTATTGCCAATCCTCCTCCTTTTTTTTTTCCTTCCCCAAAGCCCCAGTAGATAGTTGTATGTCATAGTTGCACATCCTTCTAGTTGCTGTATGTGGGACGCCGTCCCAGCATGGCCAGAGAAGCAGTGCATCAGTGCGTGCCTGGGATCTGAACCCGGGCCACCAGTAGCGGAGCGTGCGCACTTAACCACTAAGCCACGGGTCCGCCCCACACAGTGTATAATTTTTGCCAAAAAAAACCCCAAAACTAAACATGCAGAAGAGTTGAACTATTTTTGATAACAAGAGTAAAAGGTGGAAAAATGCTTAAAAAAACCCTAAACAAATACAGAGTCTAGTTGATGATATGCATGCTGAGATGTTTAGGGGTGACGTGTCCTGATATTTGCAACTTACTTTGAAATGCATCAAAAATAGGATGGGTTGATTGATGGATGGGATAGATGTGTGATAAGGTGATAAGGCAAATATAGGAAAACGTTACCAATTGTAGAATCTAGGTGGTGGGTACATGAGTGCTTACTATATAATTTTTTCAACTTTTCTTTATGTTTGAAATTTTCATAGTAAATCCTTTTTTGGGGGAAATTTTCTTTGTCTTGGGGAAGTTTTACTCTGAAGGACTGAGATTCCTTTAGTGACTGTGGGAACTGAGGGGCTGAAAAGACTCCTCCAGCAATGCAGAGGCCTCAGGGGCAAACTGTGTAGAACCAGCTGGCCTTGGAACTAGGACCCTGGAGGTGTGTGTGTTGGGGTTGGAGGGGGAAAGAGTCAAGGATCAAGGGGACCAGGTATGGAGAGTGGGAAAGAGGGAGGGCAATTAGAATCCACCTTTGAATGTCTGTGTGGATGGACCTGTCTGGACAAGGAGATTACATATGTTACTGGTTTTCCTATTGTTTTAGGCATTTAAAGTTATAGAGAGTCAAGATAGCAGTGTGAGCTAGCGGAAGTCCCCTGGCCTCTTGGGCAGGATTTCCAAATGGCATGATAACACCAGGGCTCAGGGTTTGGCTCTCATGATTGCAAATTCAGAAACTAAAACACCTGAGTGCCCCGTGTGTGCCCACATGATGCTAGCCCACTTCCCAGGAGATTAATACACAAACCAGAATGATGAGATGTGAAACTGCCAAGTGGATCAGATGTTTGGGGCTGATGGTCATTACATTCTCTCTCTTGAGGACGTGAGAAACAAATGTCTTCAAAAGCCTCCTTCGTGAGCAGAACAATGTAGCAAGGGGAGTGAGTGGGATGTTGGCTTAGTGGCTGACATCATTGACTTAGGGTGGCCAGATGCATGCCTGCAAATCCAACTGGAATGTTTCCCTTGGCTGGACTCAGCATACTATCCCCTGAGCAAGGCTGGAGACACTCTCACATTCTTGACCCTTGGTCTTCCTTCTAGACTCCACGCGTCTAACCTCCATGCTTCTTCTGTTAACATATTTTTTCTTCATGTGACACAATGGATTAGGTTGTGACAATTATGTTAAGTCAGTTATCCCATGTATTTTCCATGACTTCTTAACAACATCTTTGCACACTACCTGTAGCAGGAGTCAGAGGTACATAAAATAACTCATGGTTGGGGGGTGGGAGGTGCTAAGAAAATAGAAAAGGTGATTGTAGAGAGAGAGAGCCAGTTGAGTGCCCAGACTATTTAAGTCAGACGCTTCTCAGAGTTTATGGTCTCTATGGGTTCTGTTTGGATTTTAATCCTGTGAGTTTTTCATACCTCCCACTTACCCATCCCAGCTGGTACATGGAACCGTTTTTGATACTTTGGAGAGTGGCAATCTTTCTGTACACTCTCTTCCTACAATGCATCTTTGGTTTGAGCTACAGCAAGTCTCCACTTATCGCTAATGTCGAGTCTGATGGGATTTTCTCTCATCATCTCAGCTGCAGCTCCGAGGGGAGCAGTCTTTATCTGATTGGCAGATAGAAAATTGTACAGCATCACTACCCTGGCTAACCGAGGTATTGTAGGCGTTTGTCAAAACTTATGTCACAACATTTCACAGTGTGTAATTTAAAAAAAAACTAAACCAATATTGAATGTAGTTGATCATATGTATGCTGAACTGTTTAGGGGTAAAGCATCCTGATATTTGCAACTTACTGTGAAATGCATCAGAAGTAGGATGAATTCAGAGGTATTCATTTTAGAGAGTGGGGAAAAGGACTCAAAACTTGTAGGCCACATGTTAATGAAGCACTATCACTTATTCACTGATTTTTAAAAAGCATTATTTATTAATTTTTTTCTAATTTCGGAAGAATTGCATGTGTATTGTAAAAAAGCTGAAGATCAAGCAGCTTCATTTAAGTGTGGTTGTGAATGATGGGGTTGTGTTGTGTGCGAAACCACCTTCCAGTCGTGGACCTGAGATGCTTTGGTGCTGTGACGGGAGGGAAGAGGGGGTGAGATGTACAGAGAGCATGTCCGTGAGTCCAGCCCTATCGCTCGGCAGTGTGTTTGATGAGCCAATAATGCTCGTTGGTGGAAGTGTATGAGCAGCTCTAGGGGCTGCACAATTAAGAATCTATTCTCAGGGCAGCCCGGTAGCATAGTGGTTAACTTCGTGCACACTGCCTTGGTGTCCCGGGGTTTGCAGGTTCGGATCCTGGGTGCAGACCTACATGCCACTCATCAGGCCATGCTATGACGGCGTCCCACATATAAAATAGAGCAAGATCGGCATAGATGTTAGCTCAGGGACAACTTCCTCAGCAAAAAGAGGAGGATTGGAAATAGATGTTAGCTCAGGGCCAGTCTTCCTCACCAAAAGAAAAAAAAATAGAATCTCTTCTCTTATCAAGTTGACCAAGGCCAGGGGGCCTGTGTAGTGTTTTTTCCTTCCTTGAGAGAATCTGGAATAAAGAAATTCTGTATGTAATGCTATGAAGAGATCTCCAAAAGTGAAAAGAAGAGAGTGAGTATATGCTACTACTGTGCAGAAAGGGATGGAAAAAGAACAGAGTCGTATTTGCTTGTATGGATCTAGAAGGGATTCATAAGAAATCACAGTGGTTTCTCTCAGGATGGGGCGGAGGTGGGGCCTGGTGGGATGGGGATGCGGTGGGAGGGAGGCTCTCCTTGTATACCTTTTTATAGTTTTTGATTTTGCAAGCTATGTAAATAAATTTCCTCTTCAAAATTAAGTAATAAAATATAAAAAGAGAATATAGAATAACAGGAGACAATGCTCTCTAGTTCCTTGGAACACATGAAAATGGGAAATTTTAAGGCTTTGGCATTCCCTGATTAATCATAATTTCAGTTACAAAGACCATCACTACACCGTGAGAGAGAGACTCTGTCTTAATAAATGTCCTGCATGTGGCTCTGCCATTAAGGAACATTATTTTGATATTGGTTTTATTTCTCTTTGCCTTTTTTGTTTCTTCTACAGGTAAGTTTATCATCCTGTCCGTCCCCTTTCACAAAGATATTTGGGCAGACCCCTGCCTACCTGTGGGATTTGGGATGCAGAATAGCGTTGTCTTCTAGAACACATGCTACAAAGGCAGGCATCACGTGATGGCCGTGGCTCCTGGGAATCAAATCAGCTCACTCACCAGAGCATCTGACTTCCCTGCGGCTTCCTTCTTTCTTGTTGTTTGAGATTTTAGGGATGGAGATAGTCACTCTGGCTGTGGTCTACAGACTGATGATGAGAAGCCCTTCTGCCATATGTATTTAATAAATTAGAACACAGACTTCCATTATCCCTTCTTGAAATGGGGCCTCTGTCTGTCTGTAAGGATGTCTGGAGAATGGAAAAGTAAACACAGAATTAGGAATCCTAACATTAATGCAATTTTCATTTGCTATCAGCTTACTCCATCGTCTTGGAGATGCTATTAAAAATGCATGCAGGATGTGAGTGAGATAAAACGTATCAAAATTCAAGTTGATTCCAATTTACATTGGCACTCCATTTCTCTGGCCTTCTGGCCTCCAGCGGCTTTAGCCATCTGGAACACAGCCCAGGGCAAGAGATGAGGGAAAAGGGCCTCTGAGCTGTGAAAAGTGCTGCCATAAAGCTCATAAGGCTCAATTCAAAGTAAGGTCTTTCCCGTATGCACTCAGGGCCTGTGGAATCAGTAACTTATATTAATATTAGCTCTCCCTTATTCGGCACTTACTGTGTGCCTGGTAACATGGTTATATGTAATAACTTATTTAATCCTCACAACAACCCAATGAGGTAAGTTACTATTATTATTCCCATTTTACAGTTGAAGAAACTGAGAAAGGTTAAATGACTTGGTTAAGGTCGTATAGACAGTGAGTGGGTAGAGCAGGAATTTGAACCCAGGCAGCCTGACTCCGGGGCCTATCTCGCTAACCACGTCTACTCGCCTCCCATCTGATTGTGTGTGTGTGTATGTATGTGTTTAATACACATAATTCTAAAAAACTCGGATATTTGGTCTTCCAACTCTCAGTAGATTAGGAAGTGGGGCCACTAGAAGCAAGCGTACTCGTAACATCAAGAGACAGCTGGCAGCCTAGTGGTGACTGAGGATGGAGAACCTGTAAGCTCACGAAGTCTGGGTCCTGGCTAGGAGTCAATCCTGCATGTTTCTGTTGTCCTTGCAGGAACTCAAAATGCAGTATAGTACCATGATTAAAATTTATAAAGATGGCTGTAGCAGACACTATAAGCTGTCCCCAGTGTTCAATTTCCCCTTCTCTCGCTTAGTAATAGAACTCCCAACTTTTCCATGGACCCCAGCTGCTGAGTCTCTTACTGCTAGGAGTGGCCATGTGGCTAAGTTTTGGCCCTGGGGCTAGGAGCAGAAGTGAGATGTGCCGGGTCATACAAGCTCTGTCCTTCTGCCTTTTCCTCTTCATGGGCTGGATGTGGTCTTAGGGGTCAGGCTGGTGAGAAGGGAAATACCCAGAGATAACAGCAAAGGTTGAAAAGAGCTTGGGTCTCTGACCCTGTGGAGTTGCCAGCCTCAAAATATTCATTTGGGTGCCTGGACTATTTATTCATGCATTATTACATGTGACAGAAACAAATTCTCTTGTTTAAGCCATTTTAAGTCTCTCTTAGAGCAGCCAAACTCACAAGCTAATGAATACAGCAGGAACATCAAGGAAAGTTTACATTATGTTTGTTGTATTTTGTTAACAAATCAAGGAAATATTCAAGGCATTTTAGAAAGAGTTCAATAATAAGCTTTGAGGCCTAATAGAGGCAACTTTAATTATTTGGAAACATCCCGGAAACTTTCTAAATGCTGGCAGAAAAAGGAATATACTCTACTTGGTTGACGTAATAAGGGAGAGGATGTAAATTCAGTTCAGTTCCACATATATTTATGGAATGGCTGCTATGCGCCAGGCAAGGTCAACGATAGAGTCCTTGCCTTCTGAGCTCACAGTCTGGGGGTGGGCGGTGCGGGGACACAGAGATGAGCATGTGGACATAAAAATGATCAACACTGGTGGGCACATACCCAATCCTTACTTGGGGCATCAGGGAAGGCTCTTTGGAGGGATATCCAAGCAGAGTCCTAAGGCTGAGCAGAAGCTTTGCTGGCCACTGTTCTAGCTCCTGGCAAGGTTAAGTTTTACTTGAAGAGGGGAGTTCTTGTGTTTTATGGAAACTGGAGCTGAAAAACCCATTCAGAAGCTTCTCTGCCTTGATAAATGTGACCCATGAAACTAACATCTCGAGTTTCTGCGGTTCTCCTTTCTTTCTGTTCCAAGCTCCCCCCATCCATGGGACAAGCTCCAGCAAACTTTAGGGTGGCCGTTGTGCCCTTTTGGGATGTGGGTAAGCAGGTGCTACCTAGGATGTATCATCCAGGAATCAGAAGGACCTTCAGCTAACAGTGTCTTTTCTTTCATCTTTAAGTAGTGGTAAAAGGGAAGGAGTAGCCAGGAGCCTCAGGAATTAAGTCAGTGCTCACAGAAGCACAAGTCAGCTTGCTCACCCTCATCTACAGCGACAGGCTGATAGATGATGGGCGAGTTGTTTAACTCTGGCTGTCAGTCCTGCAGGTGACGCTGTTGCCCTCACCCAAGCAGGGGACTGTAGGGAATGATAAATCGAAGGTATTAGATGACACGGGGCAGACTGAGAAAGAAAACGTAATTAATTCTGTTGGAGCAGTCTTGCAGAAATATTGATGCCTGAAAGACACTTGGCATTTTCTTTTCCCCAGACAGTATTTACTCAGGGAGAGAGTCCAGATTATGGCAGTTGGGGTAGAGGGGTGAGTTGCAGAACTCAGGAGAAACAAGAAAATGTGGAGTAGGACCGTCATGAGAACTGTCTTTCCCTGAGTTGTGGTTTGAGGCCAGCTTCCTTGGGGTCTCACCCCAAACTTTTGCTTACCTCAGTCCCCTGGATCTGATATTAGCTGAGCCCTAAGTCAAAGCGAAAATCCAGCAGTATGTGGTCATGGACTTTTAAAAAATTGCCTATAATTTTCTTTTAAGGAAAATTGTTTTTCACACACACATGTATATGCCCACACAGGTACATATAATGCATATGCACACATGTACATATAAATATTTCTTATTTGACTTTTAACAAAGATTTATCACCATTTTTTTCCATGCAAAACGTTGTGACCAGATAAAAAAGAATTCTAAAAATGGAATAAATGAAATACCAAAATGAAAAGCCCTTGGATTTTGCTGAAATGAAATTTCAGTTATAAACGAGAAGGCTTCTATTTACCCTGAATGAGTTAACATTCTCCTCTTTGATATAACAGATAAATAGATCGAGCAGTAACTATTTGGCATACTGTACTACAAGTACTCCAATTTTAATCTAATCTCTTCCTACCAAAAAAAGAAGTATAAAATTGCTTTCTGACGTTCTTAGGAGAGAGAATGAAGTCCATGACATAGTCTAGCAAGCCCTGTGTCCTGGGCCCTGCCTCTCCCTCTTCATTCTCCATTCTCTTACCTAGTTTCATGTTCTTCACAGCACTTATTTTTCTCATTTTCGTATTTATTTCTCCACCATTTAAGATTTGTCTTAAAGATAATGTAGGTGCAGAAGGGTGCACTTAGGTGAACCACTGGAGGGATTTTCCAGTGGTCATGGGCTTCTTAATAATTTTATTTATTTATTTTTTTTTTAATTTTTTTTTATTTATTTATTTTTCCCTCAAAGCCCCAGGAGATAGTTGTATGTCATAGTTGCACATTCTTCTAGTTGCTGTATGTGGGACGCGGCCTCAGCATGGCCAGAGAAGTGGTGCGTCGGTGTGCGCCCGGGATCCGAACCCAGGCCGCCTGCATCGGAGCGCACGCACTTAACCGCCAAGCCACGGGGCCGGCCCATTTTATTTATTTTTATTGTAAAATACACATAACATAAAATTTACCATTTTAACCATTTTAAGTGTACAATTCAGTGGCCTTAGTTACAGTTACATTGTTGTGCAACCATCACCATCCACCCCCAGAACTTTTCATCATCCCAAACTGAAACTCTGTACCCATTAAACAACTCCCCACCCCCGCCTCCCCCAGCCCCTGGTAACCAGCATTCTACTTTCTGTCTCTATGAATTTGACTACTCCAGGGACCTCCTATATGGCCGTGGACTTTTGATATGAAGTGGACTGGCTGTGGTCCTGAGGTTAGACACGATGTGCCTCCCATTTCTTTCTATTTGCTGTAAGTTTATTAATATCCAGCTGTGTGATGACAGTCGCCAGCTAGCAATGGTGTCTTGAGGACTGTTCTCATGGATTTTTCTCTCGTTTCCTGTCATCGCTGTGAGAAACTGCTCTGCAGCTAATGTTTCAGTGTCAGACCACCGTCTCCAGTATGAGTAACAGGAGCTGCCAACTTCACAGTTAACTTCTCCTGCCAGTCACGGTAATAAGTGGATTCCTTCCCCTTGAGTGGATTCGGTTAAGGGCTCAGTGGCGGTATGAACACCATCTCTTAGAATAAATCGAAGCCATGTTTGAAGGATGCTGCTTCCAATAGTGATGATTTCTGAATTTTTCTTCTTCATCTGCTCTGAAAGACTTGCTTCCTAAATATGAAGGTTTTGTATCCAAGAGTGTCTGTTTAAAAGAAAAATGTGTTAAATATGCAGTTCTGCCTCTTTCCTGCCCTGACTCCTTCCCTAAATCTGAATCCTGTTTAGCAATCAAGGAACATCTGGAACTTTTAAAGGCCTGTTTCATCTGGAAGATAGGCACATCTTGTTTAGAATATTTCTGGAAAATGAAAGAGCAGAATAGGAATTTGAAAAGATTGAAGTGTGCTGGGAGAACATGTCCATGCCTTAATCCAGAGGATGAGAATCATGAGGACATTTGGTTTGGAGGAAGCGAGCAGTCCTGCAGCCAAGGCCTTACTCTCTCCAAACCCTCATAGAATGAACCAGAGAGCAGTCCAGGTGTCAGAAAAGTGCACCACAATTTTGTCACAGGAGTTGGAGAAGACAGAATAAAAGGTGTTTTTCTCTCCACTTGGAAAGTAACAAGGACCAACAGCCTCCTAACCCCATTGGTATCTTGGAGCAACTGTTGAGGATGGATGAAATTCATTGGATTAAATTATTGTTCTCAGCTCATCACACTCCCTGTATTAGAACTATACATCCACACCCTGTGCCATGTGACTGTATTAGTCCCCTCTGGCGTGGATGGAGTATATGTCCACACTTCAATGACTTTGGCTTTTCCCATGTAACTTGCTTTGGCCAACAGAATGTGGATGGAAGTGACAGTGTGCCAATTCACTCACCTGTCGTCTGCTGATGCCATTTGACATGAGAAGAACATGCCTTGGGGAGCTGCTGCCCCCAGGAAAATGAGACAAATCCTGGGGAGCAAACCTGAATCTAAGCTGCACCCCAGAGCCACGCTAACCTGCAGCCTGAAGCGGATTGATGTTAGCTGACCTCTAGACCCACGAGTAATAAAAATATATGCCTGTGTAGGCCACTGAGTTTTGGGGAAGTTTGTTACAGAGCATTATTGTGGCAAAAGCTGACTAATACAAAGACCAAAATGCAGAAGCAGAGAGTAGAAGGGTAAGTGAAGTAGGTGGCTGGTGTATGAGTAAGGAAGGAAGTGATGGTGGGGTCTGAGCAGAGAGCAAGTAGAGAAGGGCCTCCAAGAAGAAGAATGAGGTGGAGATGAGAGGAAAGGAGTACTGCAGCTGCAGCTCCATCAGATGCTGGTATGGGCAGTGGGGCAGGAGCAACGCGCGCGCACACACACACACACACACACACGTGCACACACCATCCTCTATGCCTTTGGTGAGCACTGGGGTTTCTGGTGTCTTTGTGCAGTGTTGCCAATATCTAGGAGGTCTCCAGAGAGTAGAAGTTTGATTCCTAGGAGGATCTAGACTTCCAATTTTGGGGTCTACCTCAGCTCATGGTCACGATATGTCAATGGAGCAGTAATAGAAAGGTGGGACGTGTGAGATCTAAGGACAGAACTCTGCTGACTGGGTATTGGACCCACTGGCTGGGATGCTCCTTAACTTTAAGCAGCCATTAGCACAGGGAACCACCCCTCCAAAGCACAGATGCCTGGTGAGAGCTGGACTTGTGACCTTGGGAAAGTTACTTAACTTCTCCAGGCTGAGATTTGGAGATAAGGGAAATAATAACTGTACCAACTGATAGGGTTGTCACGAGGAGTGAGTGAGAGTGAGTATGTGACATGTCGGGCACAGAGTAAAGCCTTCCATAAATTCATATCAATAACTGTGCTGCCATTTTGCAACAAGAACTGGTATCTGGTGTGCAGTAAGCAATGGACATATCTCGTTTTTCTGAGCCTAAATATTTCATAAAGACAGGAGTCCCACCAAATGGATTGTGACACCTGACCGAGCCCTGAACTCTCACTGGCAATACTCTGAGCAGAAAGCAGTCCTCCACCTTGGTCACCTTCTTCCTCAGCCCACTTCAGCCCATCTGCCAGCTTTTGTTTTCCCTTTTCCTCAGGGAAGTCTGTTCGTTCTTATGCTCCTGGGGGAGAAAAGTGGAGGTGGACCTGAAGGAGCAGGTGGCGGAGATCAACAGGACGCTCCATCCTACCACCAGCTTGGGCTGTGGGCAGCCCTGTTTTCTAGTTGGCTCGTCCACCGTGAGCTAGGTGAGCCCTTGTCACACCTGTGCTTTGTAAGATGGATCAGATGACCTTTATCACTCTCCAGCTGGGCTATTTTTAGCCAGACTGGTCTCTGAACACTCACTTGCATTTATTTTTCTGATCCACTATACGTTTGCTCTCATTCTGTCTTGCATGCTCCTTTTCTGGGGGAGAATTTCCCAGATCAGTGGGCTCTCTGCCCAGCCATTTTTACATTTTTCTTAGAGTTCGTGGAGAGGAGCCCATCTGCCCCAGGAGGCGTTTGCTTTCTAAAGCCAGTCCTTCTAGAGGCTCTTTGTCTGTCCCTGGTCATGTTTCAACCCCCGCATGGGGATGCCAGGGGATTTAGCAGCCCTCCTCCCAGAGCATGGTGACAGAGTAAGGGGGTGCCCTAACCCTGCCCCTACGGCCTCAAGCTGTTCAACAACTTGCAAAAATGAAAAACGCTTCTACTGTTTTCTCTCCTCACCCCTTCCCCAAGAGAACAAGCCAAATTCTGTTCAGTTCCTCTTGTATCCGATTTGACTGTGTACTTCATTATTACAGAAATCAGCCATGGAAGGAAAGGCTCTTAACAGAAGCACACACTTACTGGCTTTTTACCATGTGCATGTCATTCTAAGTGCTTTACATGTATTTATTCATTCATCCTCTCAAGCACCTTGTGAGGTGGGTACTGTTATTATCCCCCTTTACAGAGGAAGAAACCGAGTCACAGAGGCTGAATAACTTGCCCAGGGTGCACAGCTAGTAAGTGGGATCCGGCTCTGAAGCCTGAACTCACCCCCACTCTGTCGTAATGTCATCTTCACAGTATTGGCTGGTTTGAAGGCCACCACCACTTTTATTTACTTATTTTTTTCTGGAAAAGTAACAAATATTCAGCAATGTTCAGAGATGTGGCAGTCTCTTAACAGGCCCTAGGAAGAGCCTGGCCCTCCAAGGGTGAATGTTCTTTTTAGAATATGGATTACTTAATGCCTCTTTGTCCCTAAGTTTGAGCCCTAGGTACCTATTCCTGGCAACAGGAAGAGTCCGGTCAACTTCCTATTGTTATGCTAACATTTCCCCACTCTCAGCCTGGCAGAAACCAAGTTAACCATTTCCCTTGTCACCCCTCTTTCCTCTCTAGCTCACACAGAAACTAATGTACAATTACATCCATTTTCCAAGATCTGGTGTCCTCAGGTTACAAGCCTTGGAGTGCTTTGCCTCCTCTGTTTGGTTGGTTTCTCATATCCAGTAAGTCCCTTCCAGCCTTGCCCTCCTCCTCAGACAGTGGCCTTCCCACCCACTGGCCTTTCCATCTCATCAGACTAATCTAGAGCACTAGGGTTGCAGCAGGAAAGACATGGCACATTCAAGCTGGGTAATTGCAGAGAGTGTAATAAAGGGACTATTCCCAAAGGTGTAGGTGGGGTTTAGGAAGGTCAACAAGGGATGGAGCGATTCCCCAGGGCTGTGACAGTGGGAAGCCACTGCTACCCCTAGGCCTGAGGGTCCAGGGAAGGGAGCTGTTACTCGACCCCTGAGAGAGATGTGTGGAGAGGGCCTCTGACAGGTGCTGTGGCCTTAGGGAGAGGGGCATAGACAACTGAGGCCCAGCAGGGAAGGTGCTGGGGGATAAATATCCTGACTTCTTTGCTTCCTTCAGTGCCTCCCATACAGGTCAGACTTCTGGCCACACAGCAGGGTGGGGACAGTGGGGAGTGTACCTGGAGGGGCAAAGGGAGGATGTGAGGACACACAGCATACACCAACTTTTGCCACATCATTCCTCCACTGGTATTCAAGGAATTCCACAACAACCCCATCAAATTCAGCCTTCTCGCTTCCAAATCGCTAGAGAACAGGAATTATTGATATCACATAAGCTGGTATTCTTACTCTATGTATCTGTTTTATATATGGTATGTGTTATTTATATTTTAAAATCTTCGTCATTTATTTATGTCACTCTGAAATCCAAGGCAAGTGGATTGTTGTGCTTCTGGGGACAAGCGTCATCCCGGCCTCTCCTGGGCAGTCTAGCAGCCTATGATGGGAGTGACAGTAGCCTGGCTGGTACTGAGATGGCAGAGGGACCCTGTCACTGTGGAGAGCACATACTAACAAGGCTCTGGTGTGGTGGCGAGAGCCCCGGGCTCTGAATCTAGAGAGACTGGGTTTAACAACTTTGCCAGTTACTAACTAGACTAATACTTTACCCTCTGAGTCTGTCTTTCCTCATCTGTAAAATGAGGATGATTCATATAGCACATTACTGTTGTAAGGATTAGATGAGATAATGAATGTAAAGAGATTGGCATGTCAGAGGCACTCAACTGTGGAAGGGGCTGAGTTTTACTCTCCTTTGAATCCTTGCCCAGCACAGTGCCTGGCGCGTGGGTGCTCCATAATTGTTTCCTGGCCTGAACTGATGGAGAGGCCCTTTGAGGATGTAGGAGCTGGTGGTGGTAGCGGGTTCTAAAGTAGCTAATGCTCCCTCTCCCCATCTCTGCCAGGGCCCCTCTGCTTACCACTGGAGGTTTTTGAAGGCAACTGTGCGTCAGTGATCCGCTCAACACCCACTTTCCCAGCTGCCCCGTTGTATGAGGCCCTGTGATGCCTCAGTGTGAAGGCAGCGAGGGAGCTGCTCCCACCACATTTTACTTCCCATGTCCTGGTTGACACTGCCCTCTGCTGTGTGCTTATGGGACAAGCATGTTAAATGAGGGTTTGTGGTGACTTTTTCTTGACGTTGGGGAAGAGAGGCTGCCCTATATGGGCTGTTTGCTGTGCTGTTGCGGGGACAGGTAGTGTTTAGGATCCCCACCCCCCCAGTTTAGCCTGCAGCTCCTGAGGTTTCTCAAACACAGGGGGCTTTTTACCAGTGTCCCTGACTGCTCAGCTATCAACTAATGCCATCCTTCTAGGCTCAGGTTTCTCTCTATGGCAGGCACTTTGTGTTCCTCCAAGACCGAAAAGGAACAGGGGTAGAATTTGGTTGCTATCACTCCTCCTCTGCTGTCTGGTTTCCTCTAATCCCTAGGCACCTAATTCTCATAGCTGCCCCAGCTGCTCTCAAGGGTCTGGGGTTGCAGCAGGCCAAGGGAGAACCAGAAGCCACCCTCCCTATCCATGCCTGTGACAGCCAGCCCTGTCCACCTGCGTCCACCACCCTGCCTGGCTGTCTGCTGTCCCTTCTCAGAGCTGAGCTCCCGGTCAGTGAACTCGAGGTGGGGTTCTGCAGGGCGGAGCGGGATGGTGGGGCTAAAGTCCAGCCCACCTTCCTTTTAGTTCACCACGGAACCTGTTAGAAGCGTCTGCCTTTTACGATTAAGTTGAATTATGAAATTGCCAATATGCAACCATTTGTGATCTACAAAAACAGCAATTTCATACAGTTCAATGTAATACTTAGGCACGGAAACCCTATATGTGCTAGTGGCGGCCATGGAGTCCCATATTCCCCAGGCTCATTCAGACCCAGGCTCATGGCACAGTGGGATCCTGGACTGTAGAGCTGCAAGGAGGGCCCTAAAGTCCAAGAGAAGGTCGAGTTGATCTCAGGGGCTTGGGACTGGCCCCACTCCCCCCTTCAGGCCCCTCTGTTCCCGTGTAGGTTCCGTGGTGACCTCCAGGCTGTGCTTCGTTTGGGGGACGTAGCCAGGAGAGGAGATGCCAGGTCAAGAACTCTAGAGAAGCCCTTCTTCTTGGCAATGGCGCTCGCCCTCCTGGCTCTACCGGCAGGGTATTCTAGGAGTTTCAGGAGGCCTCTGGCTTCTGGACACACCCAGTACCCGCCTCAACCTCACCTCTGCTGCCCAATCTGGGTGGCCGGGCTCCTGCATGCAGGAAGCTTCTGGAGCCAGGCCTGGGTACCCACGGGCTGTGTGTGAGCTCTGCTGCCCCGAGAACCCCTCAGGGGGCTCCTGTGTCCCTCAAACCTTGGCTCAGCAGCCCGGGCTGGCCCAGGGCAGGAGGCATTGAAAACTTGCCCAAGGGATGAAGGCAAAGTGGCCGAGAAGGTTTTAAAACTGCAAAGTTACGGAAAGTTTATGAGTCCAGTTCGCAGGACTCATTTAGGTTAAGAGAGAGTTTCGGCTCTGTGATTTGCCCGCCTTCCCTACAATCCCACGGCCAACAGATAGGTCCTGATGTCTTGGAACGTGGTGGTGCAGGTTAGAGACCTGGTCTCTTTCCTCCAGGAGGATGCAAACAGGAGAGGGAGGGGCTCAGTTCAGGACATTTTAATCATCCATCTATGCGTGTATTCATTCATTAAACAAATGGTTAATGAGCACCCATCTGTGCCAGGCTCTGTGCTAGGTGCTTGGTGTACAGCAGTGAACAGAATAGACAAAATCTCTGCCCTTCTGGCATTGCAGCATCTTGGGTCAAGCCAATAATAACTATGCTTGGGGCCGGCCCTGTGGCTTAGTGGTTGGGTGTGTGCGCTCCGCTGCTGGCGGCCCGGGTTCGGATCCCGGGCGGGCACCGACGCACTGCTTCTCCAGCCATGCTGAGGCCACGTCCCACATACAGCAACCAGAAGGATGTGCAGCTATGACATACAACTATCTACTGGGGCTTTGGGGGAAAAAACAAATAAATAAAATTATAAAAAAAAAAAATAACTATGCTGTTGCCCAGCTAACATTTCTGTTGCAAAGCTGTTACCTGTTCTACCATGGGATAACGAAAGAGATAAATGTGTTTTTTTTAAAAACTTTAATAAGAAGAAATGATCAGGATATAATGTTAAATTAAAAAAAAGCATGATACAAAATTGTATATGTAGTTCAGTTCCACTTACGTTAACATATATGTGCATAGAAAAAGCACAGGTTAGGGGCCGGCCTGGTGGCTTAGCGGTTAAGTGCACGCGCTCCGCTACTGGCGGCCTGGGTTCGGATCCCGGGCGCGCACCGATGCACTGCTTGTCCGGCCATGTCCCACATACAGCAACTAGAAGGATGTGCAACTATGACATTCAACTATCTACTGGGGCTTTGGGGAAAAAAAAGGAGGAGGATTGGCAATAGATGTTAGCTCAGAGCCTGTCTTCCTCAGCAAAAAGAGGAGGATTAGCATGGATGTTAGCTCAGGGCTGATCTTCCTCACACACAAAAAAAAAAAGAAAGAAAGAAAAAGCACAGGTTGGAAATAGGCCCTAAATGTTAGTAGTGGTTTGGCAGATTGGTTTTTTCTAAGACAGCCACAACAAGATCCCCCATCCCCTAGGCTCTTCATACAACGTGACCTTCATTCTCCCACTGAGAGGCGTGGTCAAGGTTCCCTCTCCCTGCATCCAGGACTGTGGAGGCAATATAGCTTCTGCCTGGTCCTCCTGGGATGCTCCTATTCGGAACCCAGAATCCATACTGTGAGGAAGCACATGGAAAAGTCATATGTAGGTGATTTGGGCAAAGCCCCAGCTGAGGTCCCAGCTGATGGCCAACATAAGTCACCAGATGTATGAGTGACGAAGCTCCAGCCACCTTCTGACTGCAACCACATGACCCCAATCATGAACAGCCTAGCTTAGCCTAGCCAACCCCACAATCGGGAGATAATAATGATTGTTGTTGTTTAAAGCAACCGAGTTTGGGGGCAGTTTGTTATGCAGGAGTAGGCATCCAGAAAAAATGGTTTATCTGGATTGTGGGATTATAGGTATTAACAATACTTTTCTATATTTTCCAAGATTTCTACAATGACCAAGATTTCTTTTTTATTGCTTTTATAATCAGTAAAAAGTTCATTAAAAATAAAAACAGGGTCTAATTTTTCTTCACTTCACCAAGGGAGAAATTAGGTCTGAATTTGAATTGAGGGACTTAAACTAGACCTGGAGAAAAGCTTTCCATGCAGGATTGATTAGATGCTGGAAAGGATTAGTAAGATAAATTCAAGTTGGTTTGATGGAAAGAGTGGTAGATTTGGAGGGAGGAAACTTGGAAATGAATCTCAGTTTTCTGGGTGACCTTGAGCAAGCCCGTGCTCAAATTCAGCTTTCTATTTTGAAAAATGCTGGCTCCTTGAAGAAGATAACATCCACCAGGGCGCCTGGCCCAGAAAAGGCGCTCTGTAAGTGGTAGGTGATCTGTCTAATCAATGCCAATTATAAGCAGGCATCTGCAAGCTCTGCGGAGGGCTCATCCTTCACTGCCACCAGAGGCTACAGTTCCGATAATGAAAATTGCCTGGAGGAGAACCACAACACTTAAAACAAAAAATGCGGAAACACTAAGCAGCTTTTCCAGCGGTCCTTGCCCACGGATCATGGCTGGGGCTTCTAGTTCAGCCCCTCTAGAAGACTCCATCAGGTGCGGAGGGCCAGAGAGCTCCGGGATGCAGAGGGAGGAGGACCGCGAAGCCTGGCCTGGCGGGGAGCTGCGGCCCTGCGTTGCTGCGGCTGGTGTCCTGGCAACCCCGGAACGCGCCTCCGCAGGAGGAGCGGGCAGCGGCTGCGGCCCTCTCGCCCTTGGGTCTCGGTTCCTCCGGCCAGATTCGGCAGTTCGGCTGCCAGTTGGTGTGTTGATCTCGGCTGCGTCCTCTTTGGAGGCCTCCCCTGGAGGAAGGGGGTGGAAGACCAGACGTGGAAGGGAAGGAGCTCCTCGGGTGGGCTGGACAGTGAGCACTGCTCGGGCTGGAGGGCAAGACCCATGCGAGCTCTGGGAGCCTCCAAACCAAGAAACGCCCCGGTAGAGACAGAGAGGGAATCTCTAATTAAGAGGCCAACCCTGCCCTCTTGATCTCCAATGACTTGTAGAGTTTCTGGTTGCTTTGACTGATGCCTTTTTTACAAAGGTCTTTTCTTTGTCTCTAGTTGCTTTTAATATTTAAAATCAACACGTGCATAGACGAGTCCATGTATACTGGGAACGGTCCATGGGGCTGCCATCTCCCCTCTATCTCAAGAGCGACCTGCTACAGAGAGCTGGAGAAGGTTCAAGAGAAAGGAGACTCTGGCATGATCACGGTGGAGAGGAGATACAGTTGAGTTCAAGAAGTCAGGAGGATGGGATGTGGATTTGGTTGCCATATCTAAGTATACTACAGCTAGGAGGCACCACTTGAAGTTTAAAAGGAGGCTTGTTTGGGGACATATAAAAAGAACTACTTAAATAGTAGCTTATGTCTATATTAACCCAAAATCTGATAAGGTAGATTGCAGCATCAAAGCAGAGATTCTCATAAAATACCTCCCTGGATCTGAAACCAGCCAGCGAGATATATTACACATGAGTAAAGGGAGCCAGAGGTTTGACCTGCCCAGTGCTTCAGTCAATAAATGGTGAAGCCGGGATTTGACACCAGTCTTTGGGTCTCCAAAGCCTGTGCATGCCCTTTCCTTTTTTTAATTTGTTCATATATTAGTAGATTCATGGTGCTACTTATTGGCTGGGACAGCTCAGGTGGAAACTGTGAACACTTTAAGGAAAGGTTTAAGTCAAATAATGGATGGTAGCTCCATAATTGGTTGTTAAGGCTGAGGAGTATTTTTAGGGCCACATTTGCCTTTAGAGAACAGTATCCTGGAGCAGAATAGCCAGTCTCTCAGAAAACCGTGGAGTGAGTATATGCCCAGGTTGGCATTTACCTCGTATCAGTGAGTGGCCTGCATGCTGCAAAAAGGGGTTGTGGAATGTTCTGTTGTGCCCCATCAGATCTTAGCTTGGTCCCTGGTCTTCTGTATTCCAGGTCTGTGATCTCCTCATTCTCCTTCACAAGTGCAGGGAGAGGAGGGAGGTGTGATTTACTATATCCACCTACAAGCTGGGGCCAGTAGAGTTGTATTAATTGCCCAACGTGGCTAGGTCAGCAAGGAGAAAAAGGTTCTGGGATTCTAACTTTAAGCTCTAGACCTTTCTGCAGTTTCCGGGTTGATCTGGGTTGAGGGTGGAGTAGAGGGGCTTCATGTTTCTGAATTAGGGGTACCAGAAGAGCGCCAGCCCCTGAGATCCCCAGACCACATTTACTAAAGACCCGTGGCTTCCTCTTCTGCTCTGTAGGTGTGTCCACTCAGGAGATACATCTGAGCTCAGCTTCACATGGAGTCCACAGGTTTCAGGAAGGAAGGGGCTCCACGAACCAGTTGAAGATCAATGCACAACTATGGGTGTATGTACATTTTTCCAGCAGAGAGGGCTCGTTGCTTTCATTACTTCTCAGGGAGTCTGTGATCCAGAGAAGGGTTAGAATCCACTGTCCTAGATCCTTTGGTTGTTTGTTGAGCGGAGAAGAGGCGTGGGAAACTGAGTGTTTGGTTAAAGAGTATCCACATTAAGCTAAGTTAGCTTGATGTATTCTTCTCTTCCTGCCAGACAGTGCTGTTCTGTACGTCAGCTGAGATGGCAAGTGTGTGAAAGTGCCTTGGTTACGTAAGGTGTTATTCCTGCCCAGAGAAATAGAAATAATTATCGTGAATTCCACAGATGGTACCAAGGAAACAGACTTTCTTCTAAACTCTCCTTTTTCCCAGGAATTCCTTTCTAGTCAGGAGAACTTTCTCTTGGTCCTTTCGGTTGGATCATCTTTTCTTATCGCATAGTGTTTTAGCGACTTGCTAGAATTTTCTATCTTATGGCTGACTGGACATTTATTGCATTCCAATAACAATTATCATAATGGATGGTGACCCTTCAAGAAGGAGGTACCTTAGCTTATTTGCTCCTCACTACAGCCTCATGAGCTAGAGAGAGAGGTGGGGCGGGTGTTGGGAGCTGGGCATGGAGAGGTAATTGACTTGCCTAAAGTAACTCGGCGTTACTCTACACAATGGCAATTCTAAGACGGACGTTTTTCACAGTTTGCTTCTCTGAAGTTGGGTTGGTCTTACTAGTGCTGAGGGCCCAGCAGCAGGTGTGAAGCAGTTGTCAATAAACTTTGCTGTATGAGCACTCAATAATGCAGAACATATGTCAGTGGCTTGGAAGAAAATTCCAGAGGCAATAGAGGAGAACTCTTTTAAGAAATGCTGCATCACTTGTGTTCTTGTTGCACTGAGGTCAATTTAGGTGGAAAGTGTGGACATCAGTGACTGAATTGAAAAGTGATTCAGTAATCAGACTTTGAATATGAGTAAGATTTAAGAATGCTTTAACCAATTTATGTTGCTCATATTTCCTTCTTTATATATGCACACAAGTGATACATGATTAAAATCTGTATCTAAGGAAGTCTAAAAGAGTGCTTCAATAAGTATAAGGTAAAAATTCTAAGTGATAAAGCATTGTGTCATAGTTTAACTGGCAGCCTTTGTTCTTTGTGGTACATAAAATAATAATGTTATTACAATTGATGGTGTCATATTCAGTGAGATACAGGCTATGCATTTAAGGCTCTAGTTTCTAATTACTGCTTTAGTCGAATCCAACAAATTTTGATATATAGTACTTATGTCATTGATCATTAAGCACCTCATGATTTCCATTATGATTTCTTCTTTTATATGAAATATTTAGAAGTGTGGTTTGAGTTTCCAAGCTTGTGTAGATGTTTTTTGGCTGTCTTCCCCTTACTGATTTCTAATTGTATTGCATTATGGTCAGAGAGTGTGGTCTCTATTATATTTGTTGATACTACTTTTGTGGCTCAGGATATCGGCGGTTGCTCCTTTGGTTGCTGGGGACCTGTGCTCTCCTCTTCACAGCTCTGCCCCTTTCTTGCCCTCTCCACTGGGCTCCACTCCATCCCGACAACTCACACCTCAAGCAACCAGTTGACCCTCACTTGGGGCTGCTCTAGGCTCTGTGGCATATTCCAGAATAGCTCTTCCCACCCTCGGCTGGCTCTGAGAATCACCTGGGATGCTTCTTAAACATACTGATTCCCAGTTCTTCCCCTGTAGGTCTGGGTCAGAGCCCTGGAATCTGCATGTTGAACCAGTGCCCCAAGGTGATTCTCATGATGGGGCAAATTCTGGGAATTTTGTGCGGTTGGGAATCGGGAGGTGGGACGGGATAGAAGGCAGTGCAGGGATGGAGCTGGACTCGAAGAGGAAGAGAATCATTGCCAGATGTAAGCCTAAGAGCTACGGGGGGAGGGGACATATTTAAATGTGGGTTCCCAGGCCTCGCTTAGAGAGGTTCTAATT
Organism: Ceratotherium simum simum; assembly: GCF_057802395.1. NCBI lineage: Eukaryota > Metazoa > Chordata > Mammalia > Perissodactyla > Rhinocerotidae > Ceratotherium > Ceratotherium simum. Next base: position 44,741,511 of record NC_141912.1, read on the forward strand.
CAGTAGATCTGTAATGGGGTTTGGGAATCTGTATTTTTAACAGGTCTCTCAGTTACTTCTGATGCAGACAGTCCTTATGTCATACCCTGGGAAACCCCAGAATGGGGGATTGTGAGGGGAGGAAGTGGCTTTGCTGGCCTTTAAACTTTGTAGAGTCACAAGATCTCTTAAGAGTAAAGGGTTTGGTGATAGGGTTGGGACTTGGCAAGAGTGAAAAAGATATGATTCACTTGCTGTATGAATTTGAGAGGGAATTGATAAGAAATGAGTAAAAAACTAAGTAGCAGCCCCACTGATAGATGGTGGGAATTTGCAGAGAGTACATGATGTATACCTTATACATGTGAAGCAGGATGCCGTATAGTCAGCGGGCAGTCTAAAAATGTGCTCAAGAGTCAGAGAGGTCTGACTCTTATTGCTTGTAATTTTCTTATAACCAGAGGTTACATTGTGTCTGTTGAGCATCTATGCTGTATGAAGTTACGTATAAAGAAATGGGATATCCATTCATCTGACATTATTTTAAGTGACTGGACAGGCACACACTATATAAAATGACGAGAGAACAGATCAACTTTCATGAAGCAGTAATTGTATAGCAGAGTGAGATAATGGGCACTTCTCTATCTACAGTCACTGGCTTCCAGGACTTGTAATTCTGGGTGGTTGGGGAGTTATAATTCCTTTTCATTTATTAACTCAAACCTCTTGTGCCAGGCACTGTTCTGAGCGCTACTAAGATGAATAAGACCTAGTCTGGTGGGAAAGATGTGTATATAAATGAATGATGACACTACAGTGTGGGGGGGAACCACCACTACAGTGTGGGGGGGAACCATAGAAGTTTCTGAAGACAGTTCTTTGGGTTATGATCATCAGCTATGTTCATTAGTGTTTCTATGAACAAATCCTTTGGAAAATTGCTTTGAGATGCTCAATACAATGTGCAGTGATATAGAGCTCGATTCAGATCTTCTCTCTTCCACTTAGAACCACGTGGTGGGGCGAGCAGTCTAGCACAGTGGTTAGGATTTTAGACTTTAGTGTTACAAGTCCTGTGATCAAATCTGGGCAGAGATGGTTATTTTCTCTGTGATCTTAGGCAAATTGCTTAATCTTCTGAGCCTCAATTTCCTCATCTGTAAAATCGAAGCATAATTATTACCTTGTCTGTGGGTTGTTGTGAGAATTAAATGGGATAATGTGTATAAGATGTTAACACAATCGCCAGTACACAGTAAATGCTCAAGCAAATGTTAGTTGTTTTTTTTAAAAACATAAATTATTTATAATCTAGAGAACAAGATAGAATGAAAAATATTTTCGTTAATGTAGTCAAATGGTGATATCTATGTGTTACAGGTACTAAACACAATGATTTTCTGGAATCTAAGGGATGCTTTGCCAACACAACATCCTCTAGCAGAAGCATCAGCCCCTCATCTTCTGTTGAAACAGAAGGTCTGAGTGTCAGTGAGCCTCCAGGCCCCTGCAGAGTGTCTGTTCACCTAGAGTAAGTAAGGGTCCAGTGACGAGTGTAAACATCAGAGTAAATTCTGACCAGGGAGCCGCCAGTCTGAGAGGTAGCATGACATGTTTGGCAAGAGCATGGATCCAATCCAAGAGCTCGTTCAAATCCCAGCTCTGCCACTTAGTGTCTCTGTGAACTTGGGCAAATTACTTTACCTCCCTGAGCCTCAGTTTTCTTATCTGCAAAATGGGGATAATACTTCACAGGATTATAGTGAAGATTAAATCAGTTAATAAGTGTAAAGTGATTAGAAGACTCCCTGGCATAACATAAGTGCTGTGCAAGTGCTTGCTGTCATGAGGTTCAAAAGCAGGTAAAACTAAACTATATTTTTTGGAATACATACATACATACATAGGTAGTAAATCTTAAAGGAAAGCAAAGAAGTGATTACCATGAGAGTCAGCGTCAGGACAGTGGTTACCTTTCCAGGAAAGGGACACACAGATGGTTTCTGGGGAGTGGGAGGGGAAGGCCGGCCATATTTTGTTTCTTGACCTGGACATTGGCTTTATAATTATTTGTAAAACTGTATTTATGTTTTATATACTTTTCTCTGTTTATATTTCTTTTACAGTAAAAAGTTTTGAAAACCTTTTTTCTAACGATTTTTGTTATAATGAAAGTAACAAGTTCATTGTAGAAATTTTGAAAATATAAAAACAGTATTAGAGAGAAAAATCACAATAATCCCACCTTTTAGAGAATCAATGTTAACATTTTGATGTTATTTTTTATATGCATAAGAAAAAATCTATTTCTTTCTTATGCATATAAATATATATTTATTTTACACAATTAAGATCATATCGTACTACTATTTTATAAACCTGCTTTTCCCCACTCTGCATTTACCCACTCTTCCACAATCACCTGTGTATCTGTCATGTCCTCTCCCCCTGTGCCCTGAGCTCCTTGAAAGCAGGGACTGTGTTTGGACCCCCAGTGTCTAGAACAGTGCCTGCTACAAAGTGTCCTCAGATAAATGTTTGTTGCATAAACCAAGTAGGTGGATACTTCTCAAGTTCTTTTGGAAGGTTTCCTTTATCCTTGCAATCTTTTCTACACAGTTCCTTCAGCAAAGCCTTTAAAAAAATATTTAGGAGAGACATATTTCACTCCAATGTCAAAATTATCATATGTTCTGAACTGGGGGACTCTGAGTTATTGCATTTCGCTTTATCTGCACACTACAAAAGTTCAGAACTATTAGTATCGATATGTTTATTTAAAACTGGAGATCAAGCTATACAAGACTCATGAGTTATTGAACTAGGGTTCTTTATGATTTTTAGGCAACATAGTCTGGAGTTAGACTCAGATCTAGCTCTGACCCTGTCTACATGTATTTCTCTGAGGGTCTATTTCATTTTCAAATGGAAATGATTCTACTGGCCCTGCCTACATCACAGGACTGTTAGTAGGGAGCAAATGAGACAAGCAATATGAAATTGGTTTGAAACTATTCAGATATAAGTAATAATATGAAAAAAGATCCTATGACTTGATAGCAGATAACTATACGTGAAAACATTGTCAGGCTATCACTGTCCAAGGCCGTCTATCAAATGCAAAGCAACTTAAAGCAGAAGTGATTGTTTTTTCTGTTGACACCCATGACAGTTTGTTGTAGGCCTTTTTAACTGCCAGGAGGTTCAGCACTAAACATAATGCTCCATTATTATAACCATTTCAATCTAGGTTTGTTTTTGATTATTTCCTCCTCTTCTCTTTATACTTATTGATTTTTTATTTCCATTTAGTGGTTTTATTGAACATGCATCTTTTTTGTAACAGTTTTATTGAAACATAATTTACATACCATATAACTCATCCATTTAAAGTGTACAATCAGTGGTTTTTAGTGTCTTCACAGAGTTGTGCAACTATTACCACAATCTATTTTAGAACATTTTCATCACTCCAAAAGAAGCATGTACCTTTTATCAGTCTCCGCCCCCCCACATCCCCTAAATCTCTAGCCCTAGACAACCACTGGTCTACTTTTTACCTCTGTAGATTTGCCTAATCTGGATGTTTCATATATATGGAATCACCAATATGTGGTCTTTGGTGTCTGGCTTCTTTCATTTAGCATAATGTTTTCAAGGTTCATCCATGTTGTAACGTATATCAGTACATCATTCCTTTTTTAAAAAATTGTGGTAAAGTATATATAACATTTGCCATTTTATCCATTTTTAAGTATACAATTCAGTGGCATTAATTACACTCACAATGATATGCAACCATCACTACTGTCTATTTTCAAAACGTTATCATCCCCCCAAACAGAAACTGTACCTATTAAGCAATAATTCCCTATTCTCCCCTCTCCCCAGTCCCTGCTGCTCTAATCGACTTTCTGTCTCTATCACTTTACCTATTCTAGATATTTCATATAAGTGAAATCATACAAAATTTGTCCTTTTGTGTTTGGCTTATTTCAGTTAACATAATACTTTCCAGGTTCATTTGTACTGTAGAATGTATCAGAATTTCACTCCTTTTTATGTCTGAATAATATTCCATTGTATGTATATGCCACATTTTGTTTATTCATTCTTCTGTCAATGGACGTTTGGATTATTTCCAACTTTTGGCTATTATGGGTAATGCTTCAATGAACATCCGTGTACAAGTATCTGTTTGAGTCTCTGTTTTCAATTCTTTTGGGTATATGCCTAGGAGTGGAATTGCTGGATTGTATGATAATTCTATATTTAACTTTTTGAGGAACCATCAAACTGTTTCTAAGCATGCATCTTTTGAATATGTTTCAGTCCCCTCAAATTGTGAATAAACAAATTATATGCTTGTGGACTTTTATAGAGGAGTAGGCCTAGTTCCTATACGTGAGGGCAATTCTAGTGTAAGATGTAAGATCAGGTTCTAACTACCTATTTAAGCACATACAAGAATCTAGTCCTTCTGCTTCCCTTCCAGCCCTCCTGCAGATTTGGCTCTGAAATCCTCCTCCTCACATTCTGATCACTCCTCTGACAACTCATTGCCTAGAATCCAAAAGGATAAATATCCTGAGGAATTCAGCCTGCTTAAGTTGCAGACAAGTGAGTAAGTCAGAGATCCTCCTCCACACGCCTCCATGCCTGGGGGCTTTTCAGAAGTCTGTCATCCTGCTGGGCACCATTCGCTGAAGACCCACTCAGTGCCAGGCATTTGACACGCTTCATCTCTAATTCTCACAACAACTCTGCTGGGGAGCTATTGTTATATGCTTTTCAAAAACAAAATATCTTTATATAAAAACCGTAAAAGTACTGTAGTGAAATATTGAAATAATGTAAAAGTAAGTAGAGTATAAAACACCTTCTCCATATTGTCTAACAATATCCCCATTCTGCTCCATAGCTGTGAAGAGTTTGATATATATTCTTCCAGAATTTTGAAAGGTATATGTATGTATGTGTACGTATATATATATATACATGGGTTGTAATATACAACCATATTTTCACTATTAGAAAATAGTACACAAATTATTTTCACTCAAAGTAAATAGATCATGGACCTCTTTCTGTGTCAATACATATAGATCTATGTGGCTAATAGAAACCTACCCATTTTACACAGATGGAAACTGAGGCCTGGAGAGATTCAGTCACCCAGGCATGTACACATAGCTCAGAAGTAGAAGGATGGGATTAGAGCCCAAACTTGCCTGCCTCCACAGCCTGCCTTCTTGGCCACTGCGGAGCCCAAGTGTTTCTCAAGCAACCCTAGAGCTTTGGGGGTCTTTTATTGTTTAAAATCACTTCAGCAATTTTACAGGGAAAGTATTAAGTGAGGAAACAGAGACACTGAGAAGTCCAGTAACTAGCCTAAGGTCTCACAGCAGCCTTTCTCACTTGCCATTGTCACATGTACACATTTCCCTGTGTCACCGTAGTGCATGTGCGTGCCATTGTTGCTGCCAACACCACGTACCATCTGGTAGTGGGCCATGGTCGGCCCAGCCCATCCCTGGTTGATGGGCATTCTATTCTTCCTACACACTTGTCATGGTGAAGGTTGGATCATAGGTGCTTATAAAACTGTCTCTGAGCTTCCCAACCCATACATCACTTCCAACCATAAAATTGGCTTTATTTTTAGAGAGGAGGCTAAAAAAGGAAAGAAAAAATAAAAAAGAGACCTTTTAGATAGCTTTCTCCCTACATCCCTTCCTTTTGGGCCTAGTCTCACAGAAGTTAACACTGCCCCTGATGTAGAACCAAGGAATTATAGACATTGATAAAGGTTGTACAGCCAGATAGTGCCTGGGGAATTTTTACAATTTTTTGTAAAAGCGGCTGAGAACAGTGTTAACGGAAGGATTTCTGATGTCTTGCAGAAGATGGGCAGCGTCCTGAGTGGACATTTTACCCAAGGTTTAGCTGCAATATCCACACCTACCATGTTGGAAAGCAGTGCCTATTTAACGGGGTCTTCCTTGGCAACAGGAGGTCTCTGTCAGAGAGGACAGTGGACAAGTGCTTTGGGAGGAAGAAATATGGTAATGTTTTCCTGCTGGACCTTGGCTGTGCAATGCCTGAAAATACTCTTGAGTCATGATTCTGCAGGCCCAGCATTCTGTGGCTAGGGCAGCCCTGGGGGATCACCATGTCACCCTAGTGCAGCCAGGAAGATAGGAAAGGGAAGGGGACCATTGGCAGGCTGCACTTTTTGGCAAAGAACTCGCAACATATGCTGATCCACATTTTTGTTTTTCTCTGAGTTTCATAAAATGCTAATGTGATATTTAAGTCATCAGATAGGTTCTCTCAGATACTTATTAATAGGAACCTTCATTGAAGTCTGAAGAAAATAATTTATATTTCAATTAGATGCTGCCTGTCATATGCATATAAATTGTACTTTATATTCTTCACAAGGAAAACATCCCATAAACCTTAGCCTGAAGTGCATGTTGTTATTTTATAGTTTATTTAATTAAAGTAATTGAGATGAGCATTTATATATATATATGTATATATAAATATCTATCTATCATCAATATATATGTCTCCTTGGTTTGTCACTTGGTGAGTTCTCTGTACCAGCCTACCCCTAGTAGATTTATTAAAAGACCTCACAGAGTTGCCGAGTACCAATCGACCATTATGGCACGCTCTTCTACCAAAATACCTGTGTAGGAGGCAGCCATTGCTTCAGGGATGAATAGGATGGCTGTAGCAGGAATACAAAGAGAAAGAAATAGAAAGTTCTCATTTTTGAGTTTTAAAATAGAGTTTTAAACTCATAGTAAAGACAAATAGTTTTGAAAACCAAGGCTTTTGTTTGGATAGAGAATACACAAAAGGCCAGACAAGAGGAGGTGGGAGAGTAGTCATTGAGGCAGGGACTTTGAGGGGTCCTGCATCCTGCCCAACTTCTGAGATCAAAATCTAGTGGCTGATCAGACGTGAATCCAGCTGGGGCTTCTGCCTCAGAGCATGGCCGGGGGAAGACCTTGAGCCTCAGAATGAAGCAGCATCTGGCCTGACTCTGAGCAGGCGAGTAGTGAGAGCTATGGGCAATGTATGGGCAGAAAGCCAGCCTCAGGGGCTCACCCACCCAGGAGATGTGGAAAAATAGCTGTATTTCTGTGCCATTTGAAGACTGTGGAGGTTAGGACAGAGAGAAAGAATGAGAGAGAGAGAGAGCACCAGAGAGTTGCACAGGTCTCATAGCTGGAAGGCTGGGAGGCCACAGTATGATGTGCTGTAGACCATCAAGCCAGGGATCATATGAAAATAAGTTTATGCTTCACCACCTGATGCATTGTGTAGGAGGATGGCTTCCTGAGGATCAGACTAGATGACGCAATTTGGCAGACAACAGAGATAGATGCCAACTCTTAGAGAGTAACAGAGATAAGGTGAGCAGCAGATATCAGTGTGGTTTGCAGACAGTGACCCAGGACTCAAAACCTTCCACTAAAGCCTTGATGTCACATAAGCCTGCTGTGCACACCCCTGCTTCCGCTTCCATCTGAGATGCAGCCATGGGGTAAAATGGGAAGGATTTATTTAACTGGTTTAAATCTGAAACAACTGAGAAAAACCAAGAAGGGACTAAGTTTGGCTGTAAATTACTTAGGAATGCCCTTGGCCGCAAGTAAGAGAAAAATCAAATTATTAGAGGCTTAAATCATAAGATATTTATTATGTACTTAACAACAAGCTTTGAAATCTAGCTGGCCTATATGGTCTGGTTGCCTAGTGACGTCATCAAAGATATAGGCTCGTTTTTTTCTTTATGTATCACCATTCTTAGCAGTGTTAGATTTTTGTCTTCATGCTTGTACCTTATGGTCACAAGGTAACTGTTGCAGTTCAAAGCATCATGTCTATATTCAAGACATGAAAAAGAAGAAACTCTCTTGTTGCCTTCCTCGTTTAGAAGGAAGGAAAGATTTTCCCATATGGTCCTTAGGAGACTTCCTTCTACCCATGTCTCACTGGTCAGAACTGGGGCAGCTGCAAGTAAACATCAAAAGTAAATGAGATTATCATGATCCAAATCCTAACCCTAACCATCTCTTCCCTCCTAACTCAAGAGTAAACGTTATCCTGAATTTTATGTTTATTATTCCTTTTCCTTCCTTCCTTCCTCCCTTTTATGGTTTTTATAAATACTGAGTAAATGTACAAGTATATTTATGAAATATTTATTTAATATATAGAATAAAATATCACAAACACTTGTATGCTTCTCATTCTAGCTAAGAAATATAATATTTTCTTTATATTTAAAGCTTCCAATAGGCCCCTCCCTGAATATAACATCTTTCCTCCCCCTGCTCCAGTGGTAACCCCTATTCTACCTTTATTAACAAGAAAAACTTTTTATTAGGAACATTTTTAAACATGTGCCAAAGTAGAGAGAGGAACATAACGTAACCCGGTGTTCCCATCACTTAGCTTCAACAATTATCAACAGATAGCTAATCTTGTTTCATCTTTACCTCTCTCCCCCAGAGATTATTTTAAAGCAAGTTCCAGACATGATATAATTTCATCTGTAAATATGTCAGTATGTACCTCTAATAGATAAGGATTATTTTTATTAACATAACCATGATACCATTCTCATATCATAAAAAAATGAACAACAATTCCTTAACATTATCAAATATTGTCAGTGTTTAAATATCCAATTGTCTCACAAATGCCATAGTTTAAAAATATTTATAGTTTTTTTTTTTTTTTTTCTGAGGAAGATTTGCCCTGAGCTAACATCTGTTGCCAATCTTCCTCTTTTTGCCTGAGGAAGATTCACCCTGAGCTAATATCCATGCCCATCTTCCTCTATTTTGTGTGCGGGATGTCGCCACAGCATGGCTTCCGATGAGTAGTGTAGGTCCGTGCCGGGATCCGAACCTGCAAACCTGGGCCACCAAAGCGGAGCATGCCAAAGTTAACCATTAGGCCATGGGGCCGGCTCTCCATAATATACCTAAAAGCTTAAACAAATATGTTATCTCAGAGGTGTTGTTTGGGAGATTTTTCCCTAAAAGTAACGTCTTATACTTACACAAAAGCCATTGGTTCTTTTTCTAGTTGCTGACATTGTCTCATGAGATCTTTTACAGTAGTATATTTCTAAGTGGTGTCCTCAGACCAGAAGTATCATAATCAACCTGAGAGTTTGTAAAAAAGCTGGTTCTGGGAACCACTCCAGACCTTCTGAAACAGAATTTCTTGGGTTGGGACCTAGGAAACTCTTTTTAACAAGCTCGCTAGGTGATTCTCACTTATGCTAAAATCTTAGAACTACTGTTCTGTAGTTATGGCATTTACTGCCTTATATAGTATTATTTAATATCCATATATACATGGCTTGTCTCCTCAACTACATGAGATTCCCTAGGGAAAGGTTTATACGTTAGCTAGATGGCAGTTGTATTTTCTAGATTAAAAAAAATTGGGATGAGGGGTGGTATTAGCCCAGCCCTGATTTTAAATGATAATAACAACTACTACCATTTCTTGAGTGCTGATTATGTGCCCAAATTATTCTCATTTAGTACTTATGAAAACTCTGCAAAACAGATATTTGAAATAAACAATTTATAAATGAGGATTCTAAGGCTTAGGGAAGTTAGATAGATAGCTCAAGGGCACAGAACTAGAAACTGCAGGACTGAATTTGCACTCAGGCATGAATCCCTCCAAAGTCCAAACCCCTCTCACTGTCACCTGACCTTTACTTGTCAGTGCCCTGGCTTGGGATTCAAGAGATGGGGTCACTCCACTCTCTTTGCTTTGAATCCTCGGCACCTCATACCCAGCAGGCACTCAATGCATGGGTGTAGTTGATGCTATTTCACTACAGTTAAGAGCTAATAAAAAATTAGATGAAGGGTCTTAGCTGTTGAAAGGGCTTTTGAAAGAGAAAGGTAAAAATTAAATACTCCAGTAACTCAAGTACTTCCACCCGTTGTGCAGATGGCTTTGCTGAGTTAGCTAGAGGAATTTGAGTAGGTAGGAAAAAGCTTATCAAAAATCTTCCGTAGCTCTCCCTTTGGCTTGCATCTTGTGGGTACAGTTGAATTGAGCAATATCAAAACAAGCATTTAAAAAAAAAGAAAAAGAGAGGCCTGTTCATTGGGTGTGTGGGCAAAGAAGGAGGTCGTGCTTCCAGCCATGCATGCTTGCTTCTGACTCCAAGGCTGGTTAGTCTCGCAGTCCAGGCTTGTTGTCTTAGGAGATGCATCTGATGTCAGAGATGTAGGTTTAAATGACCATCTTGTACCAGGCTGACTCCTTTTGAGCTCAAGTGAACTAGTTACTTGTCCCTGAGGTATTTGAAGGAGCTGAGTTGGGTGTCAGAGCATCGGCTGAGTAAGCAGTATGTGCTCTGCAGCAGTGGACTTTCTCCAGGCTCCTCCTCCCCAGGAAGGCCACCTCCCGCTGCTGCACCACCCCAGTCCTTGAAGGAGAAGGAGGAGCAGGACTCTCATTAGCTGAGACCCTGCCAGGGGTCAGGGCTTCAAAGTACACTAGTGCTCAGTAATGAAAAGATTTTAAGCAGAGCTCTTGCTCATCATTGCATACAGACCTCTGATTCACCGTTCATTTTAAACCAAAACATCCCATCCGAACCTAAGCTATTCTTCTTTCCCAGGGTGAGGTAATCATAACACCTTTTAGAAAATATCCCAAACACAGGATCACACTTTTATCGTCATCTCGAGGCGAGACAATCACTAACAGAACTTTAGAAACCTATATGTACCTTGTAATGAAACACTAAATTATCCTATTTCCATGGTCATGTCAATACTTACAGCAAATCTGTGGATCATTTTCACCCCTTTTTATGATTTTGTTTTTAAACGTCTTTCACAGATATTGATCCCAGAAATGGAATCCCAAAGTTAACTCCAGGAGATAATCCATATATGTACCCAGAACAGAGTAAAGGCTTCTACAAAGCAGGATCAACTCTCCCACCAGTGAATTTTTCAATGTAAGTTTATGCTAATACTAGGGTTATTTAGTTAACTTTAAAGGAATTGTATCCTTCTCTACTACATATAAATTATATTTTACAAGGGGTAGATCTCAACAAGACATGGTTGGTGAAAATTCGTAAAGAAGTCCATATCTACTTCCTTAGTATGCACATATGCATGTGTATAATTGAAATTATATACAGAATCTTGACTAAAAAAAGTGGCTGTTAAATTTATTCCTATTATTATTACCACAAGTCTGAAGTCTTTTCAATTTCATATCGGATTAGATTGTTGATTAGTGGCTACTTTGGGTTGACTTACACTTGGAATGAAACTTAGACCAAAGCGATTGAGCAGAAAGGGAGAGTCATTAAATTAAAAGAAAAATAGTTGGTGTATTATGTTAAAAATACTATTTTGAAAAATTAATCATGTTTGATTTAATGATGTTTACTAAAAATGATAAAAAATAATAACAATTATGGCATTTACAGTTTTGAAGCCCACGCGTGACAATTAAAACCAGTAAATAAGACTTTTTGTTGAATATAATGATGTATTGGTCTCTTTACATAGAAGCCATACCAATATTATGATTGCCTTTTCTGTTTTTCAGAGTGCCTTATGAAAAGAAATTTGATACATTTATTCCACTTGAGCCTCTTCCACAAATTCCCAAGTGAGTTCTCTCACTATGTTTTATATTATCCTATCTTTATGAAAAGATCAATTATTTAATGGAGGAGCTCATAGACACCCAACACATAGGGACCTTTTGAGTCCCAGCAGGTGGGTGGGGCAGTTTGGATGGAGGATTTTTGGTGAGACACTTGGAGGGCAAGTGTCTGTGCAGTCTGGCAACTGAGTTGCTCATGGTTTCAACAGATGTGATTGACAGACTACCAGATGCCATGGATTGTGCTAAGTATGCACTATAGGCCTTTTACATGGAGCAAAAAGACAGGGTCTCTGCTTTCCAAAACATAAGAGTTTGTCGGAAAAGAAAGACACATGATTAAATGTGTGCAGCCAGGCAGGATGGTTAGAGTTTGAAGAGGCAGAGGGAAAGAGCCGTTGGAGTTTTCCTGTATTTGAGGGAAGTATCATTCCTCTGATCTTATATTTTAAAGATTTTATTTATTTATTTTTTTCCCCCCAAAGCCCCAGTAGATAGTTGTGTGTCATAGCTGCACAGCCTTCTAGTTGCTGTATGTGGGACGCGGCCTCAGCATGGCCGGAGAAGCAGCGCATTGGTGCGTGCCCGGGATCCGAACCCGGGTCGCCAGCAGTGGAGCACGCTCACTTAACCACCAAGCCACGGGGCCGGCCCTGATCTTATATTTTAGCTCAGCTCCATTCTGAACCTCATTTATTTGCCCAAGTAGGGTCTGACCTAGAAAGAGATATGTGTCAGTATAAAAAAATTTCACTTTCTAATACAAAAACGTCTCGTATAAGTATGAATAGAGTGGGCAACTGTACCAGAGTCTGACCCACCAGGGTTCAGCTGGGAGACCGAACCTTAAAGCTCAGTGGTAATAAAAGCCTTTTATTCCAAACTTGGGAGCTCATAAAACAGAAAGCACACTCTGCTGGGATTCTGAAGACAGTTTCATGAAAAGACTGTTTACAGATGTGTGGGCAGGTTGAGAGGGCGAAGCACCCAGGGGCACCTAACAGTGGGAAGCTCTTACTACTCCTAGGTCTGAGCAGCAAGAAGAGGGATCATGCTTCACAGAGCAGTAGGAGATGGAGAAGGGCTGTCTGAAATGAGTCGTGGCAGTGGAGAAAGCAGCCACTGCCAGAACTGGGGTACCTCAGGAGACAGGGAGGGAGTGGAGGAGCTAGGTAAGAAATACCCCAACCTCTACTCTTCCTACCTTCTGATCTCCTGTTGGTGCCTCCCATTAGCCAAGCTCAGCTCAAAGATGTGGGCAGGGCGGAGTCAGGGTGCTGCAGGCTGCAGGGGTCAGCTTCCTGGGCAGAGAAGGGCAGAAACGAGATCTGGGTTTGGGGCAGGGGCACATGGTGAACGATTAGCATGGTGTTTTATTTTGACACTGGTCTCCTAAATTGGAGGCCTTCTTACTTTTGGAGGATATAGTGCTTTGTCTACTGATGGTGTTTGTAAATTTTGCATCAGACAAATTCAAACTCAGGGTGTTATTTTCTTCCTACAGCTTGCCTTTCTGGGTGAAGGAGAAGGCCAACAGGCTGAAGAATGAGATAAGAGAAGTTGAGGAGCTTGACAATTGGCATCCAGCGGTTTCCTTGATACACAGTCTACTCCCTGCTGGTGAGTTAAAGAACCTTCAAATAATAGTATAAAAACTGGAGGCCAGCCCAGAAGAGCAGGCTTTTGAGAGGCTTCGCAATGGTGAGGAGAGAAGGCAAAGCCTCTCCCCGAGTGGATGGTGCCTTTGCCCCGAAATGGTCCCTTGGGCAGATGTCATGGCCATGCTGCCGGTTGAGTGCGTTGGTTGAGAATTGTTAGTCTTGTAATGAGACACAACCTTTAACTCCATGCCTCTATCCACAGGCTCTTTGGACTTTACAAGACAATCCTGAGCCAGAAACAGGCCCACAAAGCATGCGCTGACTGTACTCAGGAGAGCCTCTTCCAGCTGATTGCTTCTGTCAGTGTGACTGTTCTAAATCAAATGTTTGACGTTGATGAGGAATCGCTGTGCCTTGCTTTTTTTAACTTCATATTTTGAAAACTTTCAACGGTACAGATAAGTTGCGAGAATCATACAATGAACAAACACTTATATATCCTTCCCTACAATTGTTAATATTTGTCCAGATTTGTGCACGCTCTCTGTCTCATGTTATTACTGTTATTATTTTGCTGAGTTATTTGAGAGTGAGTGGCAGACATCATAACCCTTTACTCCTACATACCTACATGCTTCAGTATGTATCTCCCAAGGTCAAGGATGTTCTCTAACAAACAGAATACAGATAGAAAATTCAGAGAATTTAACATTAATACAATACTACTAGTATACTGTCCACATTCAGTTTTATCCAGTTAAATTTAGTTTTCTAAGGATGCCCTCAAATCAATTGTAAAGTGCAGACGTTACATGAACTTTCGTTATTTTTGGTAAAACTATTCTCATTTTGTCAATACTTTTTGAGATTTTCTCTACTATTCACTTGGCACATGTCAGAGAAACGTGAAGGCTGGATCTCCACCAGGTGATTGATGCCATTGCCCTGGAGCTCCATTTCCCGTTTCAGTGTTGTCTGTCTACACAGCCAAGCAGGATGAGAGCTCGGTGAGCACCAATCAAGAGTCTTAGGGCCTCTTGTGAATCAGGCAAGACGCAAACATTTGGAGGAAAAGGTGGGAATAAAAGCCAACCCTATACAGTCAGGCTGTGACTCTCAACATGTTCACAGCCAATCTCCTTCTCCACTAAGGAGACCCCACTGGTTGGCTAATGAGGGCTGCAGATCTGGTCTCCCACAACCTTAAAGTGGAAAGAGAGAACTGGGACCCATGCTGAGACTCAAAGTGCCCAAGACATGAGACGTGATTTGTTTTTTTGTCAAAACATTGTCTCCAGACACAGCCAAAGCCGATGAAGTGGGTTAGAACGCAGTACATTCGTGCTTTCTTCATACAGGCCTTTAGACTAACTAGCAGAGAATGTGGTGGCTACTGCCAGCAACTGTGCCCGACCACTGCTTGGGTTAACATTAGCATACCTCTGTGCTAATTCTCTTGCCCCTGGGACATGAGGCCCACCCCTATCCCCAGCAAAATCCAGGAAAGAAAATAAACCAAATAATTTAGAAAAGGAAAAAAAAAGGTTGCCAACAGATTTTCTTGAGTTTTTTCAACTTCTGAAAAAAATGATTTTTTTTTTTTTGTGAGGAAGACTAGCCCTGAGCTAACATCCATTGCCAATTCTCCTCTTTTTGCTGAGGAAGATTGGCCCTGGGCTAACATCCATGCCCATCTTCCTTTACTTTATATGGGACACCGCCAGAGCATGGCTTGATAAGTGGTGCGTCCGTCTGCGCCCAGGATTGGAACCTGCAAACCACGGGCTGCCGAAGCGGAGCGTGTGAACTTAACTGCTACGCTACCGGCCAGCCCCCACCCAAAATAATTTTTTGTGCTTCTAGTTCTTAAAATATAAAAAAGTCAACTGCAACCACCTGTGTGGGTGGATAATGGAGAACACAGTATAGATGCAAAAAAAAGGTTCTGCAGGAATTTCCAGACGGGATTATCTGGGTGGAACAGGAAACTGCTTTCAGAAGGTACTCTGGTGTTTTGGAGGGAAGGAGTCATACACAGTAAAGGTATTAAGAAAAATCGCCAAAATTCAGTTTCAAGACTTGTAGCAGTCTCTAGATTTCAAAGAGGTCTATATAATTCCTAGATGCTGCTCTAAACCAGAGTAGATATGATTTAAAAAAGAAAACTATTAAATAATTGAACTTCTGGAGTTGCAGAGGGACATTCCACCCCCTGGAAATCAGGGCCATTTTCACTGGATTTGGGGTTCTCTGTGGACACATCTCAGTGGCCAGGCCTTATTCCATGGCACTCCCAACAGTGGCAGGTGAAGAGTTCCACCGCCAACTTTGGGCAGGACATGTGTGTGCCTGCGCATGTGTGTTTGGGGGGAGACTAAGACATAGACAAAGGCCAAATGGGAAAAATATGTGAGTTTCATGGCTGTTCCAGCCCTTTCTTCTTTGTAGGCACAAAGAGGTTGAACCTGTTAGACATGAAGATCCCCTTCACCTCTCGTTAGGTTCTTTGGTGAGTAAAAACATGTGTTTCTCTCTCTCTCTGTCTGTGTGTGTTCATTTCTGACTTTCAATAACTGAAGGTTGCAGGTGTGATAGAAACAACCTGTACACAACACTTACAAGTAAATTCATTAGAGTGACAAGTTTACATTACACATAAGGTATTCTAATTTCAGATCCTAGTAAAAAAGAAAAACGGCCTCTGTAGACTGGAGGGAAAATTATGTTATACAGCTAGTGGTACTAAAGTGCAAATAAGCTAAATAAAGACAATTTGAAGACTGTTTCTAGTCTCTGCACTCTAAGTTATCAAGATATTAAGGTATCAGGGTATTAAACTTTTACAATTCCACAAACGATTTATGAATATTCTGTGTGATTCCATTAATTGTCTGCATTTCTGGCATGAGGTATTCAGTTTGGTTAGACTGTTTTTTCTTTTGCTCTCAGGCATTTGGCCCTCAAAGACTAGGTAGGTAAAAGCCTTGTTTATAGGATTTGACTTGGTGAAGTATTTTAGAGTTGGAGCTCCTCAAGATCATGCCACTGAGAGAGGCTTTTCTTGCCTGGCTGGAAAATCAGGAGAGTGAGGCCTCCACCTGGAACTGAGGAATGTGCCAGATGTGGGATGGTGCACCTTTTAGGGGGGTCCACTGGCCAAATTCCCAGTGGATTCTGGGAAAGGATGTGGGATCCCACTTGAGATGCCTGGTGCCCTTCCAATGCTGGGGAACTCCAGCAGGGGTTATGGCCTGAGCCCCCCCGGGGGATGGGTTGGCCACTACTGACTTGAGTTAGGCTCAACACAGAGGCTCCTAAACCCGGATTTTGTAAGAAACACATACACGAAAAGTAAACATTTCTTGGTATGCATGAGGGACCAGTCTCATATCAAATAAGAAGCCAAATATCTCAATGACTTGTTTTCTGAGGAAATGTGTCTGCTTCCATCAAATATAGAGAGGGTGTGGGGGCAGCTTCCAGTGGTGATGGTCTGAGCGTGGGTATGATCATTTGGCTAGAAATGTGTTCTTTTGGTTGGGTGCAGTGTGGGGTGGAGTAAAAATCGGTGTTTTCTTAGAAAGGGAGGACAGAATGGATGCATGAAGCATAATTATACTAAAAATTATTTGTTGTTCATCTGAAATTCAAATTTAACTGGGAGTTCTGTATTTTTATTTGCTAAATCTGGCAACTTACAGCAGAGGTGGCACAAAGGGATGGATTTGAGGGCTAACTAGGAGGTAAAAGTGGCCAGACTCTGGTATGGCTTGGATATGAGTCAGGGGAAGGTATGGGAGAAGGAAAAGTGGCAACAAGGGGGATGGTGGTGCTGTTGCCAGGGCAACATGTGGTGTCTAGCCCATGTGATGTCTTTATACATCTAGAGAAAGATGCCTTCTTGGGGGCCACAGTCCTGTAGATGCACTGCCTGGTGAGCAATGTGCAAGCTAGATTTCAGCCCCCATTTGTCCCTTGTGCAGTGAACTACTTACACAACCATACACAGCAACCCTGGACTATTATTCACTGAAATAAGAAATGCTGGACAAGTATAGGTTTCTGGAGGGAGCTCAATTTTGGGAAGTTGCATTTGAGGAATCTGTGACACACACACGTTGAACTGTCCAGGATGTAGTTGGGCATGTGAGTCTGGGGTCTGGTATATGAGTGTGAAAAAAGTCTCCTGTAGAATGTAAAACCCAAGCCTGTGCCTTGTGGATGCAGGGTCTAGATGTAAATTGCCGGATTGGAATATTGATCCCAAACTGAGAAATGAGCTCAAAAAGACTCTTGGACCTCTGGGGCGAGACAAAAAGCAAATTCTCTTTGGGAACGCTTCTTCACCGCAGGGCACAGGGGACTCCCCAGAAATAACACCCATGAAGATGAGTACCTGAGAAAAAACTACAATTGGATCCACCACAAGGAAGTGTCAGTGGGTGAAACCAGAGACCATTTAGATGATTAACCATGGTTAGAATTACAGTATGAATTACCAGCATTTACAGTGCGTGGAATTCCATTTTGTAGTAACTTGACACCCAGACATTAGCTTTTCCCAGCACTAGCTGAGGAATTTCTAAATGGGAGGGAGGAGCTTAGGGGTGGCAATCTGGTACATGGGGCGGGGCTAGAGGACTTGTCTTGAAACTGTATTTGCAAAGCAGCACGGTGTTTCTACTTAAATTCCATCTGTTTATTTGGGGAGATGATGAAGATTATGGAGGTGGCTAACCCCTGCCCCTAGCCGTGCCTAGGTGTTGTCACAGGCTTTTGACCCTAATTTTAACCCTTTTCTGTACAGTTTCTTGATGGTGAAAAGCTGGTCAACAGGGAAACTAGAATTAGATTATTTCCAAAAGAGATGAGGGATGGGGAAATGGACAATGCATTCTCCTGACATCTCTTGTTCCCCCCTTTTAAGCTGGATGGACCTCCAGCCTCTTTTTCCTGGGCCAGAGTTTCCCAAATTGTGTTTCCTGCATATCTATAGATATTATAAGAAAAAAGGTTTCCAGGGTCAAATTCGTTTGGAAATGCTATATTAAAAAGGGAGTGTATTAGTTTTCTAGGGCTGCCGTAACAAAGTACCACAGACTGGGTGGCTTAAAACAAGAGAAATTTATTCTCTCACGGTTCTAGGGGCTAGAAGTCTGAAATCAAGGTGTCAGCAAGGTTGGTTCCTTCTTGGGGGCTCAAAGGGAGAATATATTCCATGCCTCTCTCTCTTAGCCTCTGGTGTTGCCAACAATCCTTGGCATTCCTTGGCTTATAGATGCATCACTCCAATCTCTGCCTCCTTCTTCGTAAAGTGTTCTCCCTGTGTGTCCACATCTCTTATCCTCTTCTTATAAGAACACGAGTCACTGGATTTAGAGCCCACCCTACTTCAGTATGACCTCATCTTAACTTGATTACATCTGCAAGGACTCTGTTTCCAAATAGTCATATTTACAGGTACCAGGGATTAGGACTTGAACATATCTGTTTAGGGGACACAGTTTAACCCACAACAGGGAGAAATAGATTTCTTCATCTTACAATTTGTTAGGCTTCAATTTTGGCGATTCTGTAAACGAGAGTGGACAGAGCATGCTGATTTTTTCAAATTCAAGTAATCATGAAAAACTTAATTTTAATGGAGTGTCCCATGCGACCAGTGTTCTGAGGAACATATTTGGGTGGGTGGGGAAGAAGTGGAGCCTCTCTCTCATTAAGCCTCTGTTTAGCAATGACCACTCACTTTCCTAAAGGTTTACAGTGACTGTACAGTCTGGTTGCCTGATGGTGGCTGCTCCTTATGGCTGCTCTGGCCAGAGATCCTTGGCAGCCGCTGGGGTGGAGATGGCCTCTTTGTGGGGGCCCTGAGGCCTGGCTAGTGAGGCTGGGGTAATATGGTGGGGTAGGCTGGCCAATCCAGGCCATGCTGGAGGAGAGCCTTTGGTGTTTGTGGCTATGGGGCTCCGGTTTTAGACGTCCCAGAACTGGCATGATGTTGCATTTTCTGAAGCTTGAAATGGGATATTGAGTCTGCGAGTTCAAGGGCGCATTGGGGAACATTTGACGGAGCTGCTCTGTCCCAACAGGCAAGTTGTAAAACGCATGCCCCTAGGGGGTGCAATTCACATTGTAGACATGGTAGATCAAATTTTCTTGTAGTAAGAGTGGCCTGTTTTCAAAACATCGGTATTTTGTGACAATTTTCCAGCAGTTGTCAATAAAGTCCCCTGAGGAAGGGGCACCTTTTTCTAGTTGGTACAAAGGTGACATATGGGGTAAAGGTGGTCCTGAATGGGAAGGAGAAGCCATCACAATGGGCTCTTGGAATGTTAGGTCTGAAATGGCTCTTGAGAGAGGAGTGGTCCAACTCTGGATTTGTTAAGAATCTTGCTTACAAATAATAGAAACCCAACTCCAACTGGCTAAAGCCAAAGGAGAACTAATCATAAGAACAGGGATGCACCTACAACTAAGGAACATACTGGATCCAGGGACTCTGGCACAGTCAGGACCCACCTCTGTCTCTCTGTTCTCTCTTCTCTGCTCTTCTTAATGCATCTGGGACCTACTTTCCTTCCTTCTTAGTTTACGTTGTACAAAACCTGGTGGCAGACAACTCCTGGGAGTCACATGGTAGCGATTCATTGGCCAGCAGAGAGATTGGCCTCTTCTAGGTTCCAGGGTCAAAATCCTGGGGAGGAGACTTAATTGACTCAGCTTTGATCAGATCAATCAAATAGCCTGTGTGTGTGTGTGTGTGTGAAAGAGAGAGAGAGAGAGAGAGAGAGGGAGGGAAAGAGGGAGGGAGAGAGAGAGAGAGACTGTAACCACAGCAACTGAGTGGATGTTGGGAGTGGGACGGGTAATGGTCACACATCCTACAGAGGAGCATTGCAAACAGAGGTCCAGAGACAGAAAATGGCTTGTCACCAGTTGCATAGTCAGTTGACAGCAGAGATGGGAGTGGACCGAGATCTTATATGGCTAAGTCTGTGTGTTCTTCATAATCCAATACTGCCTCCTTTCAACAAAGTGGTGATTTTATTGATACAATTTTGCATTTCAAGGTAAAAATTTTTACTAAAATCTAATCAGAAAATTCTGTAGCTCTTCCAGAAGAGGCAAATGGAGAAATGAAGAACTATAAAGAGAAAGACATTATATAAATACTCAGGGTGTTTCCCAGTCCATTAACTAAATACTTGCATACCTTCCAGGGCTGGGGCCAAAGAGATGTGTTTAAACAGTGAAGGAGACGGAGTAATTGGGAGGTGCTTCACAATCCCTACTTCATTGGGTTTTAGGTATGCCTTAAGTTATTTGCCCTTCAAATTTGTGAGGTGGGTATTGTTAACTCCACTTTTCAGATGAGGATGCTGACATTCAGCAAGATTATTACCCAAGATGATGAGAGAGCCAAGATCTCAACTCAACCCGAGTTTGCCCAATACCAGCGCGGTAACTCTTTATTATTAATCCACAAAGACTGAATAGTGATGAATGAAACATTCTGACATGACATTTCTGCAGGTTTCTGGGACAACCGCTGATCACCTGGGGTTGCCCTTCTTTTTTTTTTTGAGGAAGAGTGGCCCTTCGCTAACACTTGTTGCCAGTCTTCCTCTTTTTTCTTTTTTCTCCCCAAAGCCCCAGTACATAGTTGTGTATCATAGTCGTAGAGTTGTAGCTCTTCTATGTGGGACACTGCCTCAGCACGGCTTGGTGAGTGGTGAGTATGTCCGCGCCCGGGATCCGAACCAGCGAACCCTGGACTGCTGAAGCGGAACTCCAGAACTCAACCGCTGCACCACCGGGCTGGCCCGGCGTTGCCCTTCTTGTAATAACGGCTGCCACTTTTTTGAGCAGTTGTTATGTATCAGATACTGTGCTAGGTTTGTGATCGCATTTAATCCTTAGGACAACCTATGAGGATGGTACTACTGATTATCTATTTTACAGGATAGGAAGTTTAGGCTTAAGCTATTGCCTTTTCCTGAGTATTCTATGAATAAATTCCTATTAGTTAAATGCCTAATATAGTGCTAAGTTAATAAATTAACAAAACTCTTGACCAATTGGCCTGATACTACACACGCGTGATGTATCCACTCTCTGCCACTAGGTGACGTCACGACCAACCCCACCACTATATTCCCTGCCAAGAGCCACCGCCGATATCTCGCGAGAGCCGTGGTTTCCTCCAAACTGTCTTGGATATACGCGCGGCGTAGGACACTTTCGTCAGGGTAGTTTCATGGTTTTCAGTCAATCTTCCTAGACTAGGGCTTTAACAAGGTACTTACTGCCTTTCAGCCACCCGAGTTCTCGCGAGACTTGCTACTCTGCTTCCCTCCACCCCCTTGCGCCTGCGCAGATCTCTTCAAAGCAGAAGGTCGCGCTTGGAGGAAGTGGTGGCTGTGGGTTCCGCGTTCGCAGCGCCATTACTACTTTTCTGAAGGTCCTCTCGGCCGCTTGCCGAGACACCCCGCCACCAAGATGCCTCGAATTATGATCAAGGGAGGCGTGTGGAGGAATACCGAGGTAAGTCCCCTTTTCCCGCCGTCCGCTGCCCTCCGCCCCCTCTGGCAGCTTGTGCGCAGGCGCGCGGAGGTCGGGGAGGCGTGGAGGATGTGCCCAGCGGGGTTTGCCGCGGGGGCAGAGCGGGGAGTACCCTCGGGGCCGTTATGTGGTGCCAGGCCCGTTGTTACCTGAGCACGTCTGGGGGCGGACCGTGGTTTAACCACCTGCCAAGCACTTGTTAGGCCCGTCGTGAACATTTGTTAAGTGAGGACGCGCCCCCCGCCCTGGAGGAACTCACAGTGTGGAGGGGGAGATAGGACATCCGCGAGAGTTGGTTTTCTGGGACACCCCCGTCCCTCAGCCCGGGCACCGTGTCTCTCTCTGACACTAAAAAATAAACAAGTGCTGTGGCCACAAGTTTGTTGCTTCATTGACTTGCTTGTAGAGGGGAAGCAGCTGGAGTGCCAGGTTCAAAGAGCCCATTTCTGCCCGCATCTCCGGTTATCTGTTATCAAGGCATAGCTTGTCTCTCCTCCCGACAGATCCTGTCGCTTCTTGTCTTTCCGCCTCAGCCTGGATAGAAGCCAGATAGGACAGACTGCCTACAGTAGTCTCTTTGCTTCCAGAAATGTAGCGGATAATGCCAGTGGTGAGCCAAAGGGCAGAAGAGAGGGAGTAAAATAGAAATAAGATTTTAATGCCATTTGTGTTCAGAGTGCGCTGTATTTGTCGGTTTCTGGAGCACATCATATCTTTTCCTGCCTCTTCCCCCTTGGCGTCTTTCTGACCATCCTTCAAAACCCAATTCGGAAACTCTTCTTCGAATTTTTGCCCATTCACCCTGTAAAAATTAACTGCACCCTCAGGGGTCCATGGCACCTCTTTCATCTAGTTGTATTTTGCTTTGTCCTTTTGCAAGAATCACATTCTTCTGTGTGATGCTGGTAAGTTTCTTTTTTTTTTTTTTACTTTATTTATTTATTTATTTTTTTTGTGAGGAAGATCAGCCCTGAGCTAACATCCATGCTAATCCTCCTCTTTTTGCTGAGGAAGACCGGCTCTGAGCTAACATCTATTGCCAATCCTCCTCCTTTCCCCCCGCCCCCAAAGCCCCAGTAGATAGTTGTATGTCATAGTTGCACATCCTTGTAGTTGCTGTATGTGGGACGCGGCCTCAGCATGGCCCGAGAAGCGGTGCCTTGGTGCGCGCCTGGGATCTGAACCCCGGGCCGCCAGTAGCAGAGCGCGCGCACTTAACCGCTAAGCCACGGGGCCGGCCTGCTGGTAAGTTTCTGATAACCTCTCACAGCCTCAGTTTTCTCATTTTTCTAATAGGGATGATAATACTACTTACTCTCTTGAGGATTAAGTGAGTCAGTACATTTGGAACATTTAGAACAGAGTCTGCTGTGTAGTAGTCTTTCAGTAAGTGCTAGTTGCTATTTCTTTCTCCCAGCAGACAGCATTGTAATTGTTATCCCTAGAACCTAGATCAGTAACTAATATGAAGTAGGTTGCTTGGCAGATGTTTGTGGAATGAATCTAGTAGGATAGATAACTGGTATGTATACCTAGTTGAAGATGTGTTTGAGTATAGCAGTACTGCAACAGAGTTACAAATAAACTCTGTGACAGCCTTGCCTCAGAGCTTGCAGAGCAGGAAACAGGCTGCTTAAATTGGAGAAGAGATGCCTTCTGGGAGAGAGACAGATGTACAAAAACAAGTAACAGCAGGATTCCTATGCAGTGGCCAAAGCCCTGTAGTCTTTTTAAATCTCTGATGATGGGGGTGGAGGTGGAGTGGCCCATGTATGTATGAGCCATGTAGCTCGAGTTTAATGTGGAAAAACGCCTAAAAGTAAAATGCCCCAAGTGGATTCATCTCTGGCACTGTTATCCCTGGTGTGTGTGGCTTAGCTTGCTGGGCTTCCCTGGAAATGGTGAATTCTATATTGGAGTGGGTGCCCTGGTGAAATAGTATCTAGAGACTGGGGGAGGCTGGAGGCATAACTGACCCGTGAGGTAAGAACTGACTTAATTCTTAGGTTAGATCTGAGATGTGGATTTTT
Organism: Ceratotherium simum simum; assembly: GCF_057802395.1. Classification (NCBI taxonomy): domain Eukaryota; kingdom Metazoa; phylum Chordata; class Mammalia; order Perissodactyla; family Rhinocerotidae; genus Ceratotherium; species Ceratotherium simum. Next base: position 44,765,377 of record NC_141912.1, read on the forward strand.
GGGTCAGAGTAAGAGTTATGGGACTGGAGAGAAAATGCCATTTGTAAACTGGAGACAGGAAGCCTGGATTGGAGAGTGGATTCACCAGGGTCTTGACTTGCTTCTTGAGGGCTGGATGTGGCCTATTCGATTCTTTTTCCCCAAGTACCCAAGATCCGGTACAAGGTAGGTGTTCAGGAAATGTTTTCTGAATGAATGAATAAGTGAATGAGCTGTACCCTTTTGAAGAGAATGACAGCTACACATTGGAGAATACTTTTTGTTAATCTCTATCAAATAGGGTCTCTCAGATTGGGCTGTACCCACTCCCAATTTATTGGGGGAGTGTTGTGTGTAAGGGAGGGTAGGATATCCTAAGGGATTTCCTCCTAATTTCTTGCATTTGGCTGATTCTGGCTTGCTAGAATGAGGTTTTTGTACTTTCTGTTTAAACCTAGGCGGGGTGTGTGTGTGAGTGTGTGTGTGTTTCTCTCTCTTTCTCCCTAGCAACCCTGTTAGAGTTAATTTAAATTTTGTCTTTTCTTGCTTGGAGTTTTGTGATTGAATATACTGTTTTTCTTTGATAATTTTTTAGGATGAAATTCTGAAAGCAGCGGTAATGAAATATGGGAAAAACCAGTGGTCTAGGATTGCCTCATTGCTGCATAGAAAATCAGCAAAGCAGTGCAAAGCCAGATGGTATGTACAGTTAATGAGTGGAAAACAGTAAATGACCTTCATTATGATGAACAAAATGTCAGTTCTTTGAACCTTACCAAAGAAAGCAGGCATTGTGATATAACAGAAAGTATGGAGTGGGAGATGGGAATTTAGGTTTAAGACTTAGCTGTCACTTGCTTCCTCTGTGATCTTATGCATCTTAGGATCACCCTGTATCGTGCCCCTGTTTTCTCCTCGTTAGGGATAATAGTACTTGGCCCTAACTGATGGAGATATGAGGCTCAAATGAGTTAATGTGTTTGAGAGTGCTTTGTGAAGCATAAAATAAATATACTTTTAGGTACAAATGGATCCCAGCTTATAAGTGGATGTGTTCTAAAAGTTTGTAAGTTGGTTGTCTTAGAACTTACTTTCCCAAAGAAATAGATGATAAATAATGGTTAATTTTCTAGGCTAGTTCACAATAGTTGAGTGTCCTCATTAACACAGTTGAAATCTTTTATATTTGCCACCCCGCGATATGACATAACCCAACACTACACTTGAGGTTTCCCCTTTTAAGTCACAAGGTAGTGGACACATTAAGCCGTTTACATGTGGTTTGGGTATGAGTGATCTGGCCCTAACCCTGACCCATGTGGTACTAGAATCATATTTTAGATTGTACAAGAGTGACCTAATTTCCTAGGCAGCTGGGTAGGGGGAAAGGATCAGAATGTAGAGGTTGGACCCCAAAGAGGAAGGTGGTCCTCAGCCTGAAGAAGTGGTTCGGATTTCTGCTTTTCTTAGTGGAGCTAAGGTCCTGCCCCTGTGTTAAGGAAGGCTTAAATCTTGTTTGCCAGCCTCTCATCCACCTAATTAGACTGGTTGGAAAAGATGGGTTGGGTGGGGCATTAGAAAAGACAGAGGATGACATAGTAGTTTTACTTAAATTTAAAAACACACCAAACAAAAGCATATGATACTGAAAAGCATTTAGTGAGTGTAAGTCAAATGCTTAAAGAAGTAAGCCAAAGGTGGTGTGAGAAAGTGCTATGAAAACCAGAAACACTATAAAAATATGAGGTGATATTGTCTTATTTACTAATAATTTCAAAACCTCTAACACAGTGTAAAGTAAATGAAAACAATTGATAGTTGAGAAGGAAGGCATATGATCATGTTTCAGTCAAGTTATCTTTTTTAAGCATTGTTAACCTTGCATAATTAAAATACATTAGCATTTGGTGAGATGGGGAATGTTGAATGGGGTAAGTTTAACCAAAGAGTGAATATTCTGTTGTAAAAAAATAACAGCTTTTGTAATTGAAGGATGAGAGTTAGCTTGTGTTTTTTAGACACTGGAAGTCAGTGTATCTAGTGTGTAAATAGGATATTCATACTAGGTGACTGATTAATGTCTAAAGTGGTGTCTTTTTAATAGGTATGAGTGGCTGGATCCAAGCATTAAGAAAACAGAATGGTCCAGAGAAGAAGAGGAAAAACTCTTGCACTTGGCCAAGTTGATGCCAACTCAGTGGAGGACTATTGCTCCAATCATTGGAAGAACAGCTGCCCAGTGCTTGGAACACTATGAATTTCTTCTGTAAGTGAATCTTCAAAAGCGGTATTAAAATGTGTGTATATCTTCTGAATGAGGCTAAATAAACATGTTCTGTCTTTAAACATTTAGTTACAGATCTGAGTAAAGCCAAAAGAGCTAAAGCTATTGGAGTATGTACTCCTGATTTCATGTGGTTGATCAAAGTTATGTCATCTGTTATATGCTTTTTAAAAGAATAATTTAAAAATATTATACAAATTATACATGTTCATCATAGAAGATCTGAGAAAAAATAGTAAAAAGGCAAATAAAAGTCACTCATAATCATACTGCTGAGAGTTGACCATTGGAACATCTTGGTTCTTCACTGAAAGTTTATTTGGCTGTAACTGCATTTGTGCTTAAGGAGCTGCTTGGATCCTATTTCATGGTGAATAGACACACTCACTAAAATTAGAGGGAATTTTAATACCATCTCTTTCAGGTGAAGCAGTAGTAGAAATGCATTATTTTGTTAATGCCTATCTATTGGGCTTTGAAAGAAAAGAGTGCCAGCACTAGGAAACCTGCTATTTCTAGGACTAAATGTTGTCTTTCTAAGACTAACGCCTCTGGACTCTTCTCTAGGGATAAAGCTGCCCAAAGAGACAATGAAGAGGAAACAACAGATGATCCACGAAAACTTAAACCTGGAGAAATAGATCCAAATCCAGAAACAAAACCAGCACGGCCTGATCCAATTGATATGGACGAGGGTAAGTGTATGCTTGTGAGAAATTCGTTTCTTTGGTAACCAGAGACTCCTTAGGCCTCTTTGAACTCCTTTATTTCCTTTCTAAACTCCTCTGACTTTTTAGAATCCCAATTCTATCTGCAGTTGTTATTCTAAGTCTCTTTCTAAATGTGTCCAGTCTTCTATTATAGAGAAATGCCTCTTTTTGGACAATGTCCTTTTGTCTTCTCATTTTTCAATTGATTGATTAAATTAAGCAGTGTAAAACTACTGGAAAGATTTCCTGGAGGCTAGAGGTAAGCCCTTGAGGATTCTGTGTTCTCATTCCCATTCTGCAGAGAGAGGCAACAAGTCAGGATTTTGGGCTCCAGTCCTCCTATTAACTACTACTTTGACTTTAGGCAGGTAATGTAATCTTTGTGAAGAGGCAACACTGCATTACTGTGTTGGAGACTTATGATGCTTCCTTGAGACATTGAATCAGGAATCAGAGGAACTGGATTTTAGACCCATATCTGCCATTTACTAGCGATTTGACCTTAGGCAAGTCATATCAATCTCTCTGAGCTTTGATTCTCTTTCCTGCCAGATGGAGAACAATAATGTCTGTCTTACCTTACAGGATTGTTGTGAAGCATTCAGTGAATGTTTGTTGAGTTTTTGAAATTTAAAAGTGTGAAGGTAGTGGTTCTCAAAGGCAGGCTGTGGCTAGGCTGTCTGCATCATTGTCACATGGCAAACTTTTAAAAATACAGGTACGAAGGCCTCCCCAGGAGATCCGAGTCAGTAAGTCGGGGAGTGGGGAGGTAATCCTGGAATCTGAGTTTTTTTAAAAGTGCCCTTGTGATTCCATTGGACAGCCTTGTATAGGAATAGGCATCAGTAATGAAATTTATTCTACTTTGGGGAGCCATGGAAAATATATTGGAGGGAGAGAAATAGTTTTGAGGAAAAAAAGGTGTATTTAATGAAGATTATCAATTCCCTTATAATAATAGTTTTTATAATGTTTCACAATTTCTCTGTGCCAGTTAGTTGATGATAATGAAGGATATGATAGTTTTAGCCACTGTTTATAATGAATACTTGCTAGATGCTTTACCTATTTAATTTTACTTAGCTCTTCTCAACATCCCTGTAAAGTAGGAATTGTTATTCCCATTTTATAGATGATGAAACAGGCTCAGGGAGGGTAAATAAGTTATATGAGGTTACATAATTAGCAAGTGGTGGACCTGGCTTTTAACTTAGGTTTCTCTGACTTCAAAAACCCAAGCTATTTCCATTAGGCTACACCATATAATGATTATATGTATGGTTTTTCTCATCTTAACCACTAGAGTATGTCTCACATACTTTGCTTCTGTTGGAGAAGAGCTTAGTTTTTCTTTTCTTTATTTTTGCAGATGAACTTGAGATGCTTTCTGAAGCTAGAGCCCGGCTGGCTAATACTCAGGGAAAGAAAGCCAAGAGGAAAGCAAGAGAGAAACAGCTGGAAGAAGCAAGGTATGGTTGTTTCCATCCATAGTTGAACAGTTAGTCTCTGCATCCTCATGTCTGATAAAACTGCATGATTTACCAACCCTGTTGGGTAAGTAAGAATTGCCCAATTCCAATTTTGCTAATATTCTTTGGTTTCTTTATTACTTTGGAAAAGTCATATATTTTTTTCCCCTAACCATTTCAGAATGGTTATAGAAAAAAAATACATATTTAAAAAAATTTTGTAAGACGTGGCAGAAGTAATACCCAGATGGTTCACCTGGTGTGTTGGATTTGTTCTGTTAGCATAGGAGAGCTTCATTTGTTGTAGCCATCTGGGAGTCAGATGCCTAGAGGACACGCAAGGCTCTGTGACTTTTGCATGACTGCCGGTTAGTTACTCTCCTTGATTAGTGTTGGGCAGGCACGGGCTGTGAAACAGGAAACTCAGCTGAACATAGAGGGAGTTAATGAGCCTTGAACCAAATTTTAGGCTCTCATAGAAATTTTCATTTCAAAAGTGAGTAGAATTCAGTACTGCCCTCTACTCAAGGTTTCCTTCACTTTCCTCTTCCTTTTTCCTTTTGGTTGGATTCATGATTGACATTTTTCCTGATGGCCCAGAAACTAAGATGAAGTGGATAAAGAGAAAAGCTGAACTGTATAAGAGCTTATTAGCTTTTGGAATTCAGGCATTTTGGAATAACCTCTCTAGCCTACACAGCTGCCTTGTTTGGTCTCCAAGTTGGGAAGTGCTTCCTGACCTGATGACTAGCATTGTGTTGATGGTCTCCCCAGTAATTGCTTTGGAGTGCCAGATCCTGGGATGGAAGAGTCTTTCATGCCTGAGGATGCTTGGCATAGCTGGCCAATCACGAGCCCAGAATAGTCACTTAGGATGGGAGTATGACTGGCTTGGGACAGTAAACAGAAACCAAAAGGAGGTACTAAATTTTCTGCCCAGTCTCAGTCACCTTTCTATTCTGTACACTAATTAGGGTTAAGTAATGTGAGTAAGTTGAAAAAAATTCACTTCTCTATTTTTGTCCATGGTTGTTTGGGGACCAAATTTTTTGAGCTTTTTAACCGTGTGGGTTGGGCCAGGGATATGGCAAGTGCGTATATGAAAAATCTGCAAGTGTGGCTGGTATTGCTTGCTTTAAATAAATTTTTGCAGATTTAAATTTACCCTACACTTTGTTGTAGATTTTCTTGTAGAATCTACACATCTTTTTAATTTGTGTCATACATTTGTCTTGTAGTAGACTAGATTGGTCTGTATGCAAAATGCGGTGCAGGGCTGTTTACATCGAATGCTAAATTACAGATCTGTTTTATAACAAAGCTTTTTTTTTTTTTTTTGTGAGAAAGATTAGCCCTGAGCTAACATCCATTGCCAATCCTGCTCTTTTTGCTGAGGGAGATTGGCCCTGGGCTAATATCTGTGCCCATCTTCCTCTACTTTATATGTGGGACACCTACCACAGCATGGCTTGTTAAGCGGTGTGCAGGTCGCGCCCGGTATCTGAAACCACGAATCCTGGGCTGCCGAAGCGGAGTGCTGGAACTTAACTACTGTGCCACTGGGCTGGCCCCTATAACAAAGCTTTTTACTGATTATAAAAGTAATACACTTCTCCTTCAGTGTTGTACTGTTTTCTTTTTCTGGCATCGTTGATATAATGCTATGTATAGCTTGGTTATAGTCACTTAGTATTATATTGTAAAGGTTTTCTAATGTCACTTAAAGTCATTATTTCCATTATTTAAAGAATGAAATTACTTTACTTTTGAAATGTCTTTCCAAGCCTTTCTCTCTCTTAACGTAGATGTACGTTTTTGTGTGTGTACACATGCAGTAACATTTGTGTGAGATCGGATCATACTGTCTACTGTTTTGATGAAAAGTTATTCGTTAATCTTATTGGGGTGCCCTTGTAAGTGATGAATCATTTTTCTCTTGCTGCTTTCAAGATTTTCTCCTTGTCTTTGGCTTTCAGCATCTTTAATATGGTATTTCTGTTTGTGAATTTCTTTATGTTTATCTTGCAGTTCGTTGAGCTTCCTGGATGTGTAGGTTAATCGTTTTCAATAAATTTGGGAAATTTTCAGCCATTATTTTTCTAATATTTTATTCTCCTCTTTCTCCTTTCCTTTTGGTATTCCTGTTGTGCATTTTGGTATTCCTATTGTGCATATGGTCACTTAATGGTGTTCCGCATTCTGCAAGGCTCTTTTCATATTTCTTCATTCTTTTTTCTCTTTTCTTTGGATTGCATAATCTTTATCCATCTGTCCTCAAGTTTGCTGATTCTTCTGTTAGTTCGAATCGACTGTTGGGCCCCTAGAGTGAAGTTTTATTTCAGCTTTATACTTTTCGACTCCAGAATTTCTATTTCATTTCTTTCCAATCATTTCTGTCTCTTTATTGATTTTCTCTATTTGATGCACATTTTCATCATGATTTCCTTTTGTTCTTTGAACATATTTATAATGGCTCCTTGGAACTCTGTTAAATCTGACTTCTGCTTGCTCACAGGCAGTTTCTGTTTTTTTCTGGTATATGGGTCATGCTGTCTTGTTTCTTTGCATGTCCTAAATTTTTTTGTTGGGAACTGGACACTTGAGATGATATATTGTAGCAATTCTGGGTGCTATGTTCCCCCCACCCCCTCCTTGTTATTGTTATTTGCTTGTTTAGTGACTGGCTGGATTATTAGTGAAGTCTGTTCTCCCCTTTCCTCCCCCGAGAAATGTGAAACCTCTGATGTTCTCCTGAGGGCACAGTCTTGGGTATGCCCACAGTCACCCTGGGATGATGTGGTTTTGACAGGACTTTCTTTGACCATCTTTGCCCCTGGCTACACTCATCTGTTAAAGTCTACTAGTTGGCAGCTGATTGCTGTATTGTTTTCAACAGTGTCTTGGGGCATAAATTGCTCCACAAACTGATCCAGTCAAATTTGGGCTCCTTTGAAGGGGTAGTTTCTGAGGTCAGTGTTTGATATTTGTTCTGACCCCAGGAGGGCTCCTCTCGCTTTGCTCTTTCTTTGTTTCTCTCTGGCAGAAGTTTAACCTATATCTCCAATGAATCTATCGGTTTCTTCCCATTTTCCTTTCACCACAACTTCGTTGTTTTGAGAGTGCCCTTAGGCTTGAACGTCTCTGTACTCTGTTGCAAATGAAGGCAGTTTCTTTGGGGAGAGATTTGGAGTTCTCTGTTCTACCCCTAGTCTGATGTGCTTGTCTCTGAGTGACACGCCTACTTTAGGAGCTGATTGCTTGGTTGGAGAGGTGGTGGTGTGGGCAGCTGCCCGAGGTCTCCTTGGCTTGCCTCACCCAATGTGGAACCCTCATCCCACAAGCTGGGGCAAAGGCTTTTGGGCCTCCGGTATTCTCAGCAGCACTGTGCTGAAAGTAGAGCCTCTGTCTGGGCAGAAGAAGAAAGCCCCTACTTCTCGGCCACTCTTAGCCTGTGCAGCAGGTATCTGGAGGCAGGATGAGAAATGCTGACATCCTGCCTCTTCTGGAATAAAAGCCCTCCTACTGGGAGCTGGAGAGGAGAGAGAGCCCTGTGTTTTGGCTGCACCAGTGTGGAGTGGAGTTTTGCTTCCCTGAGCTGGGAGGGGGAAGAGAGCGAGGGAATGGGTCTTGATTTAAATATCAGACTCTCACTTTTCTTACCGAATTTTAGTAGATTTTCTTGAATAAATGTTTCTTTGTTTGCTGTATCTTCTTAGGGTCCTTTCTAGAGACTTAATGTAAATATATATTTTTTACTAATTTTCAGGAGTTTCACTGCAGAGTGGGTCTGCAGAGCCTCATGCTGGAAGTTGTTCCTTTATACTGTTTTGTAACTTGATTTTCCCTCCTTTCGTACTGTGAATAACTTTTCTCATCGTTAAAATTATAGCATCATGGGAAAGTACAAAGAAAAAAGTAAAATTAAGTGAAATTCCAACCTCCAGTAATTATCACTGTTCATATTTTGATGGGTGTCCTTCACATCTACCCCTCTATATATTCACTGATAGATATGCATGTAATTTTTGCCTGTTGCTCCATAGCGTGTAAACTTTGTAACATTTTATACACAGCAGTGTGTCTTGGGTATTTTTCCACGTCAGAGTAGATTTACAGTGTCGACGCAAATAATCCATAACAATCTGTAAATCAAAATTGGGGTGAGTTTATTATGAGCCAAATTTGAGGACCATATAGCCTGGGAGAGTCCTTTCACAAAGGAATGGAGCACTCCAAAGCAGTGGGGCTGTACAGAGTGGTTATATACCGTCAAAGAGCATGTATCACGTATGACTGCAAAGTCCCTTTTACAGTGGTCATGAGATTGCCCTGTTGGCATAGCGATTGATGGACACGGCAGGTATCAGGTCTGCTGTCTCAATGGGCACAGCAGGTAGCAAGTCTGTTGTCTCAAGTTGGTGGTCACAGGATGAGTGCAGCAATCAAATCCTAGCTTAGGGAGAAATGCTTATCCTTAAGGAAATGCCATTGTGGGGGAAGTTGCATCCTTACTTTAAGGGCATTTGTTCTTGTCTTTGGGACATGTTAGTTGCTTAAGAAGATAAACAATGTATGTTCAAAGGCCACAGGCCCTTTTAGAAAAACAAGGTCAGGCTGAATTAGTTTTATACCAAATGGCTTCCTCATATGCTCCAATATATCCTGTTGCTTGCCATTTATTTATCAACAGGTTTTTTAAAGATTATGTAGATGACTGTATAGTATCCTATCTTATAGCTGTGTTATAAATTCTCTTAACTAATTTCTTATTGTTGGACGGTTAGATTGTGTGCAGTTATCCACTCTTCGGAACAGTGCTCCGTGAACAGTCTCGTAGCCAAGGCCTTGTTCATGTTCTTATTTATTTCCTCAGGTTAAGGGCTGAGGAGTGAAATTATTAGGTAAAAACTGAAAAACTTTAGGGTTTTATAATTTTTATTTATTTATTTTTATTTCCCCCAAAGCCCCAGTAGATAGTTGTATGTCATAGATGCACATCCTTCTAGTTGCTGCATGTGGGACACGGCCTCAGCATGGCCGGAGAAGTGGTGCCTCGGTGCGCGCCCGGGATCCGAACCCCGGGCTGCCAGCAGCAGAGCGCGTGCACCCAACCGCCAAGCCACGGGGCCGGTCCTTTAGGGTTTTAATGTGTATTTCCAAATTCTCTTTGGGGAAGGCTGTAGCAGTTTACTTTCTCATTACTGTTGTGGGAGACTGTCCACTTTTGCACCCTTGCCATTGAAACAAAAAACTGAACACTTAATCAGATATGCAGAAATGGTACTTGATTTATTTATTTATTTATTTTTTATTTTTTGTTTATTGCAGTAACATTGGTTTACAACATTGTAAAAATTTAAGGTGTACATCACTACACCTCCACTTCTACAGATGTGTGACTCTTTAATTATTAAGTCTACCTTTTGTCATTTTAGCTTTTTGCATTTTTTTCCTTAGTGGACTGTCTATTTCCTTTTCTTCTTTTTTTTCCTTGGGATGCATTTTTTAGAAACTTGCGTAGATATCTCACCATTCCGAATATTAATTTCAATTATTTTTTCCTATTACTTGCCTTTTAATTTTGTTTTATGATTTTTAAAAAAATAGTGCTACAGAGATATAAAATTTGAAATTCAAAGCTGCTGATCTTTTGCCTTTAGTTTGTAATAAGTGGGTACATTCTCTTCCAGAGATAAGATACATATTTACTTACAGTTCCTTCTGGTTTTTCTTTTTGTGTTAGTGTGTATGTACCTTTGAATCAAAACTGGAATATATTTTAGTGAATGGTATGAGGTGAGGATTTAAGTAAATATTTCTTTGCCAAATAACCAGATAGTTTTCTTAACTCAATTGGATGATCCATCCCTTCCCCATGGTGTATGATTTTCAAGATGATCCTGCATTCTTTTCCTGCAGGCGTCTTGCTGCCCTGCAAAAGAGAAGAGAACTGCGAGCAGCTGGCATAGAAATTCAGAAGAAAAGAAAAAAGAAGAGAGGAGTTGATTATAATGCTGAAATCCCATTTGAAAAAAAGCCTGCTCTTGGTTTCTATGATACTTCTGAGGAAAACTACCAGGCTCTTGATGCAGATTTCAGAAAATTAAGACAACAGGATCTTGATGGAGAGCTAAGATCGTAAGTTGTCTTTCTGATTTTGAAAATGGGCAAGTATAGTAGGAATTTTATGGAGGGCCAAGTATTATCCTTGTCAGAGCCAGATTTGTGTTAGGCACAATGTGGCCTACATAATGCTTTTATTTATTTAATGGATTCACCTTCCTGAGAAAACCAGGGACCTGGCTGTCATGTTTTTAGTGCAGAATGCTATTTGCGACTCTTGAGATCTCAGCACTTGGCCCTTAGTGAACTCTCTGCTCACTGGGTCACAATCTCAACATTTATGTACATTTGTAAACAGGTTAGTTGTTTTACTAATGGCCTGAAGGAATTTGTGAAAATCTGGTCTCATTTTTTTAGTCTTTTCTAGTGAAAATTTTATATGGTTTTTCTTAAAATGAAATTCAAAGAAAAAATTACCGATGCATTCTTAAATCTTTTTTACTTAATGGGGATAAGTAAGTATATTCATAAAATGTTTATTTTAGGGTGCAGAGGATTTTGCCTATTTTTAGGGATTTTTAGACTTTCTTTAATTTTTACATTGGAATATTATGGGGAAACCTTTTATGATTGTCAGATTTTTAGTTTTCTACTCCCTGATTGACCTTCCATTTCTATTGACATGAATTGTTACTCAACAGCAGATGTCAGCCACTGTGAACACGATTTTCTTGGATGCACTCCATTGTATGTATTTCACAAATTAGGACTTTGCTTTAGGTAGCCTGTACAAATAAAGAGACTGAAGAGGAAAACAAATCACCCGGAAGGAGTAGACTAGGTGGGGGAAGGGGATGACATGCGGAGGGGAAGGAGGCCTTCCCGGAGCTTTAAAAGACAGCTTTGAGCCTGGCTTTAGACTTCTTAACAACTTTTTAGTGTTATTTGTTAGAAGTTAACTATCCTTTTAAAAAAATTTGTGAATTAAAACAGTTTTCAAGGGAATTTAAAAATTCACGATGTTTTAATTCTCTCCCCTTCATATAATTGTTTTCCTTTTTGTATACTTGTCTTCCTCATTTTCCTATGTGCATACATATTTTTATGTGACTATAATCATGATATAGGAATAGTTTTATGTTTTTATTTGACATTATATGTAACATTTTGCTTATCATCATAGCCTTTATAGTTACATAGTTTTAATACTTAGTACTTAAATTACTTAGTATATCCGATTTTCCTAATAATTCTATTGCTATTCTAAGTCTGCATTCCTCTTGAATATAGTGGGTAGATAATGGCTTAATGTGTATAGTTGTTGTCTTTTTGTTAGTAATTTTCTTAGAAATGGGATTATTTTGTTCAAGTGTATGAGTATTTTTATGGCTTTCAATGTTATTGTCTATATGTAACTTAAAAATCTCTTCTCAACCTGATCCATGACAGTGAAAAAGAAGGAAGAGATAGAAAAAAAGACAAGCAGCATTTGAAAAGAAAAAAAGAATCTGATTTACCCTCAGCTATTCTTCAAACTAGTGGTGTTTCTGAATTTACTAAAAAGAGAAGCAAACTAGTACTTCCTGCCCCTCAGGTAATCTGATAAAAGCAATTTTTACGTTGTGTGAACTCATATCCTTATCATTTATTCAGCAAATATTTGCAGGCGTGTGTGCCAGGCTTTTGCTAGGTGCTGGGTGCCCTTAAGAAATTAGCGGTGTAATAGATGAGCCACATAAAAATAAGTCATGTGTTATAGATGATAAATAAGGAACAGCTTCTCTGTATAAATTATTATATCAGGCCTTAAACTGCTCATTGATGGTGTAGTAAGTAGTTGTCAGCTCTTAGCAATTTGTCAGCAGGTTAGGGCTCCAGGCCTCTTATTTGTAGCTGACCAGGAAAAAGGTGTCAGTTTGGTGTGTGGACTTGAGACTGCTTTCTTTTAGGGAATGCTTTGTTGTGGCATACTTCTCTTTGAGACAACAGCTGTGAAAATCAGTGTGGGAGTTGCAGAGAAGAGAGAGAGAAACATTCCCTCATTCAGCTTATCACAGGCTCTGTTCCTTTGACTTAATTATAGTTGGTCAGAAACATGGAATTTTCAATAAACTCTTGCTTTGTTTTGAGTAGTACACTCTGTAGAATTGGACAGTTTAATGGAGGGATGGACTTAGGAGGTGAGAGGAGCTTCTTTCCCCAGTGAGTGCACTGGCTACATCAACACAAGATTCTTGGTCACAAACAAAATAATTGTGTCAGATGCTGCCACTCCTAGTAGTGATATTTCTTAAATTGAGATTTTGCCTGTAATTTTTTTTCTTAGTACTCCTTAGGATATTTATTTTGGTAAAATTAAGAATAACACCTTTTGATTTTCTTAGGGCTCTTGTGGCTTAGTGGACTCTTCTCTGTGTATATGATGTTTTAATTGGTTTTCAATCATTCTCCCCTGTTGATAAGTAGTTTTGTACAAACTATTATTTTATGTTCTTGGTATATTAATATGTTGGTTGGTTTGAAAGAATTTCAGTATGTAGATATAATATAAGACTTTGCAGCTTGATACTATATTATATCTGGAATTTTTTCCCCCCACATTATATAGGGAAGACTTTTAAGAAATTTATTACTGAAATTTTCAAACCTACAAAAAGTAAAGAGAGTAGTACAATGAACCCCTCTGTACTCATCACACAGCTTCAGCAATTAGTCTTTCTGGAATATGGAAGTTTTAAGCTGTGTTGTTCTCTGGTTAAAATATTGCTTACTGTGATAATTGTGTCATTTTAGATTTCAGATGCAGAACTTCAGGAAGTTGTAAAAGTAGGCCAAGCAAGTGAAATTGCACGTCAGACTGCTGAGGAATCTGGCATAACAAACTCTGCTTCCAGTACTCTTTTGTCTGAGTACAATGTCACCAACAACAGCATTGCCCTTAGAACGCCACGAACGCCAGCTTCCCAGGACAGAATTCTGCAGGTAAGCTGTCATATAGTAGAATGAGTCTTTCACTTTGTTTATTGTCCTTAGAAGTATCAGGAAAGAGAACATTAAGTGGTTTGCTTTTGCTTCTTTTAGGGTAAACAGTTTGAAACTTGAGTCCTGAATGTATAGATCCTAGAGATTTCTGTAATAGGGAAGCTAAATCAGCAGATTGAGTAATTAAGTGGTTTCTTTTCTGTGTTTATTAATTCATAGTTTTGTTTGAAGTTAGGCCTTCTACCTTCATTAGTCTTTAGTACCTGTCAGTAAAGTACAGCATGTAAAAATTTCATGTTGCCTAGCAGTCCTAGAAAGAAATCAGACATGTAGTCAGTAATTTTTAAAACTTCTTTGCGATTCTGTACTTAGCTTGACATAGACTGTCATCAGTACTGCCTCCCTCCCTCCCCTTAATACATGGGGTATATAGTCTGTGTTCTTAGTGTGTCTGCGTGCCAGAGAATCGCCAAACCTAACAAAACACTGTTGAGTCCATTAGCACCCTTACATCTCATTTCTTCTTCTCTAATAGTTAGAAATATAATTTTAAGGTCTTGATTCAGGAGTTAAATAGTCCTGTAAGTCTTAGTAAGAAAAATAGTCATGCCCCTCATCACTTGCTCTCTAGAGGCTTCAATTATGGCTCTTTGCTTTTATCTTTATTGCTAAGACACTTGTTACATGTTGGGTTTTTTTCAGTTTTAGGTGTTATTCTGCCTAGAATTTGAGTATTTGGTGCTGTCACACTCTCTGCCTCTGTCATGCATACATACTCTTTCCATTCCTCCATCTTCCATTATAGTTATATGTTATCAGACTTCCATTGTTGTTTGGTTAGCTCCTTATTCATGGTTTACCTTATGACTGTGTAAACTGGAATCATTGCTGAGCCACAAAGTGCCTTATAATTACTGCACAGTATTTTATTTTTCTTTGACTTAATACTTTTTTTATTCAGTTGCTAAATTTTCTGATTACTTAGCACTAATTCAACTTGACTTTGTACTAACTGTGTAAATCTCCTGAAATCTGGTCAAATTTTAGGTATTCTTATCTTTTTGAAGAAGTCTTTCCTGGAACTTCTGAATGTTTTAGTCTAGACTGATGGCTCTTTAGATCTTGTTTACAGCAAGTTCTCTTGATGTCCCTTCACTGTCACTGTGGAAAGTCCCTTGGATCTCCTCTTTCTTGGTTTACTCCCTTGTTAGTGAAGCATATCCTTCAGTAGCTTTCTGAGGAGGGGTTCATGGGAGATGGAATTTTTAAGACCTTACATATCTGTAAATTACTGTCTACTCTCTTATTTGATTAATCGTATAGCTGGGTATAGAATTCCAAATTGAAATGGTTTTTGTTCAGTTTTGAAGGCAGCGCTCCAATGTCTTTTGGTTTCCATTGTTGCTATTGAGACCTCCTGTGCTATTCAGGATGTTAATAGGAAACCTGGTTTTTTCTTTCTGTGGAAGCTTGTGCAATCTTCTCTTTTTCACATGCCTGTTTCTTGGTGTGGGTTTGTTTTCAACCACTATGCTAGGTACTTGGTGGATCTTCATTCTGGAGACTCATGGCCTTCAATTCTGGGAAATTATTTTGATATTTTTAAAAATTTCATCCTTTTCATTGATCTGTTTTTATGAACCTTGAATTTTCTTATTTATTCCTCTCTGGTTTTCTGTCTTAATTGACTTTTTGATTTATTGTTAGGAGATTTTCTGAATTTTATCTTTATTCAGTTTTTAAATTTCTACTATCATATTTTTAATTTCTCAGAGCCCTTTTCTAAATGTGTTCAATTTTTTAACATCTCATTTAATGAATAGCTTCTCTTATTTCTCCGAGGCTATTAATGATGGTTTTGTTTTGTTTTTATAGGTTTTTTTGTTCCTGTATAGTGTTTAAGTTTCTCTTGTTTGTTTTGTTCTCTGTCTTTCATATTGGATGTTTCCTCAAATGTCTTTTGATCTTTGGCTTTCTGCCTGTATCTAGGGGCTTGGGGTGGGGCAACTAAAACTGGCTAGAAGCTCCTTGGGTATAGCTGGTGCTCCTTGACTTGGGACTTTCCTGTAGGCTGAACTGGCTGGAGTGTTTCATTGGGAAATTTTTTTTTTTCCTGCCTAGAAAGATTCGCCCTGAGCTAACATCTGCTGCTAATCATCATCTTTTTTTTTTTTTGCTTGAGGAAGATTAGCCTTGAGCTAACATCTGTGCCAGTCTTCCTCTGTTTTGTATGTGGCTGTCGGCCATAGCATGGCTGACAAGTGGTGTAGGTCTGCGCTCAGGATCCTAACCTGTGAACCTGGGCCACCAAAGTGGAGCGTGCAGAACTTTAACCAGTAGGCCATGGGGCCAGCCCCAGGTGTTTTGTTGGGGAATTCATTTTTATTTTATTTTTTTTTTTGGTGAGGAAGGTTGGCCCTGAGGTAACATCTGTTGCCAATCTTCTTCTTTTTTTTGCTTGAGAAAGATTAGCCCTGAGCTAACATCTGTGCCAGTTCTCCTCTATTTTTGTATGTGGGTCGCTGCCACAGCATGGCTTGACGAGTGGTGTAGGTCCATGCCTGGGATCTGAACCCGTGAGCCTGGGCCGCCGAAGCAGAGTGCGCCAAACTTAACCACTGCACCACTGGGCCAGCCCCTCATTGGGGAATTCTTGAGGTCAGTATTGCTAGATCTTTTCTCTTGGGTTTGTTGGATTCCCCAGAGAAGTAGCTTCTAATCTCCTGCCTGGAGGACATAAAGCTGGCCAGCCTTTTGGGAGCCTAGATGGGGAAAAATGCTTTTGTATTTGGGATAGCCAAAAGAATACATACAGGACTTTGATAATGTGAAATTCAGAGTTCTTTCAACGAATAAAGACATGCAGAATAATGGAATAAGCTTTGTTCCAGTTATCTTCATTTTGCTCCAAACCTTAGCGGCTTAAAACGTTATATCATGCTGATGGTTTCTGTGGGTCAGGAGTTCAGACAGGACATTGAAAGAATGGCTTGTCTCTGCCCCATGATGTCTAGGGCCTCAGCTGGGAAGGCTCAGCCTTTGGAGGTGACTTGACAGATAGGAGCTGCAGTCCTCATCTTTCCTTGTTTAGTGTTTGCTGCTGGCTGTGGGTTGAGTCCTCACCTGCGAAAGTGGAGTAAATCTGTGTGTGGCTTCTCCATGTGGCTTGGGTTTTCTCACAGCATGGTGGCCTCAGAAGAGTTGAACTTCTCCCATGGTGTCTCAGGGTTCCAGTGTGAGTCTTGTAGTGAGTGTGGTGGGAAGCTGCGTTTTTTCTAACCTTGCCTTGGAAGTCGAGCAGTGTCACTTGCTGCATTCTGCTAATTACAGGCAAGTTATAAGCCCACCTAGATTCAAGAGGAGGGGACATAGACCCCATCTCTTGATGGAAGGAGTATCAAGGTTGGGTTATAAGAAGAGCATATGAGAGGTTGCGTTATAAGAAGAACATGTGAGATGAGAGATATGTTTGTTACTATTTTTGGAAAATAATGGTGTTTCACAGGCCCTGAGTTGGAGATTAAGAGGTTGTAGGTGCAGTGATAGTAATGAGTGCAGGGTTAAAGTGGAGGGACTAAAGAGAGCATAGTCAGTCCTCCCTAAAGAGGTCAGGCAAGTCTTCAGAAAGGAGCCTGCCCTCATGAGTTTTCTTGTGATGTGGATAGGTTAGTTGCTAGTGTCTTAACTTCCCAGTAAAAGAAACTGAGGCTCAGAGAGGCTAATGAAGATTACATAAAGAATTAGTGATAGGTCCGGCCCGTGGCTTAGCATTTAAGTGCACGCGCTCCTGGGCGTGCACCAACGCACTGCTTCTCCGGCCATGCTGAGGCCTGAGGCCGCGTCCCACATGCAGCAACTAGAAGGAAGTGCAGCTATGACATATCTACTGGGGCTTTGGGGGTGGGGGCGGGGAGAGTGATAAAGCTAGACTAAAGCATGGGCGTTCTGACAATTAGCCTAAGCTCACATTGAGAAATTTGAGTTCTTAGTTATTTATAGTTGTTAGTTACTTATAATTCTTAGTTATTATAGGAGAAGCTTTTGAGTAATGGTTATTTCATATGGGAGGCTACAGAAGTGTTTCTTGGTACATAAAACATTATTCTGAAACTCCTGACGTGCTATTAGGTTGACAGAAGGAATGGAAGTATTGAATTCAGCTATGGCCTAGTATTCATTTTCTTTCATGGTTTTCTTTGAGAAAATGTCTAAAAATTCTGGCTGCTTTAAGATTTGAATAGCAGGACCAGAAGAGAAGATTCTGCTGTCTTGTCTAAATTGTTAAAACATGCTTCTTTACCTTCTCGTTAATCAGGAAGCCCAGAACCTCATGGCTCTGACCAATGTGGACACCCCATTAAAAGGTGGACTTAACACCCCTTTGCACGAGAGTGACTTCTCAGGTGTGACTCCTCAGCGGCAGGTTGTACAGACTCCAAATACAGTTCTTTCTACCCCATTCAGGTATTGTAAATAAACAAATGTGTCTGTTGTAGAAAAACTTGAATCTGTGGATTTGAACAACATACTTGCTTTGGTAATGTTGACAGAGAATGGAAATAAGGGATCAACTTGTCTTTTTGATTTCTCCTCACTCATAGTAGTAAATAACATAACAGTGTCCAGGAAGTGGTTAAGTAGTCTGGAGCTCTCTTCTTTTTTCACAGTTTGTGATGCTATCACTTGTTTCTGAATACTTTTTGTCTGATTTAAAAGAGAAAAATCAATCCATTGTTAATGATCATTAGGTGAATTTTATAAAAATTGTAATCCTTTTTATGCATGTGTTACTACTGCTTTCCCCCCAACATTTCATTATGAAAATTACCAACATTCAGAGAGATTGAAAGAATGGTAAAGCAAACATCCATATACCCACCACCTAAATTCTACAGTTGTTAATGTATTACTGTGTTTGCTTTATCACGTATCTATCCATCTATCAATCCATCTTATTTTTTAATGCGTTTCAAAGTAAGTTGCAGATATCAGCCCATTTCATCTGTAAACATTTCCTCCTGCGTATCATTAACTGGAGTTGAAAGTTCAATATTTGTTTACAATTCTTTGTTTTAAGCTGCGGCTTTTTTAAGAGATTTTTTTAAGACATAAACGTTATAGTAGCAAGTTGTGTTAAAATGGAATTTGAGCTTTTAAGGGTTGGAAATATTTGGGCTTTCTTTTAATTTTAAATGTTAGAGTATGTCCTCCTACTGGTTGTGTAGTATAGGAAACATCTCAGACTGCTAGAACTGTACGTGGCAGCAGGATCAAGAAGCACTGGCAGCCAAATCCTTATATCTAAACACTTCTCGCAAGGCTGGTAAGAGAGCCTAATCCCTCTTTTCCTGTGTGTGTCTTGTCTCTCAACTAGATTGTAAGCTCCTTGTGGGCAGGGACCGTGTCTTATACGATAACCTCACCTCTTGGGAACAGCTCTCTGGCAGCACCATCTGTCTGGAACACAGCCAAGATACAGGAAGTAAGCAAACAAAAAAAGGCTTTGAACAATTAAAATATAAGTTGCAAAGTCTATGGACTTTATTCCCAAGAGAGTCTCTTAGCCCTCGCTACTAACTGTTCTTATTTAGATGTGATTCTAAAAGCCTGATGTTTGGTTTCCAAACAAAATGTAAAGGGAGAAACTACTTAAAGTATGCATACTGATGACAATGTGATAATGACGTGATAGCCAGCAGCTATAGGCAGGGAGGAAACAAATGATAAGATGAAGACGCTGAACTCAAAAAGAGTTATTTGGGGTCTTTGAGTGTGGTGGCTGACCTCTCTGCCCACTGTATGTTCTTATCCTCCCTAATGTGTCACAAAAAGGTTGAAATAATGTTTGGTGGACTTAATTTAGAAAGACAAGAAAATGGCAAATGTAGTGACTTTATTTGAAGTCATTAAATTAAAAATACTGTGGTTAAATAAGCTAGCTGAAGTAAACCTTTATTTTAACTTTCTTAAAACCAGGTAGGCAGACAGAATTTCTGGAATCTTTATTTCTTTATTTTCTGCTTTCCTTGTTAAATAATTCATGTGAAAAACATTTGAAAGCACAATCTAGATAAAAGTGGCACTTTTATTAACTGGAATTTCTGTTTTTCTAGGACTCCTTCTCATGGATCTGAAGGACTGACTCCCCGGAGTGGGACAACTCCCAAACCAGTTATTAACTCCACCCCAGGTAGAACTCCTCTTCGAGACAAGTTAAACATTAATCCCGAGGATGGAATGGCCGACTACAGTGATCCCTCCTATGTGAAGCAGATGGTACATGTCAATTATCTCTTAAAACACTTTTTTTAAAAAAAATTTTAGGGGCCGGCCTGGTGGCGTAGCGGTGAAGTTCACGTAAGTTCACGTGCTCTGCTTCAGAGGCCTGGGGTTTCTGGGTTCAGATCCTGGGCGCTGACCAAAGCACCTCTCACCAAGCCATGCTGTGGTGGCGTCCCATATAAAGTAGAGGAAGATGAGCATGGATGTTAGCCCAGGGCTAATCTTCCTCAGCAAAAAGAGGAGGATTGGCAATGGATGTTAGCTCAGGGCTAATCTTCCTCACACACACAAAAAAATTTATATCTCACGGGTGCCAAATTAAAGTTTTCCACTTTGTCAGTGTGTATTATATATATCTCAAGAATCTATATACCTGTGGACACCAGAAAAGGAAAATGATTTGCAGGACTTGAGAAGGGGAACCTTTTGGTCTCAAAAGCCTACTTTTTCTTATTCTTAATATGTTTGTGAATATTGATTATGCTGGTAGTAATGTGCCTTGTATCTCTTTTATGATTTTAATTTTTATCATTTACTAATTAATACTTTTCTTTCTTGATGATACATTTATTTTGATTTTCTATTTCTGTGAAATGAATTTTGGGTTTCAAATGCTTCATAAATTAGGTTTTGAGCCTTGATTCTTGTTTCCTCTGTACTTTTAGAAGGACAGTCTAGATTTCAGAACCAAGTTAATTTGATGTTTATTGCTGATCTTGGTGAAGTTTTCTTTTGTATGTTTTGCAAGGTAGTGTAGAAAGCTAATTATAAAAGTTACAGTTTTGCTTCTGCCCATCTTATTGCTTTTATTATGTTACTATTGGGCCTTATTATCTGATGCCACAGGAAATCATTGTGAGTTTTTTTTTTTTTATGAGGAAGATTGGCCCTGAGCTAACACCTGTTGCCAATCTTCCTCTTGTTGCTTGAGGAAGAGTGGCCCTGAGCTAACATCTGTGCCGTCTTCCTCTGTTTTGTATGTGGGACACCGCCACAGCAGGGGTTGATGAGTAGCCCAGGTCCACAGCTGGGATCCGAACCTGTCAACCTCAGGCTGCCGAAGTGGAGCGCGCTGAACTTAACCACTGTGTCACTGGGCTGGCCCAGAGATTTTTTTTTTTAATGAGTTCCAATGATGTTGGCCTGTTTTCAGTTTACAAGTTTCAATTCTAACTTCATGTATAGATTTGGTTAGTTTAGAATGTTTTTTTAATGCCCAGATTGATATCAGCTAATGTCAACTCTGAATGGCTACATAAGAATTAAACAGAAGAATCTATTGTGTGCAAAGCATGAATCCGGACACTTTAGGGGATCTAAAGTTGAGTCAAGATGTCCTTTGTCTTAAAGAGGTTTATACTCTGGAGAGATACTCTCGCAGTACTAAACAAAGTCCAAAAATAATTGTAATATAAGATCAGAATAAGCCCTGTGAGTAAGATCAACATCTTAGGGTGGCCAAAGAAAGAAAATCACATTTGTTGGGTGGATACTAGGAAAGCCTTCATTGAGGAGATATGTTCAGAAGGAGGGTGGGTGCTGTCCGAGACGGAGGCCACAACATGATAAGCATGGAGCGTGTTTTGGACATAGCAACTCCTCACACCTAGCATATGTGTAATGGAGCAGTGGGGAATAAGCCTAGAAAGGTGAGCTGAGGATGTATTGGGGAAAACTTTGGGTACCAGGCGGTTTCTTTTGGGAACTATGGATTGTTTTCTTTGGCCTGCCTGTGGTCTGGTATTTCCATTAAAGATACACACACACACACATTCAGACATCTTTACAGATTAGGTTTTATTAGTCCAAGGACAAATTGAATTTTGAACTTGTTTTTTTCATTTGCTGTTAAATTTCAGTGTCAAAAATGTTTTCCTTAAATGGAAATCTAAAGAACATTTTTCTGCCCCTGTAGAGGTAATTCCCAGACTTTCTATTAGAATGTCCCAGAGTAACTTCATTGATCACAAATCTGAGTTTTTGATTGGTCTTAATGTAGGGAAGAAACGGAGATAGAAATTAAACAAAAAACTTGTCTCAGCTCTGAAGTCAGAGTTCATTTTTCTAGAATTAAAATTAGGCTAATTGTTTTTCAGAAACTCTTATAGAATATTGGTTGAACACTTAATGCGTATGAATTGAGAAGGACCAATTCTTTTCTACAGGAAAGAGAGTCTCGTGAGCACCTCCGTTTAGGGTTGTTGGGCCTTCCTGCCCCTAAGAATGACTTTGAAATTGTTCTACCAGAAAATGCTGAGAAGGAGCTGGAAGATCGTGAAATAGATGATACTTACATTGAAGATGCTGCTGACGTAGATGCACGAAAGCAGGTGGGTTTTGTGCTGGAAAGGCAGCGTGAGTTTGCTGAGTGTGTCAATAGGCTGAAACAATGAAGAATGGCCATTAAATGTCTCAAGATTGCTCCTTAACAGTTTTTTCAATATTTAGAAGAATTACGCTAAAATAAATTACTTATGCCATAATATATACTCATGTAATTAATAATATATTCAGAATATCTTGATAGGCATTCTTAAAATGTATATGTATATAGCAATTTAAATACCCTGTGTCAAATTTATTATGCTTCTTAAAAATATACATAAGTAGTCTTTTAGACATTGTGTTTCACCCTAGCCAAGAAAAGATGTTATTGATCAGTCTTGAAAACAGGTACATCTTGGATTGGTTGATTAAATGGTTTTGGCTCAGTGTAAAGTAATAAAAAATATATATTTGGAAATTTAGAGAGAGTTCATCGAATATT
Organism: Ceratotherium simum simum; assembly: GCF_057802395.1. Lineage (NCBI taxonomy): Eukaryota > Metazoa > Chordata > Mammalia > Perissodactyla > Rhinocerotidae > Ceratotherium > Ceratotherium simum. The sequence goes on from NC_141912.1 coordinate 44,787,913, forward strand.
AGTAACACCTTGTACTAATATATCTTATAGTTAATTACTTTCTCCTTTGCACATAACAACCTGGTGATGTGAATAGGATAGATATTAGCTTCATTTTAGAAATGAAGAAACAGGCTTAGGTGAATTAAGTTAACTTTCCCAGGTCTCATGGCTGGAAGGTGGTGAGCCAGAACTGAGATAATATGACCCCTTTCAGTAATTCTTGCTGCAGTCCATTTCAGGATTGTTTTAGAAATTGAATAATTTCATGGGATTGGAGTGAGAATGGCATCAGTGGAAATCATATTTTAGAGGGAAATCACGTGAATGTGCTTTTTGGTGGGGAATATGGGATAATACTTTTTGTGTTTAGTTCTCTTAGTTACTTTGAGTTACGTTTACTCTCAGCAATGGCGTGAAACTTGAATGTGTTACCCCACATTATTCATGATTTAAGAATCAGGAAACAATACCTTCATTGGCTGGCTTTTTAAATTAAAAATCAGTAGCTTTTGTGTTGGAAAGGAAGGGTAGTGTTGCAGGATAAGTAGTTAAGAGTTCCCTCTAGGTTTAGGATTCTCATTTAGACAGGGAAAGAATGATTATCTGATGGATGGAGCCATGTAAATTTGGAGAATGCTCTGGTAGACATTGCAAGTTCTTAGTTTCTATTGTAATAAGAGAATGAATAGACTGATGAGTTTCTGTTGCCTTCTGTTGCCTTTCTACAAACTTAGACAGATTTCTACAGCTTTAACTCTTGAACATACATGTTCTTATAGACTAAAGTGTTTTCAACTTTATTGAAATGTGTCAAATATTGTATAGCTGCACTAATGGGTATAAACATAATTTTTTAGGCCATACGAGAAGCGGAGCGTGTAAAGGAAATGAAACGAATGCACAAAGCTGTCCAGAAAGATCTGCCAAGACCATCAGAAGTAAGTGTTAGAATTTCTGGTTTAGGACATTTAATTTTCTATTTATGTGATTGATACTTTTCATATCAATGTGTCTATAAAACAAAATTTCATCTACTTTCTGGAATAAAGTAGTTCCCATATCCAGTCTTTTAAATATTTCACTGGTACAAATAAGAATTTAGAAGGGAAAAAAAAGAATTTCTTTTGAAAATGTAAAACTGCTATTTAATTCCTGCCTAGCACAAGTAGTAACGTGAGTATGTTGCAGTAATATGTTTGGTAATTGTATTTGTTTTAAATTTTTAGGTAAATGAAACTATTCTAAGACCTTTAAATGTAGAACCACCTCTAACAGATTTACAGAAGAGTGAAGAACTAATCAAAAAAGAAATGATTACAATGCTTCATTATGACCTTCTACATCACCCTTATGAACCATCTGGAAATAAAAAAGGAAAAACTGTAGGATTTGGTACCAATAATTCAGAGCACATTGCTTATCTGGAGCATAACCCTTATGAAAAATTCTCCAAAGAAGAACTGAAAAAGGTATGATTGAGCAGGACTTTTCTGTCTTGAGATTTAAGTGTTTTTTAGATACTGTGTATCATGGACAAACGTTAACTTATTTTCCCATATTGATATTCATAAACGACTGCAATACATGGTTAGGAGATAAATGTTCATATTAAGTGTTATGAAAAGGACACACTTTACTCCTTCGCCACTGTCCCCTTGTTCAGTGGTAGACTGTTATCAGATAAACACTGGCTTTGGTGGCCAGATATCTTTGTTTCACAGGTGTATGCCTGATTGACAGTTGCTACAATTGCTGTTTTCTGTATTTAACTTTGCTGTCTCTGAATAGAATTGAATGCCTTTAGCACTTAAACCTCACTTATTTGGACTAATGTGAAAAAGCAAGAATATATTAAAAATGTTTATAGATTAAAACTTTCACCTATTCAAAGAAGGGAAATATTTTTACTGAATTTAGTCCCCTCACGTGATTTCCCCTATCCTTTTGGATAAGGAAATAAACAAACGTTTTCTTGTGTAAAGTCTGTTCTGCCTCTTCCTTCATATGCATTTTGTTCTTTCTGCTTTGATGGAGCAAATAGCTGTGATTGTGAATAGAAATCTGCACGTTGGTATAAGAAAATACAGTTGGTTTTATGGTTGGAAACTGAGTGGTTACTAGCTTAAAAGTCTTTTATCTTTAGTCTTCAGCCCTGAGGGGCAGTGATGGACCCATTGATTGGAAGGGGCTAAAGCATACTGGGGAGAAAACAAATCAGATTCTTTTTTGTATTTTCTCTCCTGCACTTTCCCTCTCTTTCTTACTTTCTGTTTTCCTTATTGCATAAATAATACATGTTTAGTATAAGATTTTTAGAAAATAGAGAAAGGGAGGAGGATTTAGATTTATATTTCAACAACTTGCCCCTGACTTCTGAGTAGCTTTGAGTTACTCTCTTGTGGTAAGAGCGATGGGAAGCTGCCATCTGTTGTGTGCTTGTGCTGTGGCAGGCACACTTAATCATTGATCTGGGGTTAAGAACTAGACTGTGAACTCGATACTTGAACAGTTTCCTCCTTATAGAGTGAAAATATAAGGAGAAGATTTCCTAAATTTATTGTATCTATGGAAACCTGAAATAAGGATCCCATTGTTGCTTACAGAAGTTCTGTAAGGGATAGAGTCCAGTAAAATTTCTGAAAATAATAATGTAAGTAGTACTTTGAAATTAGTTGAAACCATTACAAAGTAGTTGAATATTCTCCCATATTTTATTTATCTATTTATATTCCTCTTTGTTCCAAAAAGAATTTGAAGCAGCTGTTTACTTAGCAAATTCTTTATGGACAGTTTAAAGATAACTTAGCTGTACTCTCTCCTAATAATTGCAAGAGGTGAATTTGTGAATTTTTACTATATACAGTTTCAGAATGAAATATCATTTCTCTTATAATAAAGTTTCAGATTTTCATTAAGTATTTTAAATTGGTTTGGTTTATTTATTTCCCCTAAGAGCTATCATTTAAAAGTATCCAATTTTTGTCTTCTGTAGACATGATTTTCTGTTTTTTTGTTTATATTTTTTTGTATGCTGATCATTTATGTTGATTTTATATATTTTGGTCTGTGTTTATTTTCTGATGTTACTGGAATGATGAAAGCTTTTTGTAAAGCACAAAAAGTGGTTGTCAGTTTTTCATGAGCCATGAAGCAAAGTTCTGGAAAAAGTTCATGTGGTGTGCTCATGGAGTCTGTGTGTCTGATGTTGGGCTAGGCTGTTTATATATATTGTGTCACTTAATCCTAACAGCAAACATGTCAGGTAGGTATGATCCCCATTTTACAGATGAGAGATGGGCTCAGAGAACTTAAGCAAGTTCAGACAGCCACATAAATGGTAAAGCTGTGATTTGAACCCAGGCTTGTCCATCTCCATTCCCCTCATTCCGTCATCTTAAACTGTTTCTTTAGTAGTGAACAAGAGTTGGTCTACGATCCATCGTTATTTGATTTGTGCCCCCAATCTCATTCTTTCGCAGTGTCAGGGGCATTCCTTCGGATGAGAAAAAAGCCATGTAGCAGAAAAATGCCTTGTTCCCCTTCATGATCCTGTGAAGTCTGAAGTGTAGGGAGGGATGGTGGAGTGGAAGGAGCACACACAAGGGTTGGTGCTGTTTGGCCTGGGCATGATCCAGTCTTGTCTGCTTACTAGCGATGTGGTCTGGAACCAGTAGTTTAATTTCTCTGAGCCTTAGTTTCGTCATCTTTAAAATGGCTGCTTTGTAAGATGGTTGTGATGTTTGGAGATAACGTAGGTAAAACTTTTAAATCTAGTTCCTGGCACATAGTAGATACCTGAGAAATGGTGGCTGCTGATATAATGAGTGAAGGCAAAGAACTTTTATATTGTCGGGGATACGTGGATGTTGGCTTTTCGGATCAGTCTGCATTGCCTTATAGGCTGCTTAATTCATTTTGCTTAGGTATTGTTCCTCCCTTCCAAAAAACAACCAATGAACCAAAACTCCTTGCTTTTGCTGCGAGGAGGAGGAAAAACTAGTCTTTTAAAGCTCCTTGTTGGTGGCAAGTATTTGTATTACTCAAACTTCCTGAAATTATTATTGTAAACAGGCCCAGGACATTCTGGTACAGGAGATGGAAGTGGTAAAACAAGGAATGAGCCACGGAGAACTCTCAAGTGAAGCTTATAACCAGGTGTGGGAAGAATGCTACAGTCAAGTTTTATATCTTCCTGGGCAGAGCCGCTACACACGGGCCAACCTCGCTAGCAAAAAGGACAGAATTGAGTCACTTGAAAAGAGGCTTGAGGTTGGTATGCTTAAAATTCTAATTTAAATGTACTTTGATTGAAATAATGAACTAGGGTATAATACTAGAGTATAATTCTTTGCTGAAGACAACTTCGGAAAAATAGACCTGAGGTGATTATTGCCTTTGCAGTTCTTGAGGGAAAACTACAGTGAAGTGTTTGATCTTCCTTGGCCTTCCTCACTGGTTTTTCAGAATTGCTTGCCTTCGTGATAAAGAAAGCCCTCCAAGTTGACCCCAGGTCAGTCAGAATGTGGGAGCAGGAGCCAAGAAGTTAACACTAGTCACTCAAAACAATGTAGATCAATGCTAGAATAGCCTGTTTTCTCTAAGGAGGGATCTCAGTGGTACCAAGGAGCTTTTTTTCTATAGCCAAGAGAGCACATTTACAGAACTTTGGTACCTTTCTATTCATCCTCTGATTCCTTTGAGTTTAATTTACAGAAAGAGTCTTGAGCTGGATTATCTAGACAATGGCTTCCAAGATTTCATGTTTATGAAAATGTTGAAATGTACTAGATGAGAGTTTCATGGCACGTGGTTTCTTCATAGAGTCTGCATTTTTTGAATTCCAGAATCTGTGTAGGCGTTTTGCCAATGGCATGCAAATTGTGGTTCATGGACCACTAGGCTGCCTTGTGGATTCTTAATGGTGGTCTTCAGGGATGTTTCTGAGGCCAGGATAGGATGGGAAGGAGAAAGGGGTGCTTCAGGCACTCAAATGCAGAAAATGGCCTCAGTTTCCTCTTCTCTGACTGCCAGTTTCTCTTTACAGAAAGCAGATTTGAAAATATTTTTATTTAGGGTTAAAATAAATAGTAAAATCACTTGGGGTGATTGGGGCTGTTTGAGGTGAGGGAAATGAGCAGGAAAAGCAGTATCTTTTAATTTAAAATTATTCTAATTCTTAATTTTACCTTTAAGATTACATATATGGGCACCTAGTGGTTAATGCCCATGAACTTCTTTTATCATTTAGTGGGAAATTAGAGTTTCTTTCTGAAGTAATTCTATATTGGGTGAAATTTTAGCAATCCAGTGCTGCCGGTCACTCTAGTTGTATTACAAGCCTCCAGCAGGGTGTGCTGTTGCTCTGTTTTAATTCACAGTTAAAATCAGGGAAAGTAGAACATCAGTGGTTAAATTTTAAGTTATATTTTCTGTTGTATAGGCTTCATTTCTTATAAATGGTAGTTAGCAGTGTAATTCTGATCTAAGGTCAGCATCATAATTGATTGGGAAGCTATTTGGAAAGTTTCCTTGTAACATTTATATATGAATACTTAGGTCCCTCACTTAGTTTGAAAATCTTCTCATTTGAGGTGGGTAAACTCTTTCTGCCTCCGATGGTAAGGACATTTTGTGCCGTTTAAAACATAAAAAAAAGTTTTTCCCTAAATCTCATTTACTTTGTCGAGGCACTAACTTTCATGACAGCAAATAAATGTGTCACAAAGTGAGTGGTGCCGTAAAGTACAGTAATTTTTATTTCTGCGTTGAATTGGTCTTGTGAGTTTTGAAGGGAAAAATACAGAAAGAACCACTGCTGTTCTTTTGGAGATTTATTTGGGTCGTTTATGAGCAACCATTAAAAACATGTGGTTCTCTTTGTTCAGTTCAGTACCAGGAACTGAAATCTTCCGTTGAACTATTTTTGTTGAAGGATTGGTGATTTTGGAAGAATATTCATAAAACAGTCTGAAGTAATTTTTCTTTTCTTGACTCCTGGATAACTTACTTTATTGTTTACCCAACTAGTTACTTTTAAAGAATATGTAATCAAATCTTTTAATTTAGTAAACTGTGCTTATTTCAAATGAAAGTTCATTAAATCTTTAAAAAGAAGAAAAGAAACTCAAAAACCCAAATAAACAAATCCCTTATTTTATTTGTATCCATCCCTAATTCAGAACTAGGTTTGTCTTAGCTTATTTTAGTTTTTGAAGACACAATTCCACTGGTTTGAAATACATAAATATTTTATTTCAGTTGTGGTACTTCTTTCATCATTTCAGTTGATTGCTAAATTATAAACATTATTCAAAGTTTGTTGTGGGGAAGGAACTCCAGTTGTATTATATAAACTAAATGCTATGCTTAAATTATCCTTTCCACTCTTCGGTTCAGGGGGATATGCCTTTCTGTGCAAGCACAGTACACCAAGGCTGCCAGTGTGTTTGATTTTTGCTGCCATGAACTTTGGAACAGTGAGTCTAAATTATGGCCCTATCACAGTGTATCAAGCAAGATGAAATCCAGCTTTGTCGTGGTTGGTGTCTCCTAAATGGGTTAAAAAAATATGCCCTAAGGTTTATATTGGAGCTAGTCTTTGAGCCGTTACTCATGATTAATATTTGAAATTTAGAACTTAAATGAAAATCCTTAAGATACTCATTTAAAACTAATAGAACCATCTCAGATTTTATGTGGAATATGGTAGGTGGTACATGGAGTCTGTTAAATAAATAGAATCAGAACGTAGTCACAGGTCAGAAGTAAGCGGGAAAGACTTGTGAATTATAACCAAGTCCATGTATTTTATTCTGCTTTGGAGGCAGAATTAATGTTAGAACCTTGCCAGACATTCGTGTGTAAAATAAGGCAGCAGCAGCAATCAGAAATGACAGCTAATATCAGAAAAGGAAAAGTTAGAAAGCATAACATATTGAGGCCATTTAAACATGGTGGCAAAAAGCCCTATGTATTTTAATAGCTTCTGAGGGCATTATAGCTGTATGGTAGGAGGGTAGAGTGATTGCTGTTTATACTGATACCCCAAATTAATAAGAAAAGCTTAATTTCTGTTTAGTGTCATTTTTTTTTTTTAAAGAGAGATGGCTCTAATTGTAGAAAAATTTTCATCAAATGGTTAAAAATAAAAGAGCTTTAGTACTTATTTAATCGTATGGTCAGTGAATATTACTGAGCATCTGCTATGTGCCTGTTCTAGGCCCTGGGGATGCAGCAGGAACAGGGCAGACAGGCTCTCTGCTCTTGTGGACCTCAGTTATCTGGAAAACGCTCGGTGTGGAGAACCTCATTTTCTGACGATGCCAGATAAATGAGTCATTACTGTATTTGGGAAGTGCAAATAGAATTTGAAGTGTTCTAATTTGTTTCCACTTTAAGTGGAAATAGGAAATGGTCTGAAGACATAATTATTTTGAGTGAAATAATTTCCAGTAGGTGCAAAAGTGAAATGAGAAGTCTGAATTTAGGCCTGCTATTAAATTTAATAGTATTTGAAATAGTATCTAAACTGCTGTGTTGAGGAAGTTTGGCTGAAAAGTAGATTTTGTCATGTTAGCTATAAAAATGGAAAGGCTTTCCTTAGAGGTGGAAACTAGGTCCAGAAGTAATACTTCTTGCTGTATTTTACTGGCACAGTCAACTTAGTCAAGAAATATTATGTAACATTGACTTCTTGGAAATAAAGTAACTTAAAGAACACAGATAACACATTTAAAATCCTTCTCAGTGTATTTGTAGAACTCTTATGAGGACCCTTGACTTTCCCGAATGGTTATATTTCAGCAAAATTGGCTGCACAATGGATCCCATTTTCTCAGGGATTTTCATTATAAAGTCATATATTTTCACACAGGAAAACATTCCCTTAATACTTTAAAGAGTGAAAAGTTAGGGTAAGGATTAAGCCGGTGGGCAGTTCTGGGTGGAGGACTGTGTGTTATAGTGTCTCAGTGAGTTCATGCTTATGTTCCCTTGTGGAGGTGTGTGTGTGGGGGAGGGGGTAGCATGGGGTGCAGGAGGGAAGTTCCCAGTACTTTGGAATGCTCGCTCTCTCAAATTCTGCTCTCTGCCATGACCCTTAAAGGCATTGACAGATTTCTTGGTTCTTTCTAGCAAGAACTCTAGAGCTGGACCACAGAGCTCCTTGGTACAACCGTGTTGCTTCTGTTATGCCTCAACATGGAGTTGAATTTTTATCGTGCAGTTTGTGTGTTTCATTTCCTAACTTATGCCAGTGTAAAGTGCTTGTGATATTGCTTTGTTGGTACATTGCTTTTCTTGGAGAGGTTTTTAGTAAGGTTTTGCCTTCCTGCTTAGCTTACTTTGCAGGGATGCAATCGGACTGTTGCTAAGTCTGAATAGATGCTGACAATAATCGCCTACTTATACCTGCATCTCATCAATATAGAGAAAGATCACCGATAAAACTGAATGCTAGTGAGCAGTGTAGAGATTAAAGAAGAGTCACTCATGGATTCATGTTTGCAAACATTTTGGTGGTTGAACCACATCTTTACTACTATAGGATCATATTGCTGAATGATGGACTAGGAAGTGAAGCTGCCATCAACTCTATATTTATTTTGGGTATCCTTAAACCTGTTTTTCCAGTGGTATAAGGTTATATTCTGAGCCCCCAAGCAAGAGGGATGCTCTTAATGTTTCTGAACCTCACTGTAACAGACTTTAACTGAAGACAGTATTGGAGACCCAAGGATAATGTGTTTATTTTGGAATTATTTAAGCTTAGTAACCTTAACAAACTTAGTGAGTTTGAAAGTAACAATTACACTTTTATAAGTCCCATACAGCCCCCTTTTGTAATGACCCGAGGAAACACTTATGGTTCCACTGATTCATCTCCTGGGGACCATCAGTTTTCCATTGGTCTCTGGCCAGTCTTTTTTAGACAGTTTCTCTTCTATGCGTTTAAAAAATAACATTTGTAGGCATTTTTCTAAAAATAATGCCTGTATTTTGTAGAAAATCTTAAAAGAAATTAAAAAAATAAAGAAAAGAAGCCTACCATCCAGACATAATCACCTAAAAATTTTGGGGTGTGTGTGTATATATAAGATTAAATATGATAGAAAAAGATTAATATATATATAAACATACATGCCTATGTGTGGATGAAAGGAGGAAGGTGTTTAGAACTAAATTGAGATCATTATTTACTACTTTGTTCGTTTAATAGTATAATATTGTAAGTATCATTTTAAAAAAAACTGATCACTTGCTCTCATTTAAAGTCTGTGGCAAAGGTTAGCTTTGGTGAAATCTCCAAATTATTACACTAGTTGTATTCTTAGCTTCTTAAAAAGTTGTTAAATAACCTTTTTTCCCTGTAAAATTTTTCTGAGAGATGTTTGTTTTCCCATAGTTTTATAGCTTGTTAAGAATAAAAGAATTAGGAATTTAAAATTATAAGCTGGGGAAAGTAAAAGCTTTTCTCAAGTGTCAAATAAAATTCTTACAAGTGGGTATGTACAAGTTAATGTCTAAATCAGGGAAAGAATGATGGGCAGATGTATTAATTAAGATGTTGTTTACATGTGTCCAGAATAATTTGTTTTTTGGGCAACTGTCTGGTGGCATTAAGCCATTTAGTCCCACAGCTTGAATTTCTTCAGGCATGTTTGCATTTCAGGGGCTGAGGCAGAGAGGACATTTGGTTTATTAGTGGGGTGGCCTAATGTGTTAGATTTTTCAAGTAGGGCACAACTGCATAGTTTCATCACTTAGTGGCTGGGTGGCCTAGGGGGAGTTACTTAACCCTTCTGGGTCTCAAATTTCCTTGCCTGTAAAATTTGGGTGGATAATAGTTTGTATCTCATGGAAGTGAGAGTTTGAGGTAATGTAAGATTAAATGAGATACTGTGTGTCTAGAAAGTACAGTCATGTGCCGCAGAACAATGTTTTGGTCAACAATGAACCAGACCCCATAATAGGCGATGGTCCTGTTAAGGTTAGTACCATATAGCCTAGATGTGTAGTAGGCTATACCATCTAGGTTTGTGTATGTACACTTTATGATGTTTGCACGACGGGATCGCCTAATGATGAATTCCCGGAATGTGTCCCTGTCATTAAGCGACGCATGACTGTAGCAAGTTGTAGTGAATGGGAATTCTCTCCCATGTCTCTTAGGTCTTTTCACCCTTAGTGTTATCTAAATTGAATTAAACTTGGTTTGATACTATGAGGTATCAAAAGTAACTTTACCTTGAACAACAGGGTGGCTAGGTTGTTATTCTATAAATTTTGATGAATGTCTGAAATTTGAGACATGGGTTGATTTTAGGAGAGAGATTGAGACTTAAAGCTCAGATTTTGGTTAGTGTAAATGGATTTTACATAATTGTGGATTTTAATTTAACATTGCATAAATACATTTTAGTATATTTAAATAGTTGACATACTTGTAAATTTTAATGTCTCCATTGTATTTCATTTTATTGATGTTTCATGGTTGGTGGTGTATGGTCTTAACAAAATAATTAGCCTTTGGAGTAGATATTAAATTTGAATTTTAAAGAACCTTTTATTATGAGAATTTTCAAATATACCCAAAAGTAGACTGGTATAATGAGTTCTCATGTATTATCACCCAGCTATGGCAGTCATCAACTCATAGCCACTCTTGTTTCATGTTATTCTCCCTCCCCCATTATTGTGAAGCGAATTTCAGACATCACAAAACAGAATTACGATGCATGAAATTTGTCATCTTGGTCTCCCTACACATTTATATGTAGATGTATTCTCATTTATCTCTTTTTTTTGTGAGAAAGATCGGCTCTGAGCTAACATCTGTGCCCATCTTCCTCTATTTTTTTTTGTATATGGGACGCCACCACACATGGCTTGATGAGCAGCTCGTCGGTCCTCGCCTGGGATTTGAACCTGTGAACCGTGGGCTGACAAGCGGAGTGCACGAACTTAACTGCTACGCCACCGAGCTGGCCCCTTATCTCCTCTTTTGATTTGAATTTTACTGTTTTTTTGGATATAGTCAGCTTTAATTATATCAAGTGTTGTCCTACTCTAAATACCTAATAGTTATAGTGAACTTTATTTAAGAATATTAGAAATCTTGTGCTGATACCTATTTAAAGCACAAATTTCCATTGTCCCCATATTTGGGAGGCTTGTCTGGTGACAAGTGAATGAAGTACTTAATTCCAACTCCACTATTAGCTTTGTTAGATGTTTAAGAAGACTTTCAAGTGTATCTGTAAGTGCAGATAAGGATTTGAAAAAACATTTTTGAGAACTTTTGGTACATCAGTTGTAAGATGCAGTGCAAGCTCTGTAAGCCAATACTGTTCAAAATCAGTTATCCTTCAAGGTGGTTGCTAATGCTTAATTGTGTGTGTGTTTTTTAAAGGGCTTAGAAATATGAGTCTGGTTAAATCAGAGTCTTCCTGATTCTTTGTATTTTAAACAATAAGGTTTTATACTCTGTTGGACTTTAATGTTGTTTCTGTGTGTATATGAGTGTGGGATGGGGTTGTTGGGGCTGATTTAAGATAGTTCTGTCCCATGTATGCATGTGCATTTCATGCTTGAGATTTATTGGCTAGAAAAAGGCCAGACGTTATAGGTTAGTTTTTTTCCTCCTAAAGTGTATTATGTGATCATAGGTTGAGCATTTTTTTTCCTTTACATTTTAATGGTCAGATGGCAGATGGAAGATAACTAAGCTAAAATAGAATATTAAAAGCCGTATTCCATTTCTGCTCTATACTTTTATACTGTCTTTCTATAGTTATTTGACTAAATTAATTTTTTCCTGTACTTAAATTTTTTGCATAATTTATTTCCATATTTGCTTAGAATCTTAGCACAATAGTCGAGCCAGAAGACTTATAAAGCTTGAGCTAAGTTAAATAAACTTGTTGGCATTAAATGGAAGCTAGCAACTTTGCAGTTTTAAAATGTTTGGTGGTTTGGGAATAATAAATGACTCAACTATTTGAGGTGAGGTAAGTCCCAGATACAAGGTACCAATCATACTAAATGTGCCTTGGTGACTAATTAAACACTTTCTGAGCATAAGTATTATGCGTTACAGCAAATTGGAAATTGAATATTAATGGAGTGCAGTGTATAGCTAATTGAATTATCTTAACCAATGAAAATGATAATTTGTATGACTAATTTAAAAAAAGCACTCTATGTATTAATTTGAAATTATGTGCTGTTTAGGTTTTTGGAATGTGTATTAGAATTCACATGTGATTAGAGTATCTAATGTTGATATTCTTAGACCATGCTGAATTATAGTATAAGGAACTTGATGAAACTCATGGATTTAGTTGTTCACTTACTGGGAATGAAAACTTTTTGGTATAGGTCTAGTTAAGAGAAAACAGCTGGCATCTAGCTTCTGTAATGACAATGGCTGAAACAGGATTCTCTATCCTAATTGCCTATTAGAATCGTCTGGGGGCTTTAAAAATACAAAGCTCTGAGACCATTTAAATAAGGCTCTCTGGGTTTAGGGTGCTGGCACTGGTAGATTTTAAAAACTCTGCGGGTCATTCTCAGGTTCAGCCGGGGTTGAAAACCACTGGCTTGAAAAGACGTGCTCCAGTACTTGTGGCTTGCTGTGGCGATCCTCAAGAGGCAAACTGCTCACTTAGAGGAAGGAATAGCTACTTGTCCTTGCTTTATTTCCAGGAAGGGGTCCACACCATTTTTTATTAAAGTTGGAATTTTAAAGAAGGTTTTAAAGCCTCATCCTTAGTCTCTTGGCCCATTAGAGAGGAGAGCAAAATGGTTAAACTCTTACTACCTATCAAATAATTGTAATCAAAGCTAACATTTTTTGACTGCTTATTCTATGCCAGTTGCTGGGCAGCTAAGGGGTTTTATGTACATTATCTTATTTAAGCTTCCTAATAACTTTTAGCAATGACTGCCATTTTATTGATGGAGAAATGGAGACACAGAGGTTAAATAACTTGCATCAGCTCAGAACAGCTGGGTGGCAGAGCTGGGTAGAAAGAGGGACTGACTCCCCCACTATACCGTGGTGACTTCACCCAGTATTTCCAGTCACTCTTAGAACATTGATTTGTTATCTGTTAGAGGAAAAGGGCTCCTTTATAAGGGACATTATTTATTCATGGATTTATTCTTCAAGTGAATTGCAGAGGAATAAAAAAGCTTATTAACTCGTACAAAATGCTGAAGATATGAATGGTTTTAAAAGAGCTTTATTTAAGTTAATTTTAGATCCATCTCACGTTCTTAAGGCACACACATGCAATATGTCTGTCCCCCTCTCCCCGTAGGCTTATTTGACTTTGACTTTTAATAAACTAAGCTGGAGATGGATAGATATGAGGTACTACTTTTCCAGTAGTAGTATACTTTTATATTTTGAAGAACACTTTCTTTTTTGGTTTTCTTATATATTCTAATCATAAAGCATTGAGAGTGACATATTTGTTTTTAAATCAGATGTTATGCATTGAAATGGATGTTTCCAAGTTGTTATCATGGAAAGTTATATATTTGTTTTGGTGATTATATTGTTTCTAAATATTTAAAAACATCCAATGTACAGTTTTCGTGTCAGTATTTCATATTCAACAGTATTTTTCTGTGGTGCTATTTCTGCGTATTTACCCCTACTCCCACATTAGGTATCTCAGAGAAAAAGTATTTATGTTGTCACTGTCTTTCTTGTTATAGGGTGCTCTCAGTTTCCTTATTATGAATCACAGAGTATCATTTGGGTACACATTATTCTGAAACTACTTAGTTTTGGTTGCTTATAGAAGTCACTTGATAGAATCAGTTTGCGGGGAGAGAGGGAGAGAGAGGAAGTTGAAGGAGGGAGGAAGGAAAGGACAGACAGACAGAAAGAAATTAACACAGATGTAATAATTATTCCTGGGGCTTTGACTTTACAATTATGGCATTGTGTGTTGAAAACAAGTATTTGCAGATCACTATGAAGTGATTATATTGTGGGATGTAGAATATACACCTGGAGAAGGTGTTAGCTAATAGGATTCTGCACTATACACCTGCCCCCTTCTCAGCCACCTCTCCTTGGACCCTTTAAGATGGGACTTACTCTGCCTTGCTGCATCAGCTGTAGAATTTTGTTGAAATCTTCCTTCTGTTAATTGTCCCACTCCTGTTATTTTGTGAGTTTATATGTTTTTAATTATTTTCCCTAATTTTAGCATGAGCTGAGAAGGCAGCCCACCTGTGCTCAATATACGTATTTAATAGGAAAACTGTCATTTCTCTTAATTTTATGGGGTCTTTTTACTCCTCAAAACTTAAGAATTTTTTTTGTTGCCAATTGTGATATTCTCTTTCCTTTATGGGTTTTATGCCAAATTTTGGATTATAACATTATAAAAATAATCTAGTAATTTTATAGTTTGAAGGGTTATGTTTTGATCACAACTATGGTACATTAAATGGGTATTAATTCAGTTATTCAATTATTAAAAATGTACTAGATGTATAAAATAGAAGCACATTTTTGAGATATAGATGGTGAAGATGGGTTGCCGCCAGTCCCAAAATCAATGCAGATTAATGATAGTAGAAGTCATTTTCAGAAGTAGAGAATTTCGTGTTGTAGAATTCAAGCCTGCTTTGAGATTGAATCGTGGGCGAAGTTATAAATAGGTTATTTAGGACTAACCTGTAAAACCCTTCAGGTGCAAGACAAACCCTTCTTAAGCCTCTTTTTGTGTTACAGTAGCTGAGGTATAAGGAACGCTAATGTGCTTTGCTTTGAGCAGTGGATGAACCAGTAGAACCTTTTTAGTCCTGTTACTTGGCCTGCTTTTCTCATGTGTGCTGATGTGATCTCTCCCTGGCCCCCAGATAAACAGGGGTCACATGACGACAGAAGCCAAGAGAGCTGCAAAGATGGAAAAGAAGATGAAAATTTTGCTTGGGGGTTACCAGTCTCGTGCTATGGGGCTCATGAAACAGTTGAATGACTTATGGGACCAAATTGAGCAGGCTTACCTGGAGTTACGCACTTTTGAAGAACTCAAGAAACATGAAGATTCTGCTATTCCCCGGAGGCTAGAGGTAACATTCTTGCCTTGCAGCATTGCTTAGAAAGAGACCTGCAAAGAATTATCAGGACTTGCCTTTTTTTTCCCTTCCTGTGCAGGCTGTCTTCTGAAGTTGATACTGTCTGGCTTTTTTCAGTGAGAGCCTAAAGTTTTTGGCTTTCTAGTCTAGAATTGCCTGTGTGTAGATGGATAGACCAGGCCAATTGTGGATACAAAGGCTTTTCCTTTACTAGTTTTCTGTTTTTATATACGCTATGAAATAGAATATGTAACCCTTGTGATTTGTCCCCTGAAACTTAATTGCATCCCATTCATATAGCTCTCAGAGGTACATTAAACCAGTGTCTTTTTGTTTTGTAACTTAGGATGCTGGGAATATAGCTAGTCATTCCAAAGCATCAAATTCCTTTGACTAGATTTGATTTAACTTTATTTGCCGAGTGTACATGATACAGATAAAGGGCAGCCAGGGCTTATTTAAGTGCATTTGTGGGTATTGATAGGACAGTAATGGCTTGTTTATTTGAGATAGCAGCAGAGATTTTACAACCAGATGGTAGTCATATAACCAAATCAGAGAATGGCTGCAGTACAGTCATGTGCCACGTAACGACTTTTCGGTCAGTGACAGACCACATATACGACGGTGGTCCCATAAGATTAGTACCATATAGCCTAGGTGTGTAGTAGGCTATATCGTCTAGGTTTGTGTAAGTACACTCTATGATGTTTGCACAACGACGAAATCTCCCTAAACACCCATTTCTTAGAATATATCCCCATCGTTAAGTGATGCATGACTGTACTAGTTTTGTAGCAAAAGTAGTTGCTATTTTTGTTTCTCTTTGGGAATACTTACCTCTTAAGAGTCATGACTTAACTCAGCTGTTTCTAAGATGAGAAAGTACCTTAAGATATTTTTAGTTTTCAATGTGCTTACGTATGAAATAATTGTTTAATATTTTTTTCTTTTCAAGTGTCTAAAAGAAGATGTTCAGCGACAACAGGAAAGAGAAAAGGAACTTCAGCATAGATATGCTGATTTGCTGGTGGAGAAAGAGACTTTAAAGTCCAAATTCTGAAGCATAGTTTATATTCTGTCACAAGATGAATTAATTGCTGGTTTTCACACTCTGGAAGGCTGAAACTGATGTTTATCTTCATTGACAAATTTGCCCACGATCTGTGGTTTTTCAGTTGTTTACTTTAAATGATATCGATCTTACACATTCTGTGTATAAAGACTTTAACTCCATAGGACATTTTAGGGTTTAAATTATTAAGACGATCATTCTTTTAGCAGTGTCATATTTGCAAAATTTTTTCAGTTTGGCCTTTAATTTTAAAAGCCTGATTTTAAAGTGCTGCCTGTAACTAAACTCTTGAATAAAAACAAAATATAAAAAATTGAGAATGTAGCCTTTTGTTTGAAGTAATTAGATACTTAAGAGTGCCCACAAACCAGCAAATATGTACTCTGTGTCATATTTAATGAGTAATTCTTGGGTAATCAAAATGGCGATCCAGAATCTTAACTGAAATCCTTAAGAGGCAATGCTTTTGTGGCTTTGTTAGTTTTGACTGTTTTAGTGTAGAATGGTCATTTCTCTGTATACTGACAAGATAGATCAACTTTTTAATAGCTCAGTTTTTTTTTTCAGTATAACTTTAGGGAAGGTCTCTTCTCTGCCCAGCTACTTACACAGTTTATGGATTAGGACTCAAAAGATTTAATTTTTCTTGACTTGTTATTTTCTTGTAAATATTTTTTTGACAGGCGCATTTTAAAGAGTAATTTCAACAGGGCTATCAAACTTTATTAAAGCTCTGTGTTTATGTTAAGTCTATCACACAAGTGTAGAATTTGGGGTATGGGTAAAGGTGAGAAGATCTAACTTTATAACAATTCATATGAAGTCATTTAGGACAGTATTAATTGGCTGCAAGTTCAGTATAGGCCAACAATGTGTTGGACTCACCAAAAAAGTTTGCCCAATCTTAGACTACTAGGGACTAAAGGGAGGGAAGAAGGGATTCCTTCCTTCCTTCCTTCCTTCCTTCCTTCCTTCCTTCCTTCCTTCCTTCCTTCCTTCCTCCCTCCCTCCCTCCCTCCCTTCCTTCCTCAGATATTTATTGACTGTATACCCAGTGTCAGAGTCCTGGAGATAGAAGAATGCATAAAATAGGTATGGTTCCTGTTTTGTGGAGCTTACGGTCTATTGGGAATGATAGACAATTAAAATTCACGTTTATTGAGTGACTCTTCTTATGTGATTTAAGTGTTGTAGATGAACAGTTATTGAGACAAAGTTGCTGCTCTCATGGAGGTGACAGTAGTAGGAGGAGATACTAAACATACAGAGAAAAGTATCAGATCATGAACTTTAGATTCTATGGAGGGAATTAAAATAGGGATGAGAGATAGTGACTGGGTGGCTACTTTAGGTTGGATGATCAAAGAGCTCTCTGAGGAGATAACATTTAAGATAAGATGTGATTGGCATTTTAGAAGGAGCCATCCTTGTGAGATTCAAGGGAAGAGCCATGCTGGCAGAGTGAATAACTAGCATAAAGCCCCATTTGTGTGTTTGAGGAACAGAAAGGAGGACAGTGTGGCTAGAGTGTCAAGAAATGGCATTTGTATAAGGCCTGGTTGTTATAGGGCCATGTATAAGGCTGTGGTAAGGAATTTGAATCTTATTCTATGGTGGGAAGCTATGAGAAGATTCTAGAAAAGCAAAGGAATGACATGATTAGATTTGTTTTAGAAGCATCCTGTGGCTGTCCTGTATAATGTCTCACCAGGCTGAGTTAATTTAGGAGCCTGATGCAGTAATCTAGGCAAACAGTAATAGCAACTCAAACTAGGATAGAGGCAGTCCTGATGGAGACAGGTGGAAAGATTTGAGCTGTAATAATTCTGTAGTCTCATCAGACCATAAATTTATATTTTCCTGGTATCTAGTCACTTAATTCTAGTACTTCTTTCAGTAATTTCATATGAGTTTTCTAGGAAATACTTTGATATCATCTATGAATAATGATAATGTTTGTTCTAATAATTTTATTTAATTTTTATTGCATGTTTTGTTGGCTGAAATGTTTAGAACAATGTTAAATGATGATGATGATGGTAGACGTTCTTGTTTTGTTTCTGATTTTAATGAGACTATCCAAAGTGTTTTACCTTTAGGTTGGCTGTTTTGAGTTAGATATTCTTTATCTAGAAAGGAAATATCCCTCTATTTTTAGTTTTTCAAGAATTTGAATTGGGGATGGCTCTGAAATTTTGTCACATATACTTTCTGGATATCTGTTAAGATGATCATGTAGTTTTTTTTTTCATTTGATTCGTTGATGACATATTAATAGGTTTTCCAACATTAAACCATCTTTGAACTTCTGGGGTCAGATAGATTAATTAAAAAAAATTTTTAAAGAGATTTACAGTTTACTTACATCTTATGTAGACTTGAATTGTATGGATTTAAAAATAGTTGATCTAGTAATATTAATAAAGACTCACTTTGTTTTCAAAATTTGAAGTGAGGTACATACTTAGAGCCTAAAGAATTGCATCATTTCAAAACTGGCAGCCTCAGTGCGTTTGTAAACTGCTCACGATTCTGCCACACAGCAGCGCAGCTTTAACTGGTGAACAGATGCCGTCAGCCTTCATTAGTATACTGCAAAGCCCGGCGTTCTTGACCAGAACCACTCTTGAGAGTGATTTTGGTGACTCTCTGAACATCCACATTGATCATGTTCTCTTACAGGCATTCATTAAGTGGTGGTGTTAAAACTCATGTTGAAAAGCATGTTCAAGTCTCAGTAACTTTGGGACAGAAATTAAATGTGATAAAGAGCCCAAAGAAACCACCACTGTGAGTGAGAGTCTCATTTGAAATATTAGAAATAATGCTGAGATAAGAAAAAGCATCTCAAAGGAAAAAAATACACTACAGTGATTATAGACTTATACTGTCCAACCATGCATTCTCTGTTTTTATGTTTATTTTTCTGGGAAAATTAGTTTTGAAATACGTGATATCCTCTGGAATGCATTTCTTCTAAAATATATCTGCCCTATGGGTACTACAGAATTTGATTTGCTAATAATTAGGGAAATTGCTTTGGTCTTTTGCGCTGCCATTGTCTAGGTTTTGACGTGGGGGTTTTGCTCGCTCTCTAAAGTGAATAGGATAACTGTATATATTTTTCTGTGATTAAGCAGTTCTGTTATAGTATGGCAGTGATTGGTTCCATGAAAGATTGAAGGACCATGCTTATAAAACTTCTAAGTTCGGAGCCCTTTTTGGAAATAATTTCTTGATATAACTATCAGTTTCTTCTGTGATTATTAGTATGTTTTCTGTTTTTAAATTTAAATTTAAAATTTTCCATTTTAAAATGTATTTCTCTTTTTGTGTTTATTATCCACTAAATTTACATAATTTATACTTCTCCAGAAAACTTTTCATTTGGTTGAAATTTAGTACATTAGCAGAGAATTTTAATAGAAATAGGATAAAAAAAATCTCTTTTCTATTAAATTTGCTACTTTTACGTTATAAGAAATTTACCTTTTCTTAATTCTACCATGTCTTATTTTTTCCTTGATTAGACTTGCTACAGGTATCTTTTTTCCCTTCAAAAAAACTAGTGTTTGGATTTGTTTATCAATTGTGATTTTGTTTTAAAATGTATTACTTTCTCATTTTATGTTTATTATTTCCTTTGTTTTCTCTGTAATTTTTTGAGTCTGATGCTTATTTTTTATTTTTGTTTGTATACAAATGAATACATTGAAGGCTTTTGGTTATCTCTAATTTTAAAAATGTTCACGTCCCAGCTATGTTGATGTGTCTTGTGTTCTAAGTAGTTTATCATTGTGTTTTAAGTTTTTGGTTCAATAATTAAGAATATTTAAAAATTTCAGTGTGGTTGGCTTTTTTTTTTTAAATCTCTGCTACTTGTAGGATTTTTGCCTTGTGGAAAGAAAATATGGCTTATGTAGTTTCTGCTTTTTAGAATTTATTGAGGTTTTGGGGCCTAGCATTTTAAGAAAGTGTTCTATGGATGTTGTAAATGAAGGTTTATTCAATTTGCGTGGGACAGGTGAACATATAGCTGTTCAACCACTTTAATTATGTTATTAAAATCTTATTTTCTTATTTTTGGTTATGAACTACTATAGACTAATAGTATTGTCTTAGAGTCTCCTATTATAGTTATTTTTCTCAGTTTCATCTTGTTTGTCTAGAGCTTTTGCCTTATATATTTTGATACTGTTATTTAGTATACAAATACCTGTGTCTGTTAGGTACAATTCATAAAGAAGACTTACTAGTTTAAAGTTACTGTTTTTGTCCTATTTATGCTTTTTGCTTTGAATTTTACTTTCTTTGATATTAGAATATTTCTTTGTTTTGGTTTATATTTACTTGATAAATTGTTGTCTGTCCTTTTATTTTTGACTTTCATATAATCTTTAGTTGTCTTTTAAGCAGCATGTCCTGTTGGATTTTATATTTCAACCCATTTGGAGAGTCTTTGCATTTTAATAGAGAGTCTAATGTATTTGCTTTTATGTTAATTACTGACTTTGGTCTTCTGTGATCATGTTTTATGCTTTCTCACTGATTCCTCTCATTTTCTAAATAGACTGTAATTTCCTGGCTTTAATTTTCTTAGTGATTTAGAAAATATACATCCTCTTTTAAATTTTGCAAATGATTGTGGTATCATTTAGGGTTCAGGAGAAAGAAACCATACCAGTAATTGGAACAGGGAAAATTCAATATGAAGAATTATTAATTAGTAACAGGGGATTAGCCACTAAGAGGGGCAAAGACATCTCTAAAGAATACAGGAATAGCAGATGTAGGGAGCAGTCACGTCTTGTAGATTGAGAGAACGGCAGGAAGGAACAAACTTGGAAGAGCCCTTTCCCGCCCCACAAGGCTGAGATTCAGATCCCAGTGAAGAAGGTGTGTGTGGCCTGCTGGAGGCACAAGTTTGTGGAGGTGCCATGGTTTGGGGTGGCAGGCAGGTATCAGGGAAACTTGCCAAGAGGTTACTTGCTGGGGTGCTGGTGACACTTGGAGGAAAGCTGCCTGCTGGGGTGCCAGCAAAACTCTGGAGGATGTGTGCCACGCTGTTTGACACATCGCTGGCAGAGAAGCCTCCTGCTGGTGAGAAAGCCACACTCTGACAGTGACGCCGTAGGAGCGCAGAACCAGGAGACGTGAAGCCCCTTCCGCTTGCAGTGTCCCTCCAGTGCCTTCTATTTACAGTGCCTAATACTGTGTCTGCCGGCAAAGGAGAAATGTTGATAGGTTACAACTCCAGTATCACAAAGCGGGGCAAGAGGATGGATTTGGAGCTGACACAATAACCATTGTTCTTCGAAGTCCCACTCAAGCCTGTATTTTTCTTACTGGCTGAGTAAAGAATGAAGCTGTTGTCTGAACTATTTTTAATTCCACTAACAGCTCTTCACACCATGGTCAGGGGACTGTTTATGTATGTCTCCAGGGAAACTCCAGGGTACACATCCTGTTTCACTTTTCAAAGCTGTTGATTTCATCTGCTTGTTGTCCCTGGGAGCCAGTCTTTGGGTTTGGATCCGAGTTTTTCATCTCTCTGCCTGGCCTTGGGCTTAGAGCATTTGTTGGAGTGTTTCCTTGGTTCTTAATTCTTCCTGCAATCCTACTTTATTTTTTTAGGTCCCATTTATTCCACATTTGCAGCCAGAAATAAAGCCAAGGAGGAGAGTTCAGACAATATTGTCTCTTATAAAAAGGTTTATTTTTATCAGTAATACATGGATATGTCTACAAAATCAAATTCTGAGATGATGATGATGGCCGGAATCGCTTGGATTTTTGGATTTTCTTACTCTCCACGTAAAAACATAGCAACCAAAAACCCATAGACAATGTTTACCACAAAGCTAGATGACAAGGTATCCCCATGGACTCCAAAATATGAGTGGGTGAGGATAAACCACCACCAGACACAAGACCTGTGTGCTGTTGTGTCTGTGCAGGGAAAATTAAAGGGAGGCAATGGGGCATCTAACACACTGAGAGCAGGAGAACCCTAACGTGGCCAACGGGTATTCGTGGAAGGAGTGGTGGACCAATTCGAGAACAGTGGCTAAAACTGGCAAGGCTTTTGCCCACTGCAGTCATGGGTGAGTGAAAGGGAGTAAAAGTTTGAAGGCAAATTAGCAAACGTGATGATTAATGTGTTAACACTTTTTTAGATAGGCCTAACTAAACATTTAAAAAGTCTTCTGTCTCAAAGCAAGATTCTTTCCCTTGGGAAAAAAATACAGCAATTTAGTAATGGATGGATATTAAAATTACCAGCTATAACACATTTGTTAACTTACCATGTAATTACACTGTCCAGTATGTGATGTGTGACTGTTGAGCCACATGTGACTATTGAGCACTTGAAAGGTGGCTAGTTCTAATTGAGATGTGCTGTAAGTAACTTACTGGATTTTGAAGACTTAGTGTGAAAAAAAAAAAAAAATTTCAATTTTTTATATTGCTTACATGTTGAAATAAGAATATTTTTGATATAGTGGGTTAAATAAATGTTATTAAAATTAAGTTCACCTGTTTCTTTTTTTAAAAATGGGGCTAGTAGAAAATTTGAAATTACGTATGTGACTTGCATTATATTTCTACTGCACAGCACTGTTCTAATTTTTTGTTATTGATTTCTAATTTAATTCCATTTTGATTTGAGAAGATACTCTGGATGATTTCAGTTTTTTAAAATTTGTTGAAACTTTTATTGAGGTCATAATAGTGTATAACATTGTGAAATTTCAGTTGTACATTATTATTTGTAAGTCACCATGTATATGTGCCCCTTTACCCCTTGTGCCCACTCCCCAATCCTCTTCCCCGCTGGTAGCCACTAATCTTTTCTCTTTGTCCATGTGTTGATCTTCCATGTATGAGTGAAATCATGTGGTGTTTGTCTTTCTCTTTCTGGCTTATTTCGCTTAACATAATACCCTCAGGGTCCATCCATGTTGTTGCAAATGGGATGATTTTGTCTTTTATGGCTGGGTAGTAGTCTGTTGTATCTATGTACCACATCTTCTTTATTCATTCATCAGTCAGTGGGCACTTGGGTTGCTTCCATGTCTTGGCTATTGTGAATAATGCTGCAGTGAACATAGGGGTGCATAAATCTCTTTGAATTGTTGATTTCAAGTTCTTTGGATAAATACCCAGTAGTGGGATAGCTGGGTTGTATGATATGTCTATTTTTTTTTTTTTAAAGATTTTATTTATTTATTTATTTTCCCCCCAAAGCCCCAGCAGATAGTTGTATGTCATAGCTGCACATCCTTCTAGTTGCTGTATGTGGGACTCGGCCTCAGGATGAACGGAGAAGTGGTGCCTCGATGCGCACCCGGGATCGGAACCCGGGCCACCAGCATCGCAGCGCACGCACTTAACCACCAAGCCACAGGGCCGGCCCCTATTGACTGATTTTTCTCTTGGTTCCTGATTATTTTCCAGTCCCTTCCAGGTCTAGTACCTACAAAGGATGGTACACATTGTGAATATTACATCACTGGCTTTTGTGCTTTTTAAAATTATATTGGGCTTTATTCTAGCAGATAATTTACTTGCAGATCAGCTTAATCCTTTTTGAGGCTTTTTTTCAAACAAGCTATGGCCCATGCCTGTTTTTGTAAATAAAATTTTATTGGAACACAGCCACACTCATTTGTTACATGTTGTCTGTGGCTGCCTTTATGCTGCAGTAGCAGAATTGAGAAGTTGTAACAGAGACCATGTAACTTGCAAAGCCTAAAATATTTACTCTCTGATCCTTACAGAAAAACTTTGCCTAGCCCTCCTCTAGTAAAGTATTATTATTTAAAATGAATTTATAGATAAATATTTAAAAACTTTCTCAGTTTCAATTTCTAATAGAATAAATACCAATAGATATAACCCACATAGAAGATTTTTGGCATGCTCAGTTTTTAAAAGTGTAAAGGGATCCTGGGATCCAGAAAATTGATAACTGCCAATTTAGGTTAAATTTGCTGCTTCTGAGGAATGTCTTCTGCTCCGAGAGTCTGCAGCACTCTGTGATCTCTGATCAGAAATGCCGTGTGCCCTGCTCTCCTGGGTCCTTCCAGCCCCACCCATGTGCCTGGGAAAGGCTGGGGTGGCCATGTCTCGTGCATGCAGTGTCTCTATCCTTTCCTTACTCTCTCATTCTTGGATTCTGAGGCTTTTCAACTTAAATAAGCAGCAGAAGTGACTAGTTAGGTTTTGTTGTTTTGTTTTCTATCCTGATGCTAGAGAGGTGTGCAAAGTAGAGTCATGAGGGAACCCTAAGCAATTAATACAATAAAGTCTTACTTGCAGATGAGGTGACTAAAATCTCATGAGGGGAAGGGATTTGCCCAAATAATGAAATTGATGTTTGAGCCAAGTCCAGGGTCCAGGCCTTGTTTTTCTGCTTTAGTCAGCTGCCATGGCATCTGAAATCTCAGACTAGACTGATCAGTCCCAGAACACCGATTGGTTTTTAAATAAAACAACCGTTTATAGTACTGTACCTCATAAACCTGAAGGACTTGTCACCCTGAAAACTGGCATAAACCAAAGGTTTAAACAAATCCAGCTTTTTGATTCATGAATAATTATGGAGGTTCTTTCTGTATCTTGGGAGTATATCTTGTGCTGATAACCTTTAAAACTGAATTTATGGAAAAGCAATTGTCATCTTTTCCCACCAAGCATCATGTGATGTTCTGTCCCTGCTCCCCTCCTGCCAAGAGCATTTGGCTGAATGTACTCGAAGATTGTCCTGGTGTAATAAAGTGGCTAAAAAACAGAAGTGGGACCAGATTTTAAAAGCGATGTGTGTGGCTTGCCTCTAGGAGGTGTATCATGGATTAATTGGGAGATTAAGCGTATAGTTTCTTCTCTGTTCCCATAGTATCCCTTGCAGGAAACTTAATATCTGACTGAGAGTAGAAATGGTCAAAGTATGTGGGTGATGGTTATTTGATTACTCCGAGGAGAATTTGCTCCCCAACAAAAAAGATCAGCCCTGCCAACTCTTGTGTTTAAAACTCTTTACCTGAGGAAGGAGAGGTCAATAAACCTGTCCAGATTTAGGGTTTGCTTGCTTGAGAAATCTGACGAGAAATTTTTAACATGCACAGAATTGTCCAGTGTCTGCCCCCAGAGTTTGGAATTGGTTCATAATGTCTGGTGGAAGAAGAAGGAAGAGAACTGCAGCCATGTTTTAATTTGGTGTTAGCTGGCAGGGAACTCAGGCTGGGCGTGAGCGAGCCGCCTCTTCTCTGCTTGATGAGTTAGGAGGAGCCCATGTGAATGAACAGCTTCTGAATACTTACGGGATTGCACCTTGGAGAAGTGAGTTTGGAGGGAGGGTGGGGATCTTAGCAATGATGAGCCTGCAGATGGGAACAGGCACTAAATTAGAGGGATTGGCAGCAGTTAACCTACAGAATTTTCATTTTCGGGGGGGGGTGGAACTAGAGGGTGGGACTAGGGAGAATCATGACATAGAGACTCATGTGTGGAGTTATTTTCCAGGTCACCTGTTTGGTTTTATTTTCTGCTATTGCTTTGATGTTAATCAAGTATTTTGGTCTTGCCTTTAATAAGAATTGGCTCTGACGTGACATGCCTGTTATGGTTGGGTAAGGAAGTGATGATAGCACACCTCTTCCAAATTCCTCCTGTCTCTTCTCTGCCAGGGGCCCGTGGGGTGTGGTCCTAAACTGGAGGCAGCTGGCTCAGTGTTCCGTGGCTCACGTGCTGTCTTGTGGTTAAATGGAGGAATTGCTTTCAAATCAACAAGTGAGGTAAGACGTTTTGACCTTCAAATCTGAGAAACAGAACATGTTCATTCTCAAGCGTCATCCCTATTTTCAAGCGAACTTGCTTCTTTGGAAATCTTTATTTTGAACTAGATGAATTCCAAAATAATACTAGGTCCTAAAACCCCTAGCAGATAATGAAGAAATAAAAGCAATATTATACTTGGTGATAAAACCACAGCAAATATGTAGAGGGAAAAACCTAAACAAAACCAGTGCTCTCTGAGAAACAGAGGTTCACCCGACCTGAGACTTAAGTCTCCCTCAGTAGACTGAGCTGTTAACGCCTCAGCATCCAGCCCTAGTAGGCACCCCGTGAGTGTGGACAAGGCAGTGACTGTCTGCATCTACCTGTGATGAGGCTCTAAAGTACCGTGACTGACTGTGGAGCTATTTCATAAGCATCAGGGCGCATGTGTGGCCTTTTCCCAAGGAGTCTCCTGGGAAGCCATGCACTTAGTCCAACAATGCAGCCACTGCTTAAACAAAAAGTCTTTGGAACAGCTTTTGGGGATTCTTTTGAATACCTCCAGTGGTGTTCAGGAAAGACTGACATGGATGTAGGTTGGAAAGGAGAGAGAGAGAGGCGGGAAGACTGGTGAGAAGTTATCGCAGGAGCCCAAGAACAGGTGATGAGGGTGGGGGCAATGGAGACAAGAGAGTGGATTCAAGAGGCTTTGTGAAGGCAGAATTGAAGGGTTGGTACCTGGATATGGGGGCAAAAAAATGGCTCTGGGTTAGTTGTCTCTGACAGAGACAATAATGATACCTCTGACAAGATGGCAAGGGAAACTGATTTTGGAGAAAAGATGAAATGGTTGCTTTTAGTGGAAACATCAAGCAGGCTTTGGGTTTGGAGATCAAAAGAGAGATTGTTACTGGAGACTGATCTGTGCTTATTTATGGAATAAACATCATTGAGTACAGGCATACCTTGTTTTATTGTGCTTTGCTTTATTGCACCTTGCAGATACTGCATTTTTTACAAGACCCTCCACCAGTAAAAAGGTTATGACTTGCTGAAGCCTCAGATGATGGTTAGCATTTTCTAGCAATAAAGTATTTTTTAATTACATTGTCTTTTAGCCACAATGCTATTGCACACTTAATAAACCACAGTATAGTGTAAACATAACTTTTATATGCACTGGGCAACCAAAAAATTCGTGTGACTCACTTTATTGGGATATATGCTTTATTGTGGTGGTCTGGAACCTGCCCACAATACTCTGAGGTATGCTTGTACCTGTTATCATTACAGCTTGCATTTAGTAAGCATCTCTCATACTAGAGACGATGCTAAACTCCTCTGTGCACTAACTTAATCCTCACAAAACTGAGAGGTGTAGGTGCTCTATTATCCTCATGTTATAGATGGAGATAAGTGGTTTGAAAGGGCAAATTGTACCCTTTTCATCCCTAATTAAGGCAGAATTAAGTGAGAGAGTAGGAAACAAGAAGAAATAAATGAAAACATCAATGGTATTACCGATGAAACCAGACTGGAGGGTGGGGCTTAGATTTGTGCTGACAGTGGCTTCCTAGTGCTCCCACTACCCCCAGGCCTCAGAGTAGCTCCTTTATGGGCCAGTGTGAGTTTATGGAGCAGATGGATTCACCCGGACTGCTGCCCCCGTCTGGTCTCTCAGGGCTTTGGTCCTGTATATTTTGATGGGTTCTGGCAACTTTGCAAAGGTCTGTTGGTTGCTGGTTGCAGCAGGTGAGTTGATAAAGCAGGACCGAATTCCTAGGAGACAGGCTCCAAGATGATCGTTTCAAGAGAACCTAGCCCTCGGCAGGCAGGGGTAGGCTGGGAGGGCACTGGCAGCCAACTGCTAGATATTCTGAGTGGACTGTCTCTGTGGACTTCAGGAGCATTCAGGCCTGGAGCCTCACTACACTAAGTGTGGTCTCAGCATCACCCGGCCCTGCTGAATGGGAATCTGCATTGTAACATGATTCCTCAAGTGGCGTGCATGCACAAAGTTTGGGAAACACTGCTGGAACCGTACCCAGGAGCTGCGTTGTACATGAAGGAGAAGCTTGTTTCTCTCCTGGTTGCCCCCTGCTCTCTGGAAGTCTTGATTAATATTCTCTTCCCTGCGGAGGCCTTCCTGCTCCAAAGGCTGCCAACTGGCCCTTCCTTCGATCACTCATTATATCAACAATTTGTCCGTTATTTGGGAGCAGTGAAAAAAGCCTTCTCAAAACATGCCCTGAAGCTCATGGGGCATATGTGATAACTTACTCAAACCAACCTGATACTTATTTCATTTCCCGGCATAGTCCACTCCAAAGAGTTTTTAAAAAGTAATTTTCTGAAACCTTTGGATAGGCCATTTGTTTCACTATAAGACTTTCTCCCCAGAGGGATTTGTGATCATAACTGGAGTGAGAAAGCTCTGTTATTAGAAATAATATTTGGTCCTAGAAAGCTCTAGAGAACTTTGTTGGAAGGGGGAGTGGTGGAGTTAGGGGTGAGGATGGGGAGAACAAGGCTCTTGCTGTATCCACAGTTCCCATTTTTGTACTTTGACAAAGAGGCAGAGAAAGCCACAGAAAAAGGTTTGGAAAGGTGCTGGTTCTCCTAGAACCATGCTGTCCAATGTGGACATTAGCTACATACAGCTATTAAAATAAACCTTTAGATTAAATTTACGTAAATTTACATAAATTTAAATAAAACTACATTCAGTAACCCTAGCCACATTCCGAGCGCTCAAAAGCCACATTTCCACCATCGAGAAAGTTCTATTGGGCAGGGCTATTCTAGAAAGTCATGTAGGGTTGCTAGCTGCTAAGATATAGTAGTTTATTTCTAATTCAAAACTGAACTGCACAAGAGGGGCCCTGAAAGTCTGCATGGCCTTCCCTAGGCATGGGTGGGTAAGTGTGCCTTTCGACTCCGTGATGCTTTGAAGACAGAAATTAAAACAGGGGCATCTGTGTCCATTTCCTCTGTTGAAGTGACAAGGAGCTGTGGGCCTTGTACTGAGCCTGAAACCAGAAGACCCATTTCGTTGTCTGCCTTGTGTCACACTGGACAGTCAGTAATGTTAATGGTCTTTTTATACAAGGATGGCGTCTGTCACTGGCTGGCAGTGTGCTTGTGAAATTCTGAATTGCACATGGGCTTAGAAGATGAAAACCTTCATGAATCCTCATTCAGTTAAATAAAACATGATTAACAAAATTGATCAACAACAACAATAAAACATACTCCTGTCTCCCTGCATTTCCAATAACGTGCATATTATTCTCCCTAGAAGAAAACTCACGAGTGAACATGGCAGGAGTAAGCTTCTTTTATAACTGTATTAGAATAGGAAGTTGTCCAAGTTTAGTATTGCTTTTGAGATTTAATTCTGACAGGTTTGAGACTAACCCTGATGCAGGCTGTTTTACATAACAAAACCTTAGTTTGGCAGCTCAGCAAAATGATATTTTAAGACACAAAGGTATTTGCATTCTTATTTAGGTCAGCATTTTATGTAAGGGTTTGCACATATAAAATGTGTCTATGCTTTTCCTGCGTAAAATTCAAAGCACCTTCTCCCTGCAGTTTTTTTCTCTGTCAGTAAGAAGCTTTTCGTCTTTTGACTCATTTAGGCAGCGCTGTTGATTGGTTCTCCTCGTACGGAAGTGAAGCAGCCTCTAAGAATTAGCTCTGTGTCTGTGCATTGGTCTTTGATAGTATATTTCAATATATTTCAAACTCAGCTGAGATCACATCTTACAGATACTATGTGAACATAGGTGCAAACTTCTAAGCAATTCTGAAGTGGATGAGAGAGAGAAGGAATGCCCAAGACAAGGGCGACAATTTAAGACAAGGTTGGGATGGCAACAGAGTCCGAGGCCTTCACGGTCCAGCCCAGGTCTGGGACCGCGCAGGGCTCAGTCTTGCACCTGCTGGAGCATCTTGGGCCTGGGCATGTGGAGGTCACTCCAGAGAACAATATTCTCCCCATCCCCTTCTAAACAAGCCCTGCAAGTGTTGATCATCTGGAAACTTGGACGTTATCCCACAGCGCATAAAAGAGAGAGTGATTGTTCACTGTCTTCCACAGTCGATGTGGAGTTTACAGACCTGCCCAGGCTCCCTAGTACATTTGAAAAGGTTAGAATAAGCTTATAAACCCTGATTTCTCTACATTTCCTCAAATACACGATCAGGGCACAAATTACCACATCACTGAGCTGGAAAGAGGCAGGAGAGCCCCTCTGGGGCTGTCTGAGCACAGTGAAGACAGCAGGGAGCCTGGCAGAAAAAAATCAAACCCTGTAATACAGAATCTAGCAATCCACATCTATGGATTTATCCTACAGATACACCGGCCACGCAAAGGAAATCCAGCATTGCAGCATTGTGTGTGTGCAAGACTTGGAACAACCTAAATGTCCATCATGGATTAAATTCATTGTGGCAACACCTACGCCATGGAGTACCACGCAGTCCTGCACCCTGGGGCTGAGGGCCTCCCCCTGCTCACCCCTGCTCCAGGATGGTCTTCTCTTCATCCTCCCACTGGGCCCTCTCCATTTCCTCACCTGTCCGAGTCCAGCCAGGCCAGCTCCAGCCCACCCTTGGCCCTCCTCTGTCACCCATGGTGATGACATGTATTTGGTCTCATGTGCTGATATTTATTTGGTCTCATGTATTTTAGACCTCATTTGTGGTTTCTTGCTGTGTCACATCTTAGCTCCTAGCTAGATCATAAGCTTCTTGGAACCATGTCTAATAAGTATCTGCCGGGAAGGAGGACTGCTTGGTCACTCTGTCGTGCTCTGCATGTGTCTTTCTCTGTTTCTCTGTGTGTGTTTCTCTTCTCCCTCTCCCTCTCCCTCTTGTCTCTGGGTACCTCTGGCCCACAAACACCAGATCCTCTTGTTAGTCTCCACCCCTGGCACCCACACTAGCAGATGAGCCTTAAGTCTGGAAATGACCAAAGAAGTGCTTTTGTTGCTCTGGATAGCAGGGAATAGGAAGAGGGCAGTCGCTGAGGAGGAGCGTCCTGGAACGAGAACAAGCTGTCTTCTCAGAGTCAGAAGTCCTTGGTTTGGGTCCTGTCTCTGTTATTTTTAGGCTGTGTCACTTCGGGCAAATCACTTGATGTCTCTGAACTTGACTTCTCTGTGTGAAATGCATCTGTTAAGCTCGCATGAAGGATTGTCGCGAGAGTCGGGTTAGTGTGGTCTGTGAGCCGCCGAGCGCCCACACCTGCAGAGCTTTCTTATGGCCTGTGTTCATGAGGACGACTTGGCCGTAGTTCATGGAGAAAGATACTAGGGAGCCTCACACCGGATGCGCAGCCAAGCCGTGGTACTGTGGCGGAGGAGGGGATGCGGCTGGGGAGGCGGGGAGCGCCCGGAGATGCATCGTTCCACGGTGTCTTGACTCAGATGTCCTTGGCATTGGTTTATATCTGAGTGAGTGGATGTGTCGATTGTTTGTACTTGGTGAACCAGAAGCACAACCAAAATATGTTCTTCTGTGGGATTTAAAAAAATTAACAGGAAAAGCAATGTGGGGTGATGAGTCTGGAAACACATTTCAGTTTTAGTTTTGAACCATTAACACATATGTTCTGAAAGCCAGTCTGAGAAAACATGCTTCTGTCAACTGTACAGTTAGCTGAGTGATGTCCCTCCGTCCTTAGTGCTGACGGGGGAGAAGTGAGGGTGGCGCTTGTCCCCTGAGGGGCAGGCGGCGGAGTGGAAGGGGCTTTGGATTCATGCAGGCTCTACTACGAAGGAGCTGTGTGACCTTAGGCAAGTTACCTACCTTCTCTGAGCTTTAGTGTCTTCACCTGTGAAGGGGGGAACCTCCTTTATAGGGTCTTGTGAAGATTGAATGTAGTGTCTAGGACTGCGCCTGGCACACAGCAGGCCTCCAGTCGATGGTAGGTGTTACTATCACTTTATACATTCAGAAACGGGAAACAGAACCAAACCACTGTTACTTTGGGGTTTTCTGTTACAGCTGAATTTAATCCCAACTAATACACTTACTTTACAAATAAATTCCCCACATCTCTTAGGAACGGAATCCAAAGTTACAAGCCCCAAATTTCCTACACATGGCCTAGCGTTTAAGCCTGTTTTGTATTTTTCCAAAATAACTACCACTCTGTCAATTAACATTCTCAGCACTCTTTTAACAGTCAGTTTTCAAAGCCCATATAAAAAACCTGTGTCTAAATTCTGGCCAGTGGGATGGAAGCAGAAATATGTATGTGAGAGACGTGTTCTTAAAAAGTGGGGAGTGCGGGCTGGCCCGGTGGCTTAGCGGTTAAGTGCGCGTGCTCCGCTGCTGGCGGCCCGGGGTTCGGATCCCGGGTGGGCACCGACGTACCGCTTCTCCGGACATGCTGAGGCCGCATCCCACATACAGCAACTAGAAGGCTGTGCAACTATGACATACAACTATCTGCTGGGGCTTTGGGGGAAAAATTTAAAAAATTATAAAAAGTGGGGAGTGCCCTTCTCCCCTCTTTCCACACTGTTTTTACTCACAACACTTTGGGCACCAAAGGCGCGGACTTTTGTTTCCCTACACCAACCAATTCTCCAATTCTCTGGACACCAACTAGGTGTCCTACAATCCAGTTCAGTTCTGACACTATTGACCTGGAGAGAGCATCAGATCCCACAGGTTAAGGGCTCAGTCCCACAAGACTGCCCCCCCCTTCAGACACCAGTCACAAGTCCCAGGTTGTCACCTATACT
The DNA here is from genome assembly GCF_057802395.1 of Ceratotherium simum simum. Lineage (NCBI taxonomy): Eukaryota > Metazoa > Chordata > Mammalia > Perissodactyla > Rhinocerotidae > Ceratotherium > Ceratotherium simum. The sequence goes on from NC_141912.1 coordinate 44,820,613, forward strand.
TCTGACCAACCGGCTACAAATTGAGGGTTCCCCTGACTGCCTTCTCAGGGTCGACAATTTGTTAGAATGGCTCACAGAACTCAGGAAAGCACTTTACTTACTATTACCGGTTTATTATAAAGGATATTATAAAGGATACTGTATAGGATTTTAAAGGATACAGCCAGATGAAGAGGTACATATGGTGAGGTCTGGAAGGGTCCCAAGCACAGGAGTTCCTGCCCCCGTGGAGTTGGGGTGCACCACCCTCCTGGCACACGGATACGTTCACAATCCGGAAACTCTCCAAACCCCGTCGTCGAGGGGTTTTTATGAAGGTTGCATTATGTCAGCATGATTGATTCAATCATTGGCCATTGGTGAGTGCACTCCAGCCCCTTTCCTCTCCCCGGAGGTTGGGGGGATGGGCTGAAAGTTCCAATGCTCTAATCACATGGTTGTTTCCTCTGGCAAGCAGCCCCCATCCTGAAGCTATCTAGCGGACCACCAAGAGTCACCTTATTGGCATAGACTCAGATATGTTGAAAGGGGCTTGTTATGAAGAACAAAAGACACTCCTATCACCCCCATCACTCAGGAAATTCCAAGAGGTTTAGGAGTTCTGTGCCAGAAACTGGGGGCATGGCACAGTTGCCACTGTACCACAAGGAGACGCTGAGAAGGGAAGCTGAGCTTGAGAGAGAACAAAATAGAAGGTCCCTAAGTCCCCTACACCAGGGAGGGCCACACCAGTCCCAGTTTGACAATCTCTGGACTTTCTGAACACGCAAAGATATCTTTAAAAGGGGCTGACTATTTCTCCCAACACACTACCTAAAATTTCAGTAGGTGTAACCAGGCCTGTGGTAGCGCCTGGTGAGGTTGGGCCAGCTGTGAATAATTGAGAGACACAGGAAGAGTAAATTCTCCAGCCAATGTTGGGAAGAGTGTTATCCTCAAGGGTGGTATCTGGTGGTGTGCCCCAGGCTCTAACCTGACCCTGGTCTGCTTAACACAATAACTTGTATGAAGACATAAAAACATACTTACAACATTTGGGGGTGATTTGAAACCAGTTAGGAGAGCTGCTATTTTGAAAAATATTACAAAGATGCAAAAAATATTTTGACCAAATAGAATGATGAACTGCATGTAACAATACAAAAAATGAGATGAGGATGAATGGAAGAATCTGCCTAGTTTGGGCCCAAACACCAGTGGCCTCAGTATAAGACTGTTGGGGGAACTGTGTTCAGTGGTGAATTTGGGAGGAAATATGGCCATCAGAGTGGAGAGACGGAAGCAGGTGGTAGGAGCACCGGTTGAGAAAGAGCTGGTGGTGAAACTACATGAGAGCCCTGTGTTTGTTTCCTCGGGCTGCCGTAACAAAGCACCACAAACTGGGTGGCTTGGACAATAGCAATTTTTTGGCTCACAGTTCTGGGGGCTGGGAGGCCTAGCCCAGATCAAGGTGTTGGCAGGGTTGGTTCCTCCTCAGGACTGTGAGGGAGAATCCATTCCATGCCTCTCTCCCAGCTGGTGGTGGTTTGCTGGCACTCTTGGGCATTCCTTGCCTTGTAGACGCAGCAGCCCCGTCTCTGCTTTCATTTTCACATGGCGTTCTCCCTGTGTGCCTGTCTCTGCGTCCACATTTCCCCCTTTTTATAAGGACACAGTCATGTTAAATTAGGGCCCATTCTAATGACCTCATTTTAGCTTGCTCATCTGCTAAGACCCTATTTCCAAATAAGGCATTCATGGGTACTGGGATTAAGACTTCAACATCTTTTTTGAGGGAATACTGTTCAACCCGTAACAAGCCCTCTTCTAATATTTGGAGGGTTGTCATGTGGAATAGGCTTAATTTTCTTCCACGTGACCTCAAGGGAGAGACACAGGGCCAAGGGGCAGTCCCACAGAGACAGATCACAGCCCAGTGAGAATGTGCAGGGTGATACCTCAGAGTACTCATGTGGTTGTTCTCTTGTAGCTCCCTGCTTCTCTCCTCTCTCACTTGTTCCCAAGGGCCATTTTCCTTTCCCTAGTCCCTATCTAAGCAAACACAAAGATGCAAAGAAACTATTGACCAAATAATTTATCATCTAAACTGGGACACTTCTGAGAGGTGGGAACAGTCCGGCAAGGGGGTACATTGACTAAAGAATGAAAAACAACAACAACAACATTAACCCAAATAAAAATCAGCTTTTCATTATTACCATGCATCAGCAATCAGCAGTTCTGACATGTTAGTGATATCACACTAGTTATCATATCATACTAGTTATCACATGTCAGTGATAACATACTCCTCCTTGAAAAAATGTTTTGTTGGTTTGAGTCCTAAACAATTGCTATGGTTACTGTTGTTTTATATACACACAAGCTTCCAATTGGCTTGTTTCAACTTCTTGCCCTTTAATAAATAAATATTATATTCTATATGGAAGTTAATTTGGAGAACACCCAGTTATACAGTTGGCCCCCTACATGTGGGACCTCACCATGTGTACATTCATTTGGAGAAGTTCATTAATTATTCAAAATCATTCAGGCACGGTGAGCAATTCGTGTCTCCAACCCCTGGTAGAGTACTCCTGGGTTTAAACAATAGATTTGAATTAAAGAGTGATAGCACAATGATTATAAAGATGAAGAAACAGAACTTGAGTTACTTTAATTCTGTTATTCCATGTGACCACTTGGAATTTTTATTTGTATTCAAAATTTAAATAGTGAAACAGTGCGAATGGTGAGTTGTAGTATTTTTGTTTAATAAGTGCAAATTTTAGCTTAATCAATGATTTTTTAATATGTAAGAAGTGGGATGTGTTAAAATATGATTCACTCTGGGTATCAAATACACTGAGGAGGGCTACTAGTAATAATTGAGAAATCAGGGAAAACTGGGCTGTCTCAGGAAAACTAGAACATTCCATTATTGACCAAAGGTCAAAGCATGGTTCTTGAGGGAACAGTTCTTTCCTTCCCAGAGATTAGAAAAGACTAGTCTTGGGAGAAGGTGGAGGGGAGAGGAGACACTGATGGGAGAAGGAGGTCCACCAGGAGGGAGGAGAAGTCCAAGGATGACCTGGATTATCTCCTTCAAAAATATGCATGTATGTTTAATAAAAATGCAGTAATAATGTATATGCAGTTTTGTAATTGCCTTTTAAAAAATGTAGTATTATATGGTAAATCTTTTAATGTTGTTAATTTTTTTCTGTAATACTTTTGGTGGCTGCCATCTTGCCTCCTAAATCCCCTGTGTGTGTCTCCTTGTCTTATCTCCCTACCTCACACCATACACAAAAATAAATTCCAGATGCTACAAGAATTTAACATGAAAAATAAGTCCTGAAACTATTATAAAAAAATAGGAAACTATTTTTAAGATCTCCTGTAGGGAAGATGCTCTTAAATAAGATTCACACCCACACTCCCCAATCATGAAGGGAAAGAACCGTCAATTTCATTTCATTTTCAGGATGGCCAGAGATGTCACATAAAAGTGAAAAGACAAGGAACAGATTTGTATGTATGTGGAAGACAAAGGATTGGTAACCAGACTTTATGAAGAACTCCTCCAATTAGATTAAAGAAAAAGGCAAATGGCTTAATAGAAAAAATCTGAAGAGGCAATTCACAGAAGAGGAAATCTCAATGGTTAATGCACATATGGAAAGATGCCCAACCACTCCAGTAATGAGGGAAATAAAAATTCAAACAACGTTGGGGCCAGCCCGGTGGCAAAAGTGGTTACGTGCGCGTGCTCTGCTGCGGCGGCCTGGGGTTCACCGGTTCGGATCCCAGGCGCGCACTGACGCACCGCTTGTCAGATCATGATGTGGCAGCCATCCCATATAAAGTGGAGGAAGATGGGCACGGATGTTAGCCTAGGGCCGGTCTTCCTCAGCAAAAAGAGGAGGATTGGCAGATGTTAGCTCAGGGCCGAACTTCCTCACAAAAAAAAAACAAAAAAAACCAACGTTGAGATACCATTTCACTCACCAGACTGAAAAAGTTAAAGTCTAACAATATCAAGTATTGATGAGGATACAAAGAAACCTGGTAAACTCATACACTGAGGCTGGGAGAGAGTAATTCTGTAGAACCCAGTAAAGTGGAAAACATGTGCATCCTGTGACCCAACAATTCTATCTCAGCACTTACACCCAGAGAAACTTTTCAACTTGTGCACAAGAAGTGTACATGGTGGGGAACAACCTGAACGTCCGTGAGTGGGGGAAAGGATAAACGGAATGTGGGAGGGTCTCAGGAGGACGTACTGTGCAGCAGTCGAAAGGAATGACCGAGAAAAACAGGACTCAGAATGATGCGCTTGGAAAGATAGCATTTATGAAAATCTAATCCACTTATTTATGGGGTAGGGACAGGAGTTGATACTCAAATATTTAACTGGAATGACAATGTAAACCACACAACTCAATATATACATCAAAAATTAAAAATATATTCTCCTTTACTCTTTAAGTTGCAGCACAAATGGTTCATCAAATAAATCTAATAATTTCCAAATTATTTGTTCATGTTTAGGAATTGCTGGTGTGAGCTTTTGTTTGATGTGGCTGATCCTACTTAAATGATGCACCTGTTTGGGCCATGATTTGATACAGGAAATGGCATCAAACTCTTCCAACAATTTCCATATTAAATTATAGTCATTAGGTAACTTGTAGCCTTAGTAAGTGGAAGGTCTTTCTGAACATCAATGGTATTGCAAATGATGTTGACCTCTCTCAGATTCTGCTAAACTAACAGCAACAAGATTAAAGAGTTTCTAGCCTTTATAAAATTGTCTGAGTTTTCCATGTTATTCCATATCTCTGTTATTGACTAAATTATTGAAAACTGTTCCTTGAAATGTCATATTTAGTTAGGTCAAGTCTAATCTTTCAGGCAGATGAGAGGTGGTACGGCACGGTGGCTAAATGCATGGGTTCTGTTGTCAGATTGCCTGGGTTTGAATCCTGGGCTCTGCCACTTAAGTTTTAAATTCCTCTGTCCTCAGATTCCTCAGCTGTGAAAATGGGGATGATGATGATGATGATGATATTGACGATTCTTAGTGAGGTATAATACATTAAAATGATGCCTGGCAGTGAGCAAGCACGATGTAAGTGTCAGCTCTCATTTTTATTAATTAAATTGATCATGCCAGTGATGGACAGGTGCTTAATGAATTTTAATACGTCTTCCATTAACAGGAGGTGAAATTCACTGGGGACTATGGAAAGAAGGACTTTACACCCCAGGTGACTTCTGGCCCCAAACTGCCCCTGCAGATCTGAGCCATCCTGTATCACCTCCTCCTGCCACATGGGTGCCACATTCCAGAACTGGCAGCATTGGACCAGTGATTTCTGTTGCTGCCTGCCCACCTGTTCTCCCCCTTCCCATATTTTCAGCTTTGCAGAGACTGCAGTTCCTACATGTGGCCATGTGAGGGCGACTCCAGAGGACTGGCAGTGGGCAGGGGCAGCTGCAGCCTTTGGGAGTCGGGGTGGGGAGATGGTTGTTTCCACGCAGGGTGCCAGCACCACTGCCAAGGAGTCCAGGCTGCTGTGGCCAAGGAGCCATGTAGGGATGGAGTCTTGCACTCAAGAGCTTCAGAGGGCCCGTGGGGCAGTAGCCTAGGTCCTGGGGACCCTGGGCTGTGCCAGGTGCTAGCTCTTTACATGCTAGGTTGTATTGTAGACAGGTGCAGGAGTCCCAGGGAGGGGCCCAAGGTGAGGGCTATTCGCCAACCAGTATGTAAAAACATCAGCTTTTTGCCAACCGATACAGCTGGGCACTCCCCAAATACAGATTCTTTGTCACGGATCTATAATACAAGCGGAATAGGCATGATCGTAGCGCTTCATACCTCATAGTTATGTTCCCCGTGCAAATGAACAGCTCTTAATTCAGGGTGGTGTGAATACGAGTGATTGTTATTATTCTTTAAATTCAGTTAAAAAAAATCCCCGGAAAGAGAAAACTTGGATTATCCAAAACATTTTTGAAAGACTCAAGTGTGCAACATCTTTTAGAAAAAATCAGCATAAGCAAATAAATCTACTAAGGTGTCATCTGGCACCAGTGGCACTCTTTAGCAAAATTGCAAATCAGGTAAATTTTACCTTCAATGTTCCTCACTCCAGTTTCTGTGCCCTGTGCCATCTTGTTACCAATGTCCCCATGGCCACCTCTGCTCCCTGTTGTCTGCACACAACACCTCAACTTTCTGTACAAAGACGGGTGTGCTGTCTCTTCCTCTTTCACTCGGCAATCAGCTCTTTTAGTTTTGCTTTGGGGTTCAGAATTGTTCCTTCCTTGAAGGTGTCTGGAGGACATGAATATCCAAAGTTTTGCTCTGTAATAGCAAATTTTCTTCTTTTCTTACTTTTTAACTGCTTTTCAGAAACTGACAAAAGTCAAGATGCTAGATTTATAAAGGATTAGCAGCGTATAGCCCTGTTTTTCACACACAAAAAAGTAAAGAACGAAATTCCATGAGCAAATTTATTATTTTCTGACCAAATTATATATTTAAATTTAATACATCCAACTGGATATTGAATAACTAGCTTATATGTTGCCCTAGTCCAAAAAGGATCAGAGATAATAAATGAGGTGATTCAATGAGCAAAAATGAAATGCAAGGTAGAGTCATACAGTAACACAACCATTTCATCCCTGTCTTCATCTCCGTAAAACAACAGCAGAGCTCCTGATTTCCCACTTCTTTTTCCCTTTTACTCTTCATCTTATCTCCTCTTTGGTTTGAACATTTTCAAAATTGTACATTCCCTACTTCCAGAAATAAACAATGAGTGGTGTAATTTCAGGCACGGACACTGCAGCTGGACAGATCATTTGGGGGAGGAGCTCGTCCCGAGGCCGGTCAGGCTGCGCTGGGTGGGCAAGGGCCTGCCTCGTGGGAATGAGAGGCCTGGTGCCAATAACCCAGTGTAGGGGCGGTTGGAGACCAGTAAAGGGGACAGTCTGGGAGGGAGGGCAGTGGGCATGTGTGCAGGTCCTGGAGGTACCCACAGGGCAGGCTGAAGATGGAGGGACATGCCCTGCACGCCAGTTCCCCTTCTGGACCCCGTTAGTGGTGAAAGTCCCGTGGCATGTGCCGACAACCGGGCCAGGGGACGGGAGGTGGCTCTTGCAGCCCTTGCAGCCCTTGCATTAGAGGGGCATTTTCTAGGCGTCTGGGAGCTCTGATGCCCCGAAGCTTGCCTGGTGGCCTCTCTTATTGGCCCTGATGCGAGAGACTGGCTGCTTTGCAGCTTGGTTCTTCTGACATGGCTCCTTTGGCCTCCTCCGCCTGGCACCTCCATTCCTCTTCCTGGAAACCCTCCAAGGTTATCCCTTCCTGGAGCGTTTATATTTTAAAAGGAGACAGTAGGGCAGCAGGAGAGGGCCATGCTCTAACCCACAGAATGCCATGAAAACTAGGGTGTATGGAGCACCCACTGTGTGACAGGAGCTTGCACGAGGGTCACCTCATTTGATCTCCCCAACAGCCCTGAGAGGTTTTTCTTAACAGAGAAGGAAGGGGAGGTCTAGGGGCTTGAGAAAGTGCAGTGACTTGGTCAAGGTCACAGCTGGTGGCTCTCTGGTTGGGCTGCACTTGAAAGCACATTTGGTAGAGCCTCAACCCCCAGCCCTTCCTAAGACAGCGCCCCTTCCCCTCCCTCCCTCCCTCGGGCTCCTGGCCTCCAGAGCCCACCCGGGAGCCAGGCCCTTGCCCCCTGCCCATGGCGCCCGGGCTGCGGTGGGTGGCAGAGGAAGGGCTTGCTGGTCCAGGCTGCCCTTTCGCGGCTTGAACAGGAAAGAGACAAAGGTCCCATTTTAGGGCTGCTGTCTGTTTCCATGTCTCTAGTTGCTGAACCACCAGGAGGAAAAGCATTTGAGGTATTTCCATGGGAAATGGTAGCCAACAAAAGCGCTGTTGGGTGGTATTCTAGTTAATTGCAGGAAGGCGGGCAGCCCTCCAGGATATTACCTTTCTCGGGCTGGAAAGTGTTTCTTTGAAAAACGTTTCGGTTCAGCCGAGGCCTCCTAAGTTTTCGCAGATTTGCTTGTTCATAACTACGAAGAGAGTCACCAAGTCGGTCCTTCGGGGGCTGGGAGGGGGTAAGGAGAGAGGCAGCGCTGGGAGGGAGGAAACCACTCCGATGACAACTCTTTACTAAATGATGGCTGGAAAACACTGGATTATATTTCCCAGCCGGTATAAATTCCTAAAGGGGGCCATTCCCCCGGGGCCTGCCTCCCCCAGACGGAAACAGAATCTGCGACCCTGAATGAAATGTCTCATGCCCCTGCGAAGGGGAGCGGGCAGGAAATGAAGAGAAGTGATCACTCTTCTGAAACACACTTTTTTTTTTTTTTTTTTAAATAATGAAAAGAAAAGCATTTGCAAAGGTGCGTGAATCCAAGCGTGTTACTCCCGACACGTTGGGTTTGCATGTGCTCTTGACTTTCCGGAATGTTTCCAGTTCACGGCAGCCCTGGGAGGTGAGCGCGGCCCCCATCAATCTCTGCACCTGAGAGATGAGGACACCGAAATTAATGACTCACAGAGCAGGTCGCCCTGCTGGGAGACGTGGAGCCTGCGTGGTCCAGCAGTCTGTCATGACTGTGTATTTACGAGGCACCTCCTTTGTGCCCAGAGCTGGGCTGTTGGCAAGGACGTTGAGGTGGCTGCTGTCTAGCCACGGATATACACGCCTCATTTCAGTGGAACGGTCCAGAACAGCCCAGCGAGAGCTGCGGTCCTTCAACCTGGAGCTCTGAGCAGGGAGGCATGAGGCTGGCTGGAGTGGAAAGACGGCGGGACCTCTTGAAGGAGGTGACCCTCCTTCCTCCATAGGGCTCTTTCCATCAGAGCTCACTGAATTCTAGGTAGTTCCCAAAATGGAATATTTTGGTTATTTTTGGCCCCCTCCCCCCAACACTCTTAACACTTTAACCCATGGGTGTGGTTCTTTTTGGACATTTTTTTTTTTTTCTAAGGAAGATCAGCCCTGAGCTAACATCCATGCCAATCTTCCTCTTTTTGCTGAGGAAGACTGACCCTGGGCTAACATCCGTGCCCCTCTTCCTCCACTTTATATGGGAGGCCGCCACAGCATGGCTTGACAAATGGTCCCTCGGTGGGCACCCGGGATCCGAACTCCGGGCAGCCAGCAGCAGAGCAAGCGCACTTAACCACTCTGCCACGGGGTCGGCCCCTGGACATGTTTATATGTATACAACCTGGGCTCTCCTCCAGGTAACCCACCCCCCTCGTGCTGCCCCTGCAGGGGACAGGAAGTGTGGCAGGGATATTTATTATCCTGAAGTAGCAGCTAGTTCCCTCTCTGCCAGGTCGGCGGCTGGCTGCAGCCTCTGCTGCAGGTCCGAGCTCCTGTGAGGGGGCTTTTGCTCTCTGGATTCTCATAACAGCCTCCTCCCTTACCCTTCAGCCCTAGGGATGGCAACTGGCCCTTGGGTGCTTCATCATCCCTTCCTAATTTCCCTAAAATTTCCTTATAAATACATCCTTTTATTAAACACTCCTCAAATCACACCACCTCAGGTTTTGCAGGACCTTGACTGATAATAAGCACATACATTGTTTTGTAATCTGCATATATAGATGTCTATATATGTGTGTGTAAAAAATAGTAGTGTGTATATATATTTACAAATATATGTGTATATATATCTCTCCTACTTTTTAAGGTGAGCATAGTATTCCATTGAGTGGATATGCATTATTTACGTAGTTAGCAACCCTACCAATAAACATTTAATGTTTTGTTGTTTTTCTCTTCAATACCGTGACATTCCCAAACATGCATGCGACTTCTTCCAGCAGCCTGAAGCGGGGCACAGAGCAGCGGAAGCTAACTGTGAGATCCTGGGCAAGGCCTTGCACTTCCCCGAGCCTCAGTTTCCCCGTCCGTCCAATGGGAATAGCACACTGATAGATCACTGGCCCTGGAGCCATGTGATGCCCGTCATGTCGCCGAGGCCTCATCTTTGAACTGCTCCTGTTTTGAGGCTTGGAGCGCAGGCAGGGTCAGTCAGCCACCAGGCGCGGAGGCTGATGGCAGGGTGTCCTCCCCTCAACACGGCTTCCGCGGTTGCACACTCGCAGGCACCTCCCCACCACGCTCATGAACGGCCACAAGACTCATTTCTGGAGGAAGCCCTGAAGAGAAAGCGAGCTCTTAGCGCCAGCATTGAAAGGAAGAGAAAATGAAGATTCAGAGCAAGCGCTGCTTCGCAGTCACGATGAAGAAGCGTTGTGGGAGGAATGATGTGTTGGGGCATTTGGGGAGCTGGCAAGAGGACGGAGGAGATCGGGGAGAGGGTGTTTGCGGCTGCAAGGCCGCCGCAGCTCCATCCAGGCGGTCCTCGTGTTCCTGGAGGCGGTGGAGGCCGCTCCCGGGGCACAGACGCGCGGCCGCGGTCCTTCCCTCCCCGAGGCCGCCAGGCCGCCCCGCGAGCATCCCCAGCCCAGGTGCCCGGCCCGGCCGCCCTCGCGCCAGCGCCTGCGGGCCTCTCGCTCCTGCCCCAGGGCCGCAGGGTCAGGCGGCCGGGCCTCCTCTGCGGCCAGCGGGGGTCCGGGGAGGCTCACTGGGGCACAGACAGTCCGCCCCGGGAAACCTCGATCCGGCCGCGTGGGGCCCACGGAGCCCGCGGCCGCCGCGGCCCCGGCCAGCAGGTGTCGCTGCTTGCCCGGCGGACGGAGCGCGCGGCGGAGCAAACCGCTCTGTTCCCGCCTCACAGGGTTTGCCTGCGAAAATTACAGGTTAGAAACCTGTTCAGCCCCCACTTCCGCCTAAGAAGAGGAGTGAAACTCCTCCTCCTTCCCCCACGAGGCTGGGAAGGTGCGGTCGGCGGAGGACCCCATGCAGGCTCGCTGCGCTGTGCCCTTCCTGCGGTGTCACTCAGCGCCTGGGTGTTCAGGGCACCCGCTCTTGCCAGGCTCTGCCCTGGGAGCTGTCGGGGTGCCCTGATGAAGGGGCGTGGGGGACACAGCACTTCTGGACTTTATAACCCAGCAGGGCGATGGGACACCTTGAAGGGGAACTCACAAGTGTAACAAGGAGGGGGCCCAGCCCGGGCTGGCAAGCGGAGTCCATCTCCTTCCCAGCCTGTTTTTCTTTACTCCAGAGGCTGTGCTGAGGCTCTTGTTCTAGATTTTCAGTCATTCCTCTGAATAATAGGAGAAAAGGAAGCAGCTCATCTAAATAGAGCGACCAGTAGTCCCATTTGCCCAGCACTTGAGGGGTTCCTAGGATGCAAGACTTTGGTGCTAAACCCAGGAAAGGAAGCATCCAGGGCAGCCTGGAACTTGGGCATCCTAATTGGGTACCAGCTACTTTTCAGGCGTTGTCTCATTTAATCCACACTGGTAGTGGTATTATCATCCGCATAGTACAGAAGAAGAAACTGAGGGTCAAAGAGGCCAGAAAAGCTGCCCAAACTCTCCAAATGAGGAGGGAAGAGCTGACATTTGAATCAAAGTCTACTTAACTCATGTTCCTTCTGCTGCGCTCCACTGTCTCCCGGGATGCCTCTGAAGTTGCAGCTGAGAAGTGGCTTTCACAAGCAAATCTGAGAGGTCCCAACAGTAGGCACCTGTGGGTCTTGGGCTTAGATAATTACAATGTGTCTGCAGTGGTTGCCTGAGCTGGGGCAGCAGCCCAGGAGCTCCTTGAGGGCTTGGAGTTTAGGGGAAGCAGCATGTTGAAAGCTGGGCCGGGGAGATGGGGACTCGTGTGGATCTGCAGTCAGAACACAGGCGGCTGGAAGGCACACACTGGGCCAGGCCAAGGGGGCACTTTTGGGGCTGGCAGGACTTGGGGGAGGGAGGGGGTAGACCACACCACCAAGAAGGCCCTAATAACTTCATCTGCCTCCTCTAGAGCCCAGACATTTATCCAAAACAAGAACAAAAGCCCCAGGCCTGGTGAGCTCAGGAGCTGGGTGTGGGAGCGCTGGGAAGAGGGCTCGTCTGGCTGAGCTGGGCAGGACCTGGTGGGCAGGAAGAAGCAGATCCCGAAGGAAGTTCACTGTGATCTCCCTTGCGCGGCAGGCAGGGACAGTGTGAGCTGCCTCCCCAATTCGTCATGAAATGGTGTCAGGTTCTGACAGAGAGGCTGGAAAAACACTCAAGCTGAGCATGAGAACCCAAATGAAATGATGCACATGGTCCTCCATCCATTTGGTGAAACCAGCCCTTGTCAGCCCAGGCTGGGTGCTGTGCTCAGGACCAGCGTTACAAGCTGAGCCCCAGCTCTCCCGTGTCCGCCTGCGGGAGCAGCCTGTCCAGCAGCAGACAGACTCCTCAGCAAGTCACTGCAACCGGGATGTCAACTGTCAGTCCTCAAGGTGTCAATTGTCCTCTCCTGGGATCTGCACGTGTCTGCCGAGCAGGGCTGCTGCGGCTGTCACAGGTGAGAATTAAGGAAAAGCGCCCCCTCTGGCTGGCACAGCTCTCAACAGCACAGCTTTGCAAGTGGAGCTCAGTCCCCACTAGCCCCCTCAGGTGGATGTCCTGGTGCAGTGCCTAAACTACGCAACTGTGCATGGCGGTCCTGCCGACAGAAGCCTGTTTGTGTCAGGGACTGAGGGGCTCTTTGGGAGAGAATTCATCAGGAAGGAGCAGAGTGCCAGGCGTGAGTGGGTGCAGGAGTGAAGCCAGAGGTGTCAGAGACCTAGGTGATGCTCTCCCCACCTGGTTCCCTCTGTGCACAGAGTGGTCAGCTCTACCTGGAAGCACCCAGGGGAAGGTATTCAGGGAGATAATGAGGAGGAAGGGCCTCCTGGGCAAACGAATAACATGTGCAAACCCACGGAGGCATAAAATCTCCAGGCTGCCTGGAGAGTGGGGTGCAAGGGAGACAGTAGGGGGTGAGGTGGGCAGGGGCCAGAGAGTAGAGACCTGGGCTTCTGTGCATTGTTCTGTGATTGAGGCCAGGATGGGATGAGCCCGGCTGGAGAGAAGGGGGCAGCAAGGGAGGGCAGGATGGGGAGGTAACCCATGTTTTTGTGGGCTCCCCTGATATTTATTCCCATACCCCATAAATGTATTCCCAGAAACCTCCATTAATAGCCCTGAGCTTTGCTTCTGCCCATTGTGCCTGCTCCTGCTGGGAGTCTCGGAAATAGAAGTTGGGAGCCTTGCTCGCAGGCAGAAATGCCAGGTCTGAAGAAGAAAGTCCTGACACCGCACGTATACCTGCTGGGACTCACGGGGGACAGAGGGTGCAGTGGGGACTTGGAAGGAGCCAGCCCTGTGCTTGGGGTGTCTGGAAGGACTTCTCACACCTGCCCACTGCTTGCGTAGACCTGGCTGTGGGCACAGTCCTCACCCCTGCCTAGGGCGCTGAGTGAGTCACACATCCTTCCCTGGTTCCACCACCTGCAAAAGGGCACAGTGGCTCCCACCCACCCAGTGGCCAGGGCATAAGCTTCCCGGACGTCATGATGATTTACTCTTCCTCCCGGTGGGTGGCAGCGTCTCAGGGACCAACACCTACCTCTTGCCCACCTGTGCACGAGTGTGGCCCTAGCTTTGATTTGACATAGCCAAAAACTTGAGCTATTTTCTTTTTCTCTTAAGTTCTGGCTCCTCTTTTTGGAAGGCACAGGAAAGAGGTTGCACAGGGCTCCCTTGACCGATGCTGATCTGGAAGGGCTGAAAGAGTGCAGACAACGGCTGGTGGGCCAGGCTGGCTGTGTCCCAGGGGCCAAGCCCCATGCCCGGCTGTTCTAACAAGAACTTGAACTGAACCGAACCGTGACCCCCACCTTGGAAAACACTGTCCTGATTCACTGAACCCAAAACCGAATCCAAATATTATTATTTTTCAACTGAACTCTGAATTGAACTAATGTTTTTTTTCTTAAATACCCACCAAGCCAGTCTGAACTAGACACAAACATGTGTGTTTTCTGAAACCATTGAACCTGAACTTCAAAATAATCTATCCGAGGGCGAAGTGAGACTTTCTTTGCTTGAGAGTGTCGTGTTCACAGCAGGCCGGTAGAGCTCCCTGTACGGGAGGAGTAGGTTTCCTTCCCTCAGCACTTTAAATTCACTTCCCATCGTGAAAAATCGGGGTGTAATTTACATAGAGTGGAATGCACAGATCTTAAATGTAGGGTTTGATAGATTTTGACAAATGCATGTACTTGAGGAACTCCACCCGACAAGATCTGGAGAATTTGCCTCAGCCCAGAGAGCTCCCTCTGCCCTTCCAGTCCATCCCTAGCCCCCCCAAACAACCACTGTTCTCATCTCTCTTCCCTTTTACTTCTCATTTGAGGCTTATGAACAACCCCCCCCCCCGCCACCTTGGAGAGAGGGAGGACAGATATGATAATACCCATTTTATGGATAAGAGAACTGAGGCTCAGAGAAATGGCTTGCTTGAGCTCGCGGAACTGAGTGGTGGCAGAGTCAGACTGACTCAGGTTTCTGGTATCCCAGCCGAGTGCTCCGTCTTTCCATCGCAAGCCAGCTGCTGAACTGGATACCGACGAAGGAGTCAATGCCTCCACGGGCATCTTAGGGAATGCGACCCGCCTCTGGCTTCCAGGGCGTGATGAGATTTGCTCACCCCATAAGCAGAGTGGTTTCACCTATTTTTAAAGACCTCTTGGCAAAGGGGGCCGGATGTGTCAGGGTCCTCGGCTGGCTGCCCCTGCAGAGAGGACCTTCTCCTCGGGCCTCCACGCATCCCTGTGGCGGTGGCCTGCACTGGGGCGCCTGTCCCCTGTCTCCAGCCTGCCTGTGTGTGGCTGTCTGTCGGTGTCTCCAGCCGCCTGTGTGTAGACAAACTGTATCTGACCCCCGAGGAGCAGTGTCTGTCTCCCCAAGCAGCCAAGCTAGAGAACATTGACCAGGTTCCCAGGCTGGTTTTCCTGGGGAAACATTTTCCAGAGCCGACAACAATGTTGTATTTGATTTGATTTTTCCCCCCCTTTGCAGGCGATTGTGTGGTTTGGGGTGTTTTGCTCCTAGTTATAATCCAATGAAGAGCAGCTGCTGAGATTTTTCCAAGAGTGCCGCTTTCAACCGCCCTCGTTGAAAACGTTCTAATTTATTTCAGTCGCTTGTGGGAAAACCAGCCTCAGCTCAAAACAAAGGCGTCCTGTGCTGATGTAATTGCCCCAGAGTCTCTCCTCAGGCTCCGGGCCTGCCGATGTTCACCGAGGCAGCCCAGGAAGAAGCCTCCTTTCTGGATGGCAGAAGTCGTCCAGAAGAACCTCTCTTCCAGACCCCTCAGTGGGACCCAGGAGTCCCAAAGCCCAGAGGGAGTCAGAAACCAAGATGTTCTTCACGGCTCACTCGCTTCCTGTGGCTCACGGGGGTCAGTTTATGGGTCCATCACACCTTAATGGGAACTAATCTGATCATTTTTCTTTCTGCTTACTATGTAGTCGAGCCCGGCCCATGGAGGGGTTAGAAGTTTGGTGAAAGGATTGATTAAGAGAGAGAGAATTTTGGCTAAACAGATCTTCACTGGGGCCCAGGCAGTGGAACCTGTAGGAGGGGGTTCTGGGCACTTTGGGGGAGGGGAGATGCCAAGGGTTGAGGGGAGACCTCAGGGGACAACCTGCTCTCAGCCATCCAAGCTGACCTGTTTTGTCTCCTGTTCTGTCCAGGAGCCACTAGACCCGTGGCTAAAGTGATTACAGACCACCTAGTCATTGACTCGTTTGATCGTGGGCAAATTTCTTTTTGTGAAGCACAAGGGCCTCCTGGACTCTAAATTCCAAGATGGCGGCCCCAGGGCAGAGTGATGTGTGAAACGTTTTTGTTACTTTGTCAGCTGGTAGATAAGACTCTGATTGAATTACACAGGGTGGTGCCACCTATTTGGCTATAACTGTGTTTCCAAGGGAGGGACTCTAGGGGTGTGCTGTGGGGCTGGCTGTCTCCAAGGCCCTGTTTTCCATTTCGTTTGCAAAGTGATTTCCATAGAGCCACAGAGCTCTGTTTTCTTCCAAGTCAGAGGAAGTCACATGCTGTGAGCATTTGCCTGGGAGCTGCCCTTCCTCTCCCACAGGCTCCCCTATGCCCCCAGCCATTCCTTCCTGAGAGCCACCTGGAGGGGCAGAATGAATCAGGTGGGCAGAGTCGCACACAGGCAGGACAAAGACCACTTCCCATCTGTGAGTCTTAGTGGTGAGTTATACGACACTGGTGTGGTGTAGGCGCGGAGGAGACCCGAATGCTTTAAAAGTACAGATTTCTGGGATTCACAGCCTTTAGAGATTCTGGTTTAGTCTCTCTGAGGTGAGACCCCAGCATCTTAATTTAAAAAAGTCTTTAAGTATGCATGTTCACGTAAAACATTTAGAGAATTAAGAAAATATCAACCGTAATGAGAGTCACGTTGAACATTTCTGCACACTTCCTTCCCATCCTTATTATTGCACCTACGTTTATATCTGGAGCAATGCCACACACTCAGTTTGGTGTCCCTTTCCTTCTGAGGATCATGAGTATTTTCCCATGACATTCAGTCCTTTCTGAAAGCGTGGTTTGTACAGGTGGCACATAAGGGAATCTTTGTCTGCGTGTCTGATTACTTCCTCGAGCTGGGTTCCTGGGTGTATCAGAAAGCTCTAGAGCAGACTTTGAAATACTTAGCTCATTCCCTTGTGCTGGGTTCCTTTTCCCCCAATACACCCACCTCCTGCCCCCTTCCAATATGGAGCATTTGCTCATTTATTTTCTTAGTTTTAAAATCGCAACAGCAGCGCATACGCTCAAGGAGAATCAGTCGAGCGATATGGAGGTGTGTGAAACAAAACACACAGTCTTCTGGTTTCCCCAGCCAAGCACGTCCCCCTGGGGACCCATCCGTTTGCTGCATCCTCACACACCTTTCTCTTCAGCCATTTTTATTTTTAGTAAGTTCTGCTGCTTGGGCAGACGGGGAGCTACTGGTGTTGGGGAAATGACGGGCTGGGAATCCGGGGGCCTGAGGTCCTGTCCTGGCCCCACTGCTCAGCAGCTCTGAGCATGTGAGCACAATCAAAAATCCTGGACCTCACTTTCCTCTTTGCAGTGTAGGGATAATGGCATCCTGGCTGCCCGCTCGTCCAAAGATTGTTCTGGGATTAGATTAGCCAGATTTAGCAAGCAAGCAAGCAAACAAAACAACATAAAACCAAACAGGATGCCTAATTAAATAAACTACTAGTAATTATTCAGTGTAAGTATGTTCCATGCAGTATTTTATGTGTATTTTGCCTGGCAACACTACACAACATGGAACCTGTGGACGTGACTTGGAAATGGGCCCTGCAGGATGGCTCCCCGGGCCCCAGCTGGCCCCTTCCTTTTGTGCAGAGAGTGCTTCTTCTCTAGGGGAGATGAGGGCTCCTCCATCCTTGGACTTGAGACAGCTCCTCAAGGATGACCGGTGGCAGGAGGGAGGAGGCCTTGGAGCAGCGGGGGTAAGGAGGACGCGCTGCTGTTTATTGAGCACCTACTGTGTGCCAGGCGGTTGGTAAACACTCTAGTCTCTGTGTTTGCCCTCCTGCTTCTTGGTGCTAACCCTGCTCCTGACTCTTGCCCTCCAGGTCCTCACCTCCCACTCCTCCATCTGTACCCACAGCCAATTCCTGCCTCATCAGGCAGCGTATTTGGAAATGCTTCTGGGGCTTGGCTTTCTATACTTGTCTTCAGGTAGCCTGCCACAGGGGTCCTGCGTCAGGGCTAGTTCCTGAAATACCCTGCCCAGCCAGCCTCCCCTCGGGCTCCTCTGCTCCCACCAGGCTCAGTCTTCCATGCAGGTGTGGGTGGGCGGCATTGGTGGTGCGATTCAGGAAGCCCCAGGCTCCCTGCCCTTGTTTCCCCTTCTTTGATGAGTCACATAGAGCTGACTTTCCTGAGGGTTGCTGGGCAGAGGCAGGGGTCTGCCAGGGGACCCTTCCTCTCCTGGGGCTACCTCCTGGGCTGCAGGGGCTGCAGGGGCTGCACTGCCCTCCTGCAGTGCCCTCTGACGCCTCAACGGCCATCGCCTGGTGTCCCCCGCACCCCCTCACGGCCCTCCCCCAACTGCTACCTACAGCTGTGGGTGTCAGGACTTTGTGGAACCCCATGAGATGCAGATATATTCAACTCCAAGTGACTGAGCACGAAGGAATTCTATTCTAAATAGGGTGCCATTTTAACCTATATTGTACTACAGACCAGTGGTATTTTAGGCGAGACAAATGGACAGGAGGGGAACACTTAGACTGGAAAATGTTCTACCCTCTGTGAGTCATTTCACTTGAGCAGCAACACACCTGATTCCAGGAACTGAGTTTGAGAACCCCCTAGAGCCTCACTGTCCCTGTGGCCCTGATGTCTTGGTCCTACTAAGGTTAGTGATGGCAGAAAGACAATGTGTTGGTTGTGTTCTGTCTCCTGGATAAAGTCACTAGCACTAATATTTCCACCTCACGAGTAACGGTGGTAATAATACCTCGGATTTATACAGCATCTTAATTTTTTTCTGATCAATTTTAGTATTTAAAACAATGTTGAGGAAATGAAAGCCTCTTCTCTGCCCCTAGTTTGAGTCCCTCTACCTCCCAATTATCCACTCTTATCAGGTGGGATTATAACCTTCCAGATTGTTCCATTCATACATAAACATATATGTGTGAGTGGTTTATGTATGTTCCATTCATACGTAAACATATATACGACTGGTACCATACAATGCGTACTGTTCTGTAATCCTGCTTTTTTCACTCAGCAATAGATGATAAACACACAATTCTTGTTTATCCTTCTTAATCGTGCTGTCCTGTATTGTTTGCATGTATCCCATTCTTACAGCAGTCTCCGCGGGATGGACACTTCAATTGTGTCCAGTTACCATAAATGGCCCTGCAGTGAACTCCTTGTTCACTGGGCACCTAACTGTTAATGAATTTACTTAGAGAAACTCATTCCATCTGGTATTTGATGTGTAGGTGGAGCATTTTCCCCCCAATTTACAGATGCAAATCCTGAGCACAAAGGTCCTGTGGCCACCAGAGCTCACAAGGTGCAGAGCTGGCTTGCCTTTGAGGCCCAACCCCAGGCTTTCTCCACTTCCTCGTGGCTGCCTCCTCCAGGGATCAGAGCGCCTTGGATCCCGCTTCTCACACTTCAGTGTGCACTCGCATGCCCTGGGGATCCTGTGAAAACGCAGATTCTGAGTCAGCTGGTCTGGGGTGGGGACCTGAGCGTCTGCACGTCCCACAAGCCCCCAGGTGGCGCTCATGCTGCTGGTCCAGACCACACTGAGCAGCAAGGATCTAGTGTAGGTGCCTCACGAGTGTCCAGAAGGCTAAGTGGTGAGGGGGGAGTTGGAAGGAGACAGATGTGGGGTGTGTGTTCATTGACCTCCAATCTGGTGGGTGCTTTGACTAGACACTGTAAGCCCCAAAGATCAGAAGTACCCACAGCACACACAATGTTAGTGTCAGAAGGGCCCCAAGAGAGCGTCAGAAGACTGAGGCCCAGATTGGGGAACCAGGGCTGAGCCAGATGCCATCGCTCTGGATCCCACTCGGGTCTTTCCACACGAGTGGGCCCAGGGATGCTGGTGCGTGGCCGCTATAGGAGGCCGGCGGCTGCTGGATCGCGGTCCCTAGACCCTGTCCAAATTCCTTCTTCTTGGGCCTCACCATCGTGGCTGCAGAGCTTGATGTGAAAAGCTGACTGGGGAAGATGGTTGGGGCCTTGACAGTGAAGGTGCCAGGGTTTACCCCTTATTGTGCAGAGAGTCTCCACTGGGCTTTAAAAAAAAACATTGATATAGATTTAATGACAAATATTCCATATGGTTTCTGAACGTCAGAATGCTGTCCAGTGTTTTTAACTGAGCCCAACTGCCAGGCCTTGTCCACAGGAGGGCTGGCCCCTCGCTGGGTTTGGCAGCCAATGCTCCTTCATCTTCTGCCTGCCAGCATTCCTGCTGCACCCTCCCAGCCATGGAACCATCCATCCATCCATTCATTCATTCAACAAGCATCTTTTGCTCTCCTATCATGCACTGGAGTGGCCCTAGATGCTGTGGAGGATTTGAAGATGAATGAATCAGGGTCCTTGCCCTCAAGAGGGGGAGATAAGTCAAGATACCAGTAACTCTAAGAACAATACTCTAACTCTCCCAGTTTCCATGTCACACTCACATCCTCCATTTAGTTTAGTCTTTAAAATCAGAGATTGGACCCTTGGGAGAGATGGTGGTTGAGCCGAGCCACCTGCCTCCAGAGGTGACAGCTGTACCTCACCCCCAGCATTTCCTAGGAGTGGTTCTGTGAGGGGAGATGTTGAAGGCACTAAGTGGATTGGGGACCTCAGAGGGAGGAGGGACAATGGGACAATGGAGGCTGATGTCAGAGCTCATGTGAAGGGTTCAACGTGGGGAGAGGCTCATAGTCCAGGTGATTTAGGATCTGAGGACGATGGAGCTGGCAGGGGAACAGCCTTTTAGAGATCTGCTAGTCTCTCCCTGGGCAAAGAAAGGGGCCCAGGGCTAAAACTGGGGAAGATATTTTGCCCAAAGCCATGCTGCGAGTGGGGCAGAGCTGAGGTTGGGTCTTCTTCTCCCTGAGGGCCATTTCCCTGCCCTCTTCAGAACCTGAGTAGAGGATGTCCAGTAGTGGAACTTGACAGTCCCCCGAGACCCTGCGTCTCCCGCTGGCCTCCACCGCGCTTTCTCTCAATTCACGGTTGAATTGCTTTTTTAAGTTGTGACTTCGGGTTAATAGTCTTGAATGAGTCAGGTAAAGGGTCAGTCCCTCGCTGAGCTGGTGGTTCTCCAGTAAAGTCACTGATGATCTTGGAGGGCTACTGAGGGCTCCGTTAAGGTGCAAGTGGGTGTCTGGGCAATTGGGGGCATGAAGGTTCTGGGTGGGGATGTTCAGGGGAGGGTGGCTGCTTAAATAGTGTGTATGAGGGGTTGGCAGAGGGTGGTGTCGGCCCAGAAGACATGAGTGTGTTGAAGGGAGTAGGGGGCACTGGAACAAACCTCAATGGCCTCACAGATGCTCCCCACAACCTTTGCACTCAGACTCAAATGTGGGGGCTTGTCCAGCAGCTTAAGTGGGAGTCATCAGTGGGCAGAATGGTTTCATGGATGTCGAGGCCTCCCCTCCCACTCCAACCTGTGGGAGCTGGGGTGGTGCTGAGGGTTCCAGCTCTGCTCCTGTGCCCATGACTCTGTGAGCTGTGAGGTGAGGCTCCAGGCCCCCGTGTAACCCAGTTGGCTCCTGCCCCCTGCAGGGGAGACCTGGTGGGTCTTTGAGGTCTCAAACGCTAACGCAAATCAGCACGCAGCGACCCCAGCGTTTACCCCATGTCTTTGTGCCTGGCACCTTGGAGGTCTGGAGCTCTGGAGAGTCTCTCAAATATTTACACTTTGCAAACAATCCCTTGTGAGCACATCTTGCGGTCCACGCACACGCACACTGCTAAGGCCTTCACGTGCCTCCCCTCATTTGATGTCCCTATTTCACAGATGGGGAAGGCGAGGCTGAGGGAGGTCAGGGGACACACGCGGTCCACACGACAGGCAGAGGCAGACGGGGACTCAGCAGGTCTGCCTGACCCACGGCTCGCGCTTCTTCCACCTTGATGGAATTTGCAGGATTTAGGTTAGACATCAGAGAATGGCCCCGCAGTGATATGCCTGTTTCCTTGCTGGCCGTGGCAGCTGTTGTGTGGTGTAAATTGAGATTCTATAACCCATCAGTCCTCTGGGCCAAGGAAGAAAAAGGGAAATGCGGAGTTGGTGCCGCCTGGCTCTGCCTCCGCTCCTCTCTCACTGCTTCTTGCTTCACTAAACCTCAGACTCCTGAGAGGGAGAAAAGAGGATACCACGTGGGTGACACCCTCCTGTTGCCCGAGGGCTGTTGTCTTTCTACACTGGGAAACTGGGGCAGGGGAGGAGGTCATCTGCCCCAAAGCAACTTCCAGGAGAGTTTTGAGAAGCTCTAACTCCAGGGAAGTCTTGCCTGATTCACCGTGTCTCTGTCCCAAACATTCCATTCTGGCTCAGTTATTTGATTTATTTAATCCCTGTGTGTGTGTAAATGGGCGTAATTACGCATACGAGTGTGTGTGGCACCTGAGGATTCCTCCACCCTGACTTGAGGTTTTGGTGTATCTGGAGCAGGTGATAGACCTTGGGAATGAATGTTTCTCGGGGGCCAGAACCAAGCTCTGAGTTGTCTATGGATCTCCCTCATGGCCTGAAAATGAGTGTTGTGCCTTGTAGGTGCATCTAAAATATATGTGTGCTATTAGATATTCTGAATGCCCATAACCTAATGCACTTGGAGAACAGGGATGGAGGAGGGGGCCCCTGCAAAGAGAAGATTCCTTTTGTATTGGGGGGTAAACCTTCTCTAAGGTGATCTCTGAAGGAGACACTTGAAAACTGGTCATCTTAAAATGAGAGGCACCTCAAAGACAATAGGGCTTCTTGGGGGGCGTGGACTACGGTGAATCAGGGGTCCTGGGTTTGGGGCTGTGACAGTCTTTAACTCCGGCGTGTGTGTCACTCTGGGCCTCAGGCACCTCCTCTGAAATGAGGCAGTCAGGCCAGCACTTCCCAGATTTTGCTGGGCACACGTTCTTGATAAAATGCGGGTTCTGATTCAGCAGATCTGAGGAGGGCTGTGAGTCTGCGTTTCTCACTGGCCAGGTGATGCCGATGCTCCTCGTCCACGGGCCACACTTGTAGCAGCCGAGCTCTAGAAAATCCCCGAGGGCATTTTCTGTGTGCACATCCCAGCCTACGGTTTTGAAGTGGGGGAACAGAGGCTGGGTTCCTCATGTTTCAGGGCTTCCTCACACAAACAGTTCTGGGCGCAGAGGCCACACACGCACATCACACCAGGAGAGACAGAGGCAGAGAGGAGGACAGAAAAACAGACAGTGGGTGCCGTGTGGCTGGCCGCAGACACAGCGAGGGATGCTGTGAACAGGGAAGAGACAGAAGGAGAGACTTGAGAACTGAGAGAGAGGCAGGGAGACACGGAGAGAAGGAGGAAGACGGCCGGGAGAGCACAGGTGGAGAGGAGAGAGAAATAGGGGGGCAAAGGGAGAAGTGCAGGGTCCCAGTTCTGCCTCTGTCAGGGGTGGGGTGTGCAGATGGCAGCCCTGCCCCTGCATCCCACCCAGGGGGTGATCCTGCCTCCAGCTTTAATCAGTCTGCTGCAAGCTATGAAGCCCTCAGAGCTTTATATTTGAAAAAGATCTTCCCTTCCCTCGTCTCCCCATCATTGGACTCTAGCCACTATCCTAGCCCCAAAGAGGAAGGACACACCCCCTCCCCCATTAATCAGAGCGAGCCCAGGCTGCGTAATGGCAGTGAGCGAGGGGACTGGAAGCTACTGTCTGATTGAACATTAGTCATGCTGCACGTTGTATTCTTTAATGAGAAAATTATCCCAAATTGCCTCTAGGGATGGTTGTGATTAAACTATTTGCCTTGACTTCCTCTGCTAAATTGAACGTGTGTGCTCGTGTGCACGAGCACACATACACACGCACACACACACAGTCACCCCACCAAATCTGCTCGCCCAAGGCCTTGGAACACAGTCTCTGGAGGGTTTGGTGCAGCCTCAGAATTCCAGAGGGTTTACACTCCCAACCTGTTCACAGCTTGCCTTTTCCTGCTGTATTTTGAAACCAGCTGGGCCCTGAGGGGGGAGAGAGAAGCTATTAGCAGGGCCATATCGGCCCTGTCAACCAACCCCTCATTCCTGCAAGGCCGTAACTGCCCACATTCCGAAGGGGGCTCAGCTCCTGTGGATGAGTGTCCCCTGGGTGTCAGATGTCTATCTCAAAGGCAGAATCATTTTTTCAGGCAAGAATCTGGAGCTCTTTTCAGATCCCTCTTTATTTTCTTCACTCTGAAACTCCAATTTTATTTGGACCTCTTTCCCATGCATAAGCTGGGCCAGACTATTAATATGCAGCCCCTGTTTGCTGTTACAGGTTTTGAAGCATATTTCAAGAAAGAACCAAAGCATTAAACAAGTATTTGCAGGAACTAGAAGTTTTTATGAAGAATTTATAACATTAAAAAAGATCCCAAGAGTACGTGGTCATGATTATTACATTAAC
The DNA here is from genome assembly GCF_057802395.1 of Ceratotherium simum simum. NCBI lineage: Eukaryota > Metazoa > Chordata > Mammalia > Perissodactyla > Rhinocerotidae > Ceratotherium > Ceratotherium simum. Next base: position 44,844,746 of record NC_141912.1, read on the forward strand.
ATACCACCTCCCCAGTTGCCTCCTCTTTAAATCCTGGCCAGATGTCAAGGTCTAGCACAAATGCTCCCTTCCCTAGAGTCCCTCTCTGACCATCACCTCAGTCACTATGGAGCACTCCCAATTCTGGGCTCTCACTGCTTTGTCTCTAGTTGAGAGAATTCAGTGAGCATCTATTGAGTACCACATCAGTCAGCTTTTGCTGGGTTATACTGTGTTAGCAAACGACACCCACGTCTCCGTGGTTTACGGTAGCCTTCCGTGTCAGCCACATCTGGCTGTGATATTGCCTGGCCATTCTGGGCTCCAGGCTGAAGGAGCAGCCTCCGTCTGAGACATGCCATTCTCAAGGCAGTGGGGAAAAGAGAACAATGGTGGCACCATGTGTGGCACTTAAAACTTCTGCTCAGACACGGCACCTGTGACTTCTGTTTACATCCTATTTGCCAAAGCAAGTCACAGTCTGATGTCAATGGGGTGGGGAAGAATAATCCTATTACTGGCACCTATTAATCCTATTCTTCAGGATTATTAGACTCATCATCCAGAGCAGTTTCCTGTCTGTTCTTAGCACTCTACCAAAATTCTCTCAATGTGATCATTAGAGTCTTTGCAATCACCATATCTAATAATTCTTTTTTAGACAAATTGCATGCTACTTGATATCTTGGCAGCATATGATTCTGTCAACTCTCTTCTCTCAGCTTCTAGAACAGAGCTTTCTCCTGGTTCTTTCTACCGCTCTGGCCACCTCATCTCAGTCTCTTGGGGTCCATCTCTTCCACCTATCTTTTAAATTCCTTTAAGTATTATGGTTCCCTTTGGGTCAGGAAATCTCTTACTTTGAGTACATGTCAACTTTCTCTTCTATCTCTATGACCATAAACTCGTTTTCTCTGCTAAACTTGGTCATTCTCTTATGTGGCAGATTAAATATGGCCACAATTTCTTTGAAGTTTCTCTTATCAAGAGTGGAATCTATTTCCCCTCCCCCCTGAATCTGGGCTGGCCTTGTGACTTGCTTTGACTAACAGAATGTGATAGACGTGGCGTTGTGAATGTTCTGGAGCCTAGGCCTTAAGAGAAGCCAGCTGCCATGTGAGGAAGCCAGTCTAGCCTGTTGGAGCATGAGAGGTGGAAGTGCCCTAACTGGCAGCCAGTGCCAACCGCCAGGCTCATGAGTGAAGCCAGATCAGGCCTTCCAGTCCAAATGACCCTCCAGCTGAATACAGCTAAATGAGTGAACCCAGTCAAAGCCAGCAGAGGAAGCATCCAGCTAACCCTCCAAATCATGAGCAATGATAAAACTTTGCTATTTTAAGTCACTAAGTTTTGAGGTGGTTTGCTTTGAGCAATAGATGACCAAAGCATCCTATATCCCCTGAATTGGTGAATGGCACCACCACCTAAACAGTCTTCTAACCCCCAAACCTGGAGTCACCCCTCTCTCCTCCCTCTTCCTCATCCCCACATCCAGTAGGTCAACAAGCCCTATCAAAGTGATCTGAAGGGGAAATGGAGAGTTGTTGTTCAATGGGTATAGAGTTTCAGTTTTGTAAGATGAAAAAGTTCTGGAGATGGGTTGCCCAACAATGTGAATACAGTCATGCTTCACTTAATGACGGGGATATATTCTGAGAAACGCATCAGGCGATTTAGTCATTGTGTGAACATCATAGAGTGTACTTACTTACACAAACCCATATGGTATAGCCTACTACATATCTAGGTGGTATGGTACTAATCTTATGGGACCACTGTTGTATATGCTGTCTTTGACTGAAACGTTGTTACGCGGTGCTTGACTGTATACCTAACACTACTGAACTGTACACTTAAAAATGGCTAAGATGATAAATTTTATATGTATATTTTACCACAATTAAAAAAAATGATTTAAGTCTCTCATGATCCTATCCCCTCCTCTCAATCCCCACCCTCCATGCTGCCTTCTTTCTGAGATGCAATTCCAGTCCTGACATTTATTTTAAAACCCAGAGTCTCCCCATCTGCCTTCAGGGTAAAATTCAAACCCTGTACCAGGAAATGTAAGGTTACCTGTCCGCCCTCGTGTCCATCAACTTCTCTCTACATTCTCTCTCACTAACATTCTCCCGTTGTCTGTGTGTTCCAGCACCTTCCCTGCCTTCATACCTCCAAGCCTTTGCCCAAGAAGTTCCTTCCACTAGAATGTCCTCACTGCTTCTTATTCAACATTAGCAACATCCACTGGGTCTTCAAAGATTCTTGTTTTTTAATAGAGTTTAAGTTACCAATATATTCAAAGTTTTAATTTTTTCCTTTATCCTTTGGCCTAGTAATTTTAATTCTGAAAATCTAATCCGTGAAAACAATGCCAATCAACAGACACCTTGGGGTTGATGGTTGGGAGTAGATGAGAGGACAGGGAAGGAGAAGCCATGGTTTATTGTGACAATCCTGTCATATCACAGGAGATAACACGTGAACACGTTTTGTTGTGTGTAGCTTCAGCAGGTGCTGAGTGTCTGCTGTTGATGGTATTGTGCTGGACACTTTCCATCAGTATCTCTAATCCTTACCACACCCTCACGAGGCAGGAGGTGTTTATTACTACCCCGATTTTACAGATGAGGAATAAAAATAAAATTTTTGTGGAAATATAACATACATATAGAGAAGTACACACCTTCTACGGAGAAAGCGCTATCCTAGAAGCCGAGAGAAGAGATTGGTTGACAGACTCGTATGCTGCCAAGATGTCAAATAACATGCAACTTGCCTAAAAAAAAAATGGAAAAAGAGTCATTAGATTTGTGATTGAAAACCTTGATGAAGTAGCACAAAGTGAACACATCTGTTGACCACCACCTGGAACAAGACATAGAACACCACCAGTGCTCCAGAAATGCCCCCCTGTAGCCCTCCTAGGCACTACCCCACTCTCCTTCCCAAAGATAACCATCATGCTGGCTTCTAACAAATAGGTGAGGCAGTTTGCCTGAAGTTACACCGTGAGGAAAGGGACCAGTGTCTTTTTACTGCCTGTACTATGAGCCCCCAAAGTGGGCATTGTTCCTATAAGGACAGAGACAGGAGAGATGGAGCTAACTTCACAATTCTGCTCTAGCCTGGCCCTGATTCACTAGGTGTAGGCATGTGTGTGTCTGTGTGTCTGGACATCTCAGCAATCAGAAAAAGGCCTGTCGGAGGACTGAGTCTCTTTTTATCCACCTCAGCCAGGGGCTTGGTCTTTAAGGCATGTGCATGTGCCCACACAGACAAACAAACAAGCACGCCTCTCCCCATGGTCTATCTACAGCTTGAAGTCTGGTTGCAACAGCCAACCTTCCTAATAAATCGCCGATCTCTCCCGGAAAGCCGTTGTGAACTGGGTGGAAGGAAAGCTTTTCAAGTGACCCTCCATTTAAGCCCTGAGTCAAAGCCTTATGTGTTTTCTTTCCTTTTCTTAACTGGAAGGTTATGTGTTTCTTAGCTACTGGTCAGACTGGATGAGACTGCCAAAAAGCTTTCAGGGAATTTCCTCACCATGTAACAAATTTATGATTCATATGAAAAACTGGGAAATGCTTCAAGCAGCTGCCTCTCATTGACTCAGAGCCTTTTTTACAACACCTTGGTGCTGGGGCCTTGGATGGAGCCAGCAGAAGGTTTATTATAACTACAAATGGCCTGACATTGCCTGAGAGGAAGGTGTCCTGATCCCCCTTCTTATCTCCACTCTCCTGTCCTCCCCAGCAGAAAGCTATAAAAGTCCTCTGAAACTGTTCATCCACTGAAAGGCCAATTATCGAGGTCCTGGTTGTTCCATAAAGGACTGGCAGACGGATGGGTGGGTGGGTGGGTGGATGGATGAAGGCAGGTTTTGGGCCTTCTCTTCCATCTCTGGCCAGATAACCAGTGGGCACCTCAAACTTAACACACCTAAAACTGAGCTTGGATCTCCTCGCCCATACTGCCCTCCCCATCTTAGAAGATGCTAACGTCATCTGCGCCAGATCGTACTTTCCAAAGATGGTCACAGTAATATCCCCCATCTCACATGCTCTTCTGCAATGTGAACTTGCTACTCCTTCATCAAAAGGCAGAGTTAATTGTCCACTCCCTTGAAGTAGGCCAGGCCCTATAACTGCTTTGAATAATAAAATATGGTGGAAGGGACACTGCGCCAGTTTGGGATATAGCCGTTAACTAGCTTGAGCAGCTTCTACTTCCTGACTCTTGGAAGGCAGTTGCCAAGTAAGAAATACGACTCCCCAGGGACTACCATGCTGTGAGATGCCCGAGCCAGAGAGAGTGAGAGACAGAAAGAGAGAGGTGCTAAGGAGCACTGAGCACAAGGCATGAGTGAGGAAGCCATCTTGGAGGCAGATCCGCTACCCCAGCCTCCCCAGCTGACGCCACACGGAGCAGAGACAAACTACCCAGCCAGCTTTTTCCTAACTCCTGACCCACCAAATCATAAGCAAAACAAATGGTTGTTTCATCCCCCCAAGATTTGGGGTAGTTTGTTACATAGCAGTGGGTAACTGAAACACCCTCTTCCCAGTTGTCAGACCAAACCTTCCAGAGTCATTCTTGACTTTTCTCTTACTCTCATACTCACATCCAATCTGCATGCAAATCCTGTTGGATTTGTCTTCAGACTAGATCCAGAATCTGACCACTTTCATTCCTTTCACTGCCATCACTCTAGTCCAAGCCCCCACCCTTCTTTCTCCCCTAGATTATTGCAGCAGCCTCCTAGCTGCCCCCTCCAGTCTGGTCTCTACACAGCAGCCTCAGGGATCCGGTAAAACCCAAGTTGGACAATGTCGCTCCTCTGCTCAGGATCCTCCAAAGCCTCCCACTCCCCTCTGCCCCATGCTAAATCTCTAATATCACTTCCCATTTCCCTTCCCCTCACTCACTGGATTCCAGATGCACTGGTCTTGCTGCTCCTCTGCCCAGCCTCAGGCCCTGCACGGACAGCTCCTTTTTGCTGGAACACTCCTGCCCAGATGGCTGCGTGGCTCACACTCTCCGCTCTGTACAGTCCTGATTCAGCGGCCCCCAGTGAAGCCCTTCTCTCGTCCCCTGTCATCTACACCCCATGCCCCTTCCCTGCTGCTCCAAATACTCTGTTCTCCTTAACATTTGTCAAACGATGGGCCACATGTTCCAGTTACTTACTTCTTGTCTCTCTTCTCCACTAGAATTTCAGCTCATTGGGGTCAGGACTTTGGTCAGTTTTGTTCAAAGACGTATCTCCAGAGTCTAGAACCATGTTGGGCACATAGGAGGAGCTCAAAATCCATTTGCTCAGTAAATGAGCCTAACTTCTCTGAGCCTCAGTTTCTTAACTCCAGTATGAGGGAAATTATTGTTGCTTTCAGGGGGTTGTGAGGACTAAATAATAAAGTTTATGTGCAGCACATGGCATGGAGCCTGGTGTAGAACAGTGCTCGGTGAGCCTTACGTCCTTTCCCACACTCCCACCCACTTCCAATAACTGACTGCTTGAAGAATCTATTCTGGAAAGGCTGGGAAGAAATTATGTAGATAATAGATATATAATTATATATGTTAATAGAAAAATATTAATATATAAAGTATTAATATATTAAAATAAAATATTTAAGAAATATAATATACATATATTTTATTATATATATAAAAGGACATGGATAAAATACAAATCCGTTTATAGTAAATGGCTCCTGGATGCATCTAACTTGTTTTGTCTTGTGTTATGTTTTTGGTCTTCACCACCTTCTAGATTGATCACTTGTATAAGTTTTCAACCCATGTGATAGAGCGTGTTCTATGAGATGTGTCAGTCACTGTCTGACTCAGCGGCTGGACGGAGTAAATGTGATTGGTCTGGCCTACATCAGTCTTCCGTGCCCGGTCCAATGAGTAGCAGCGGGGGGTGGGAGAGCAATGGGTAGCATGGGGGAGGGCTTTACACAGCACAGACATGCCCAGTCAGGCCCACGGTCAGCAGATGTTATCCGCGGGGGCAATTCCCAGAGAAGGGGGCTTGGGTGGAGCTGACACCTCATGATGTGTCATCTGTATGATGCTACCTCATATCTGTCACAGACCTGTGTTCTGCTGGTGGGAGCATGTCCCCTGAGCTCATATTCCAGGGTCTGGGGAGCAAGTCTGTGACTCTCAGGATCAGCCCTTCTTAGTTTTGTGGACCCTCATGCTGTCTCCTCCTTCCTCCTCCAGTCTGGGAGGCTCCTCTCGTTAGTCCTCCATTAACATCAGTAGCCTTTCCCTCCATTCCTACGGGAAACCAGCAGCTCGCTAACAATAGGTCATTTAGAGGCAGGTTTATGTGCAAAGGTGTGGATGTAGGGGAGCCATAAGGAATTGTGCCATGACCGGGGCTGTGCAGGCTGAGCTGTTACCACTCCTAGGCCCAAGGGAGGCAAGAAGAGCAGTTCCTGGTCCCTGGAAGAAGAGCCATCTAGAGAAGCGGAGGGACACAGCCAGCCTGAGGCCACGGCGCAGGAAAGGAAACAGGTGGACTGGCACCTGGCTCTCTCCTGTCTTGTGATCTCCCGCCAGGGCCTCTCATTGGCTGATCCCAGCAGGAAGCCAGAGGACCAGTGGTCAGGGAGTGGCCCGTAGTTGGTTCCGGGTTTCCTAGAGCAGGAGGAAGGAGGAGAGTGGGGGGTTGCAGTAAAGGAAGGCCCAGCTGCCTTCCGCTGCACTTTCTCTACCTCCCTCCAAGTGCGAAGTCCGGCCCGCACTCAGTGTTCCAGGCTTGACTCCCCCCGGGGGTTGGGCCAGGAGAGGGTACCATTTCCAATACTCCTTCAATAATGTCTACCCTTTGGGACAAAGAACATTTTTGCCGTTATCCTTAGGAATTCTTGAGTCATAACTGATGATTAATTCAGAGTCTACAATACGTAGGGTTTGGGTCATTTTTCCCTAATGAATCTTCTTGGACTTGCTCCACAAAAGCTCCAACTACACCATCACACAGCAGGAGCCTGCCCTGTGTTTTCTTCTGGTGTGTATAGTTGTAGCTGACAGAAGGTTAGAGCTGACAGAGACCTTACAACTTATTTTCTGATGGTCCAACTGTATCCTTCTACTGGTGAGAAAACTGAAGCCCAGCTAAGGGAAGTGACCTGTTGTCAGGACAGCACCTCTTTCTTTACTCTCTATTACTACCATACTCACACTTCTGGTCACCAAATGTGTGCATGTTTTCCCACACCCACCAGTTCTCTGACACCAGCTGGGAGTCCTACAATTCAGTTCGGTTCAGACACTATCTAGCTGGAGTTAGTGTCAAATCTCGTAAGTTAAGGGCTCAGTCCTACAAGTCTGGCCCCCTTTCAGATGCTAATCACAAGTCCCAGCTTGTGACCTGTACTTCTGACCAATTGGGTATAAATCAGGATTCCCACGGCCCCTCCTTGGGTTCCATAATTTGCTAGAACAGCTCACAGAACTCAGGTAAACACCTACCCATGTTTATTGGTTTATTATGTAATAAAGGATATGATAAAGGATACAGATGAACACCCAGTTGAAAATATATATCAGGAGAGCTGTGGGGAGGGGGCACGGAGCTTCCATGCCCTCTCCAGGCACACCACCCTCCCAGCACCTCCATGTGTTCAGCAACCTGGAAGCTCTCTGAACCTTGTACTTTTGGGATTTTTATGGAGGTTTCATCACATGGCATGATTGATTATTAACTCAATTTCCAGCCTTTCTCCCACTCTGGAGATTGAGGAGCAGGGCTGAAAGTTCCAGGCTGCCAATCATGGCTTGGTCTTTCTGGTGACCTGCCCCCATCCAGGAGCCACTGGAGTCGCCTGATTAGAACAAAAAACACTTCTATCACTCAGGAAATTATGAGGGTTTTGTGCCAGGGACTGGGGGCAGAGACCTGTATATATACATTTTTTCTAGTATTTCACACCTGTCCAAAGCCACACAGCCAGGTTGGTGGCAGAACTGGGACTTTCCCGCAGCCCTCCTGACCCTGTGTCCATTATTCTCTGCCTGCTGCCTGGGGATTAAGTGACATCAGATGGGCAGAGGAGACCCAGGCCCTACCTCCCCTTGTCCACTCAGGTCCTTTCTTGTTTTGTCTCGTGTGTTGCGTTCATTCACACGGGTGATTTCTACATGTCACACACTGTGAAGACACATCCCGCTCCGTCACAGGTGTTGGCAACATCACTGGTCCTCAAACATATCTGAGTCTTCTCTCCATCTAGGCTCATGGGAGACTCATCTCCCAGGGGGGAGGGATTTAGAAGGGAGGACCAAGCTTGTATGTCTTAAGGCTGAGATTTTGGGGCCACTGGGTATCGCAGAATAAGCCACAGTGACTGATACACAGCTCGAGTTCAGAAGAGAGAAAGGCGTCTACAATAATGCAACATCAGTGAGACAATAGAATAATGAAGAAACACAGCAGAGGAGAGATAAACCCCGCCTGGTCCATGGAGACAGCCACGGGCAGCAAGGCTGGGTTGGATGTGTTTCTCACTGCAGGACGGTGCTCGGTCCAGACTCCGGCCCCAGCTCAGTCGCCAATCTGCTCTGTGACCCTGAGCAAGTCACTTTCCCTCTCTGCCTAGTGTATAAAATGAGGCGCTTGATAGGGTCATCCGAAAGTTTCTTCCCTGATCTAAAATTCTGCGTTTTAGGACGGATCTAGCAAGCTGATCTGAAATCTTGGTCTGAGCTTCCTTCCCCTGCCTGACTCTGCCCTTTGCTGTGTGTCAGGGGGTCCACATCGCCTTGTGAGATGAAGACTGATGGAGCAGGAAGTGAAGAAAAGGAAAGAGCTGCTCTTCACGCTTTTGCCTTCCAAGATCATAGTCATGAAAGCCATCACTGGAGATTCGCTGGCAGGGTTTTGTGGAGAGAGAGAAAGGCTCCTGAAAATCCCCGAGGGACAGTCCTGAATGGAGATTCTGCCGTGATGACAGCCGGGAGGCTCCCTCTTTCCCTTCTTCATCTCCTCTCTGCCTCCTTTCCTCCGCGGCCGCCACCCTGGGAGGCAGTGTGCAGGGGAGAAGGAGAGGCGTGGCAATGACACTCACTCGCTGGAAGAGTTTCAGTGAATGATGGGCCTTTGAGGGTCTCAGTTTCCTCCTTAGCTAAATGGGGCCACGGTGCCTTCCTCCCCACTTGCTGTGGGTATTAAGTGGATGAAGGGGCACGAGGTGCCTGGCCTGGGCATGTTGACCGTGGGCGCTCACCAGCAATGAGTCTACGCCCCGCTGGGTCCCTGCCCTCCCCCAGTGTGGCCTCCCTGCTGCCAGGCTCTCTGGGGTTCCCTGCCGCATTAACCTCCCCACCTCTCCTGGCTGTGAGCAGTGGAGTTTGGTTCCTGTAGATCACCACTTCTCCCAGGCCCCACATGCCCCATCTTGGCTCCAGCTACCACCCCCTACAATCTCTCACCATCCATGTCATCGCCACACAGGGCTGGGATTATGAGGCACTTGCTCTCAGGGTCACGCAAATGCATTGTCTGGAAAAGGAGTGCATCCTTACTTTTTGGGTCTCTCTTGCGTCACCCTCATCCTGGCCTGTCACCACCAGCTGATGTGTCAAATCTCGGTTAGACAAGAAGGCCTCTAATGCAGTGGTTCTCAAACTTTAGTGATCATCAGAGTCACCTGGAGGGCTGAGTAAAGCGGGTTTGTTAAAGCATGAATTGCCAGGCCCAGATTTACTGATGCAGGAGGTTCTGCGGTGGGGCCTGAGAATTTGCGTTTCTAACAAGTTCCTAGGTGATACTGATGCTGCTGGTCTGGGAACCAGCATTTGAGAATCACTATCCTAGAGAATTGTGAAGTGGCACAAAACTCTCTTGAGAGTTTTTCGGGAAATTCAGAGGCTTCCCTCCCCAAGGCCAGGCTGATGTTGATCTGTTCTTCTTGTTCTCTGGATTTGCTGCTCTGGCTGCTGGTGATTCGGCTCCTGAGCCTGGAGACGTTTGCCTGATTTATGGGACTTGGCAGACACTCAGAGTCTGAAGGAGGATGGAACGCTCCTAACATACAGCACATCTGACTCTTGTGTTTGGGCGTTTTTTTATTGCTCATCGGGGAGAGCGTGCACGTGGAAAGCCTCTTCCCTGGCTTGCCGTAAAACTTGGTAATGGAGTGCAGCAGGGTGGTTACGAGTCTCTCAGGGGGCTGCGCCCCCCCACCCTGGAGCGGGCTGGGGGTCTTCCTGAAAAGTGCTGGAACTGGCACTCAACGGCAATTGGTGGGGATTTGTGTGCCCCATGGGCTAGTTAATGTCATTGTGCACAGACTCTCCTTGTCCCTGGTTACCCTACCCCTGCTCTGTGCCCATTTGGGCTGGCTGCTGCAGGAAATGGCCATTTAGGCTGTATCTGGTCAGGCTGTCTCGTGGGGGGCTGATTCTCCATCGACAGGTGACCAGGATACCCACCTCAGAAGAAGAAGACGTGCCCACATACAGCTCCCCTTGTCTGAGAAGTTGGATCATGTCCTTGCTGGGTGCTGATGCTAACAGTTACTTCATAGATCGCCTGCTGGTCTCATCATCTCCTTCTATTCCTAACAAGAACCCGTGAGACCCTAAAGCACAGTGCCTGGCTCCTAGCACGGACTCAGTCAATATTTATGCATTAGGGAATGTGGGATTCAAACCCACTTGTTCTGCATCACACAGCAGGGTACTGCCCTCTGCTGTGCCCACCCTACAGTGGCAGGTTTGTTTCACCCAATGCCAACAATACTAAAAGCCAGGGCTCCAAGCCTTTCAGGTTCGGTTAAGTGTGAGCAGGGAAACCAGGCAGATGAATGAAGAGGCGCCCGCTGTTTGTCCTTCTGGAGAGTCTTCCTCGTGATCTGCAAATAGCAGCAGAGCCCACCCACTGGAATTCCTCTTACGGGTGTCGGGGCCACACTCAATCTGGGCTGATCGTTTCTCTTTCATAAAATTGGCACAAGACAGCTTGAGATGGTGAGGAAAGCAGCCTCCCAGAAGTCCCTCAGCTCTCTGGGGGCAAAGGAGGAGACTGTCCCCCTCCTCTCCTTTTGGGCTTCCCCAAATCTTGGTGCTCTGACTCACACTGCAAGGTGCCCTCTTTTACATGCTAGACCTAAGCATGGGAAAGCATCCTTAGTACAGCTGAGAGAGCTGAAACTTTTCTAAAGGGATTTAGTTACCAAGAAACCAAGGATAAAGCAAATCCCCTGGTAGGGTAACAATTAAAGCAGTTCGCACCTCCAGGCATTCGAGGCCAGGCACTGTGCCGAGTTTTTCACCTACCTTAATCCTCACAACAGCCTAGGGTGAAGTGTTATTATTAATTTCCATGTTGTAGATGAGGAAACTGAGGCTCAGAGAGGTTATGGTGACACGGCCAAAGTCACACAGCTAGTAAGTGGGAAACTGGGATTTGAACCCGGGCAGCCGGCTCCTGAATACGGCCTCTGTTAGGTTGGCCCCACCTGCTTTTCCAGCCTCATCTCCTGCTCTTCCTCTAAACTCCTAGAATCTAAACACGGGATTTATTTCTCTTTTCTGAAGACCCCAGGATTTGCCATGCTTGTTGACATTGGCGCGTGTTGGATTCTCTTCCAGAGGTCTTGCTTGGGTCCCTCCCCCGCAAGCTTCCACTCACCTGTTTGGGACCAGTAGAAATGTCTCCTTTGGGAGCAACCTTCCCAACCTCCAGTGTGAGTTAGTCTACCGTCGTCTGTGCTTCTGGAGGCCTTTGAGGCCACTTATGGTACATTCAGTAGTTTCACTGTTCGCTTGTCTGTCACCCCAAATGGCCTATGGGGCCTAAAGGCAGAGGCTTAAGGCTGGGTGGGTAGCCTGACTCTTAGGCCTGGAATTGTGCACTGGTGTTTGATTCTCTTCCCTTTAGCAGCCCCACGGCCTCTGTGGCAGAGTTGGCTAGTTGTCTTCTAATATCCACTCCTACCTTCTTCTACTGTTAGAGAACATTTGGCTGGGCTTGTGGTGCCCAGAACAGAGATGATATTTCTCTGCCTTCTTTATAGCCAGGTGCATCCACATGCCAAGTTCTGGCCAATGGAATATGGGAAAAGCAATGTGTGTGATTTCCCAGTCATGCCTTTAGAGGGAAGGAAGGGTATGCCCCTCCCCCTCCCTGCTGGCTGCATTGTGGACATGGTGGAGAGCTTTCTTGACCATTGAGTGGTGGTCACACTCTACAGATGATGGCAGAACAACAAGATGGGAGGAGGCTGGGCCCTGATGAGCACAGCTGCCATCCCAACTCAGACTTCTGCTTCAGAGAGAAATGGACGTCTACTTTGGTGTTTAGGCCATTGAGGTCTCTGTCAATTGTAGCCAAGTCTATATGCTAAATAAGATGTCCACTTGCCCATGATGAGCATTGTTTTTTCCTGGGAGCTGATCTTCAATCTCCCGCAACAGTTGGAGGTCAGACGAAGGCCATCTCCTGAGCTCATATCCAAGGGGCACATCTAGATCCTGACCAGAGCCAGAGCAGAGACTCTCAAACCTGGTCGTGCATTAACACACAGAGGTTTGGTCCCTACCCCATGCCCAAACCTGACAGGTTAGAATCTTTGGGCAGGTGACCCAGAAATTGTGCTTTTAGTAGGTTCCCTAAGGAGACATCGCCCTGAGATTTGGAAACCAATTGGTTAAGTTCATTTATGCATCAGGACCTCCCAGCCTGCGTTCCCAACATGGCCCACTGTATTAATTCAACAGGTATTTACTGAGCAAGGACCTATTATGTGCCAGGCACTGCAGGGACACAGGCCAAGTCCCTGCCTTCATGGAGCTCACCTTCTAGCATGGGAGACAGATGATGAACAGCTAAACACATGCACGTATACTTCTGGGTAGGGATACGTGCTATGAAGCAGAAGAAAACAGGGTAATGTGATAGAGGATGGGGAGGGGCCAACTTAGATGGGCTGAGAGGGAAGGCTTCTCCGAGCAAGTGCTGTTTGAGCAGGTCTGAATGATGTGAAGGGATGAGCAATGTGGATAGTTATAATGTTATGATTATAACTAGATAATTATATAATGTTAGCTAGAGGCTGAGCTGACATAACAAATTGACCCTCATAATCAAATGGTTTAAAGAAAAATGTTTCTTTATTTCTCACATAATCCTTTAGAGTGAGTGTTCAGGCTGGTGGGATGGCTCTCCCCTGTACAGTCGTTCAGGGATCCAGGCTGATGGCTGCTCTGTTGTATTCAAATTTTGACTTCCAGGGGCCGGTCCAGCGGTGTAGTGGTTAAGTTCGAGTGCTCCGCTTCAGCGGGCCAGGGTTCGCAGGTTCAGATCCTAGGCACGGACCTATGCATCGCTCATCAAGCCACGCTGTGGCAGACATCCCACATATAAAGTAGAGGAAGGTGGGCACAGATGTTAGCCCAGGGCCAATCTTCCTCAGCAACAAGAGGAGGATTGGCAACAGATGTTAGCTCACGGCTAATCTTCCTCACCAAGAAAAAAAATTTTTTTTTTCACTTCCAAGGTCTTCCTGGCATCACTATCCCATTTGGCCGGAAGGTCAAAGAGCTTGGAGGGGCATCTTGGGAGTTTTCTATGGCACCGTCTGATTGTGACAGACACCAGTAATGCTCATGTTCCACTGGAATGAATTTGGTCACATGGTCACCCCAAATGCAAGGGAGCCTGGGAAATGTAGTCTAGTCGTGTGCCCAGGAACACCCTAGGGGACAATGGATTTTGGTGGACAGCTAGTGGTCTCTGCCAGAGGCAGGGGGAACAGCAAAGGCAAAGACACAGATCGGAGAGTGAGTTTGGTGTGTTCAAGGAACAGGGAGGAAGCCAGTATGACTGGAGTAGAGTGAGATTGAGTAGAGGCATAGCAGATATAGATGGAGAGGCAGGCAAGGCCTACTGCCAAGGTGTTCTGTCTCTCCCACTCACTTTAGTAAAGGTTTAACAATTATAATCTTTCTGAGCATAGCATTCTTCCAATGTGCACAAAAGTAAGGAGAATAACATAATGAACCCCCAGGTACCCATCAGCTTATCAATGCTTCGCCAAACCTATTATAATTTAAAAGTAATATACAAATTTCTCAGGTAGCAAGAAGAGGGGTAAGTCTCTCACAGTCTTCTATTTACCTGACACAATCTCTCTGGGAAAATTGAGACAGATACTTGAAAGCATTTTGGACCTTTAGAAGAAAAAAATACCATAACAATCCTATCATTGTTACCGTTATCAGAATTTCTAATTTTTGTATCAAATGAATCAGATATACATTTGTAGAAATGGAATTAGCTATCTTTTGCTATGCAACAAATTACCCCAAAGCTAAGTGGCTTAAACTGACAATAAACATTTATTATCTCTCACAGTTTCTGTTGAGAAACTGAGCTGGGTGGTTCTGAACAGGAGTGTCTCAGGAGGATGTAGTCAGGATGTTGATCATGGCTGCAGTCATCTAAAGGATCTGCTTCCAAGGCGGCCGATTCACATAGTTGACAAGTTGGTGCTGGCTCTGGGTGGTAGGTCCCAGTTCTTTATAGGAGCCTTTCCACCAGGTGTCTTGAGCACCCTCACAAAATGGTAGATGGCTTCCTTCAGAGCAAGTGATCCAAGAGGCCAAGGAGGAAACCACAATGCCTTTTATAACCTAGCTTCAGAAGTCACACACCATCCCCTCCACAGGATGCTATAGTCACACACAGCACCCCAATTCAGTGAGGGAGGGGACTACACAAGAGTGTGACTAGTAGGAGGCAAAGATCATTGAGGGCCATCTTGGAGGCTGGCACAGAGGCCTAAGCTAAATTTATTACAATAATATGTTTTGAGACACAACCCATTCAGTGAGCTCTAGAAGGACCACTTTTGGAATCGGTGCCTAAATACGAATAAACAGAAGATTTCTGATGACTGGGTTAATAGAATTTGGGGATTTTGTAGTTATGAAGGAACATAGAAATAATTTATTTCTATACTCCCATTTTACAAAGGAGGAAATTGTTTCCAGAGAGACAAAATGGCTTGTTTCAGGCTAGAAGGTGAGTTTGTGGATGAACAAAGATGAAAGATCCAATCTCCTAACGCAGGGGTCTGCAGTGCTTGGGACAGGGGAAGAACCCTGGACTTGGAGTCTGGATGTTTGGCCCTGAGGTCTCTGAATGGGTGACTCATTCCCCAGTTTCTGGCCCCTGAGCTTGATCACTGTCTAGACAAAAATGTCATCCTTTTGGGACAATGTTTATGTACAGTGTTAAATATTCTCAATAAAACTCAACATGCTTTTTAAAATGTTGGGTTGGGTTGCCTTATTCATATAATTAATTAATTTTGCCCCAGTAAACAGCGTTAGGGGATTTAAAGCCATATGATAATTAGTTTTAGTTATCTATTTAGTTCAGCTTCATGGAACTCTCAGACATGCTGTCCATGAAGCAGCAAATGGGGGCACCCATGGAACGCCAGACTTGTCTTTCAATTAGTTAAGCATTTTTGTTGGTTTGGTTGGTCTTTTTGGTTGCATGCAACAGAAACCCTCTGACTAGCTTAAGCAAAGAAAAAAGGTAATTTGTGAGAGGGACTATGGAGTACCTCACAAATCAAAGGAAGTCCTGAACAACTAAGATTTGGGATGAAATGGGGCTGCCCCTGATGGCTCAGCAGCAGAGTTCCAGATCCCTTCCTCAGTGGGCTCCCATTAACACAAGCCAGCCCCAGAGATTTCCAGCCCATGTGTGCTGATATAGATGTCACGTTCCTGGGAAGCAGAATGTCTCTGACTCGCCTTGAGTCATGCATCCTCCCACGGTCAGTCAGCTGTGGCCAGTGGCAGGAACATGTAGCAGAGACGTGGTCTTTGGGGGCCATCTTGGAATGTCTGGCTGTGCCCACCACTGAAGGGGGAGTTCCAAGGAGCCACCCAAGAGGTATCTATGGTGCTCTGTGAAATTCCACCACACCAGCAAGGCTGAACCTTGGATAGCATACAAAGTCATTCCTACCACTTTACTACACAGGAAACCAGCATCCTTAACACCAACATTAACTCACTTGTTTTTACTTATTTTAAGCTGGGAGCTTTGGGACTTTGGCCAATACCCTTTCCTTCTTGGGATTTAGCTTCTTATCCGTATAGTGAGGCGGTTGTCCCCTCAAGTTCTAATATAACCTGCTGGCTGTGGCAGCTCAACAGCCCTCTTCTCTTGCCCCAAAGTTGAAGATTCCCTGGCTGGACCTCATACTGTGCATATGAATACATACAAATATATGTGTGTGAATATGATCTCTAAGAGGATATCATCCACAATTGTCTACTCGGGCACCTTCTAAACTGCAATGGCGTATATTCTTTCAATGAGAATGGACCAGCTCTGAGCTGAGCTTATCATGTGAGAAGGGGGAATCATCTGATTGGATTGTTAAATTTTCCAAGCAGGAAATTCAGGGGCTGGTATATCTCTCTTCATGGTGTATAATTGTTGGTGTAATTTAGGCTAGAACTGGAATTAGAGGTCATTCCACAGTTTGAGTGATAGGAACTGCTGCGATAAGTGGGCGATGGGATGGAGTAGGTGGGTGCGGGGCAGAGAAGGCATGGGTGAATGAGGGCGAGACTTCAGTAAGTCTCAGAGGCCCCTTAAGGGTCAATAGGTTCGTGGACTTAGATGAATAAAATCTGTGAGAGGCTTGTAGGAACCCTACAATTATCAACAGTTGGGAAAACTCAAATCTATCTTATGATTCATCTAGAGTTGTGAGGGTGGTGATGGTAATGGGGATGAGGAACGTGTCAATGGAAAGGACCCGTCCCAAGCTGGGAAACACCTACCACCAAACACCTACCATCAAACATGACCCCAACTTGGTCCCCACCCCTACAATGCAAAGTCCAACTCAAAGCTGGGTCCCGAACCATTCCGACCTTTCCTTGAGATCCCAAGTCAAAATCTTGGAGGTAGACAGTGACAACCAGACAAGTTGTCAGAGATAACACAACTTCACCCCAGCACTTTCTCACCAAGTTCTCCCAAACTCCCAAAGTCATGTCTTTGGCAGGTCCTCACTAGTAGGTAACTTTCCTCTCTGTGGTCACTAGTTTTTCATCATGTTGGCTGCTGCAGAGACAAGCATCTCACCCTCACACAACCCAACCACATTCAGGGACCGTTGCTTTTGTCAGGGAAGAGAATCTTCCCCAGAGACACCCAAGAGATCTTCCCTTTTGTTTCATTGGTCAGAAGAAGTAGGTCAAATGCCACCCAAAAGCCAACCACAGTCAAAGAGCAATAAATTAGCACTCTTAGTTTAGACTGATCCCGCTTCATCCCCTGGGACTGGGGCCAGGCAGCCCTTCCCTGAGCCTATAGCTGCCCACAAGGTATGTGTACAGCAGTATAGTGGGTGGATATGAGCAAGGTGGGGACACTGGAATGAGGAGGACCACTGGCTGACGTGACTGTAATGGCACCAGCTTGGCCATCTCATCCTTCCTTGGGCTCTTGAGTGATCTGCCTGTGGTTGCAAATAAATAGGTTACGTAGGGTTTTTAAAAAGCATTTATTTGTGCACATGTGTGTGTACGTGTGTGTGTGTATAGCAGATGTGTGCACATGTGACAGAAGAGAGTTATGACCTAAGGCCTTATAATGTTCCTTCCTTAATTAGACTTGCGGAAATGCACCATTTTTGCTTTAAAAGAAGTGTAATGAAGATGGATTATAGTTCAGGGTCTGATTGGAAAAAGCCAGGAACTAAGATTAATTAGCAGCAGCATGTGGTTTATGTTCAAGGTCATTTTTACTTGGCTTCTAGAAATCCTGGCGTAATATCTTCAAACTCTCACTGAACTTTTCCTGCGCAGTGGGGTGGAGGATTTTGTGCTCTTGTTTGATGGGGAAAAGCACTTGCCCTCCTGTAATATTCTCTGGTCAGCCAGCCCCTGTCACTTGCTATGTTGGGATGTCTGAGGATGGCCATCCCAAGCTAAACTAACCCCTCCCACTCCTACCCCGTGTGGCTTCAGTATGAATTTCTTTCCAGCTGACACTTCTCAGGAGGCGTGTGGGCGTTGGACGAGGATGGTTTTTAATCATGCAAGCTGTTTAAGTCTCCTAAAATTCCTCAGTATACTTTCTTTTTATTAGTGCTTAAAATTTCCAAGGATTTTCCAGAACAGAGAGAGAGAGAGAGAGCGCGCGCTTTAAAATAGCCCAATCATTACAGTGTCTGCGCCTGTTGGAGGGTTTAAGCACATTACGGATAATTCCTTGGTTAGAATTCAGAGACTGTCCCTCCTACCCTTTCAGCCTTTATTTTCTTCTGTGACACCTTTGCCTTCTCCTGAAAGGCCACTTCTCCTTTCTACCCAAGGACTAGTTGTCACCACCCTATAAACCCATTAGATTCTTGCTGCACTTGGGAAAAAAGCTAAACTCCTCAGCATGGCCCCCAGGGTATACTTGTTTGCCTGCTCTGGCCCTCAGCTTTCTCCCTTCCTTCCTATGCTCCAGGCACACTGGCTTTCTTTGGATTCCTTAAATAAGCGAATCTTTTTTCCTGCTTCAGAACCTTTACACAGGCTGTCTCTTGTGCTTGGAACACACTCCCCACTTTGTCATTGGCTAATTCCTTCTCACCTTCCAGCTCTCAGTTTACATGTGACCTCCTCATGGTGGCCTTCCTTGCCTCTTCCAAATGCGATCCTTTCTTTAAGTATCTACCACACCATCCTCTTTGGGACTTCCATAGCACTCAATGCAATTTGCTATTATTTCGCCTATTTGTGTGTATACTGCTTGGTCTGTCTCCCCTACTAGACCGAGGGCAGGATCTTGCCAGCATGTTCACCATCGCAGCCCCAGGGCAGAGCTCTGTGGGTTCTGGGTCAGGGCTGGTTGATGAATGAGTGAAATCCTGCCTGCTTTGGCAGCTTTCCTGGGGCTGCCCGTCTGGGGTCGCTCCTCTTGCAGGAACGGCTCCTCCTCCATACTGATCCCTGAGGTTCTTGGAGGCAGTGACCAGGTTTGACATGACTTTATGCCCCTCAAAGGCTCCTGCTTCTGTTGACCCCTTAATAAATAGTTATTGATTAATTAGAACTCTCTTTCCAAGCAAGAATTTTTGGCTTTTGCCCAACTGAGCACTATGAAATGAATGAAGTAAAAAGTAATAGCTGTTAGGCATATGTATCAATTAGGATGCATTTGGTTGCAAGTAATAGAAGGTCTAATTGTTGGTGGTCTAAATAATAAAGATATTTAATGATCTCACATCATAATAACAAACCCTTATGCAGTACTTACTGCCTGCCATCCTTTGTTCTATACGCTTTCTTCAGGCATTTAGTCCTAATATCCTTCCTACAAGGGAAGTGCTGTATGGTCTCCATACAGGTGAGGAAACTGAACCTCAGAAAAGTTAAGCACCTTGCCCAAGTTCATGTGAATGGTAGAGCCAGGACTTGACTGGTTCCAAGGTGGTGTGGCCCCAGGGTCTACATTCTCCTGCTGCTTTGTCATGGCAGGTCTTGAGGTAGGGGTTCCGGGTTAGACAGGAGCTCAGAGACGTCAGAGTGATAAGTCAGTGTCTCTGTGACTCCCTTGGCCTTCGCCTCATGGCTACCATTGCTCCGTGCCTCCCTCCACTACATGAGAGCTTCTAGAGCAGGAAGCTGGGGGTGGGGGCACATGCACTTTTCCTCACGCTGCCCTCACTTTTTACCAGGAGGGAAAATCTCTTCCAGAAGCACCCAGAGAGTTCTTCTTACATCTCACTGACGAGAGCAGGGTCTCATGGCTTCCCCATACCAACCCTGGCAAAAGGAAACGGGGTGGCCATGAATGGCTGGTTTCAGTTGAACCAGTTTTCATCTCTGAGGACTAAACATGCTGCCACCTGAATAAAATTGGGTCCTGTCAGTTGGAAGAAATGGCAGTGGTTAGTGGGTAGACCCTACTAGGCCTTGCCCAGCATGTGTGCTTTATCCAGGGAGATGGGAGACAGGACTCAGGGGCTCAGGAACCCATCCTTGCAGGAGGCAGGACTTGACCTTTGGGTGGCCTCCAAGGACCTCAATTCCCTTTGACTCTTAACCCCCAAGGACGTCCAGTATTATCAGAGAAGTGTGCATGTGTTTGCGAGTGTGTGTGTATACGTGCAAGGAGGGCCAGGGACTGGACAGGGGACGATGGTTGGAGGTGGGGAAAGGGCCCAGCATGTTCTTCCTGCCTTCCTTCTGGCCCTGCTGGGTGTGCAGCTTATCCTGGGATTTCAGGCTCCACTGACAGGTAGTATGTTTGTGCGGTGGGAGGGACACAGGAGGAGGCAGCAACTTCCTGACAAGTCCAGGCCCTTCGCACCTGCTTGGATGACCTGAGAATGCATGTTGAGCACTTGCCATGTGTCACAGTTGGTAGTAGATGCTTGTACCTGTATCTCAGTTAATCCTCACAACTGCCCTGTAAGCTCAATACTATTATTATCACCCTCATTTTTCTATCACCTCCTAGCTGTGTGGCTTTGGGCGAGTTACTTAACCTTTCTGTGCCTCAGTTTCCTTCTCTGTAAAATGGGGATAGTAATAACTTACTTTCCTCATATAAAACACTTAGAACAATTCTTAACACATAGTAACCAGTAAATAAATGCTATTATTAATGCTGTTATTTTTAAGATGAGGAAACTGAGACTTGATAAGTGAGGTACAAATGACCAAACATGTTCTAAGATGGGCTGAGTCAGGCTTTCCTGGTGGTGATGATGATGATATGATAATGATGATGATGATGATGATGATGATGGAGGAAGAGAGGGGAAAGAAAGAGAAGAAGGATGAGAATGCCAAGAAGGAGGAGGAGGAGAAAAAGAAGGAGAAGGAGGAGGAGAAGAAGACAAAGAAGATGGTGTCAGTGATGATAATGATGTTGGTGATGATAATGCTGATGAAGGAGGAGGAGAAAAATGAGAAGATGATGTCAGGGATTATGATAACGTGGATGATGATGATGATGGTGATGATAAAGATAATGATGTTGATGATGCTGATGCTGATGATGGTGAGAAAGACAAAGACAGGATGAAAGCCAACAATTTTTGAACATTCACTATGTGCCAGGTACTCTGCCAAGCATCTCACACCATTGACCGAGGGAACCAGAGTGTGAAGAGGATAAGAACGTAATAGCATCACACAGGTTGTAAGTATTAGTAGGACTAATGCCCAGGTCTCCTAATTCAGCAGCCCAGGCTCTTCACTCCATGTGGGCATCACAGTTTTGTGAAAAGAGCCTGGACTGGGAGCTCAAGAGAGTTGTCTAACCCTTCTAATATATCAGAATCATCTAAGGAGCTTCTTAAAAACATCGAGGCCTGAGGATTCAGAATCAGTTGGTCTGGGTGGAGCGTGGGTCTCAGGATGTTTTATTCAGCTGATTTTGAGAACCACAGGGTCGAGACGATCACTAAGATTTGCCCAGCACTGATATTTTAGGCATCTCTGATTGTCCTCTCATCTCTCTACTGAGGAGTCTGCAGGGAAGGCTGGCAGCACACCTCAGCAGGAAGTGAGGAGAGCTGGAAGGATTCAATGCAAGGCAGCCTTGGGGCAGGCCAGGCTGTGAACCAAGATGGCTGGAGCCAAGAAGTCTGTTGAGAACATGGGACTTGTGCCCTGAGGACCATCCCCATTTCCCTCAACTTAATGGCCATCTCTACTGATTGTGGGGCATCTTAAAGATAAAAATAATATTCCCCATTGTCCTTCCTTTTAAAGCAAAGGCAGTATGTTGTCCTGGGAGTGAATTTAGAAAGAATAGCATCATTTTATTCTGAAATAGACACAATCTTAAAGCTTATTTTATCCAAGCTTCTCATTTTATAGTGAGGAAACCGAGACTGAGAGAAGGACAGTGGCGTGCCCAAGGCCATGTGGCCAACTTACTCATTATCAATGGAAAGGTCCTACTTGCTGCCATGGAGAATGAGAACACACCAGCCTTCTTGATATGAAAGCTTTATAAAAAACTAAATCAATATGCTGAAATCATTTTTGTTCGTCTTTTTGAAAGATGAAATGTGGCAGTCAAGTCCACTGTCAATATTTTTATGAACTCTGTGGAAAATATGATGTTAAAGGCTTTTGGTAACCACTTCATTAAGCTTGGCTTTTTCTAGGCCACCACAAAAGGTAAATAAACCCTAATGAGTAATACGCCCAGACTGAGATCCTGTAAGTTATACAAAGAGTCAGTGCCTCAAAACACACTCATCCCCCTGCCCCCAAACCCCAGGGAGTCTGAGAAAGGTGATCCTAGCCGTGCGCAGTGCACCAAGACCTTCAGACAAAGACTTATTAACCTACAAATTAGATACTAACTAAATAAAGCCAGAATTTCCATAGACTGCGAAGAATTGCACAGCATCAGTAACACTGTGAAGTTAGCTCTCTGCCAGTTGGCTGCCCATCAAAGCAGAATTCCCTGGTAACCAGTACACAGAGATTAATGGGGGCTGCTGGGCCTAATGATGACCCCAGGCTTTATTCTTTCATTCCTCCCATAATTTCTGTGCTAGATGTTGGGGATTCAACAGTGATTAAGACGAAGTCCCAGCCCTCAAGGAACTCATTGTCTTTTGGGGAGGAATTGTAGTACAAGGAAACAAACTATAATCCTCGGGCACAATGGGAACTTGTAGGAAGAGTAACTACTCCACACTGGGGGAGCAGGGCCAGGAATATTTCCTTGGAAGGACTGTAGAGTTGAAGGAAAGAGCTCTTTTTTAAAATAGGAGAAACGTGAGTATGATAGGAAGGAGCCATCAGAAAGAGAAAGAATTGAGGTCAGTTATTGGCCTGAGGTTCCTAAGAAGGTGGGAAGGGATGGAGCCAGGTGGGGGGATGAGCTATAGGAGGAAGGAGAATCCTGCCTGTGAAACAGATGAGAAAGAGGCAAGGGTGGACATAGATGTGGATAAGCTAGTAGACAAGAAACCAGAGGTGGAGAAATGGAAAGATACAGCTGCTTTATGTGAACCAGAAGGTGTGAGCATGTTCTGAGAGCGTGGAGGGTGGTGAGAAGGTGAAGGGCTTCATGAGAAGGGAAAGTTTAGCAAAGTTGCTGGAAAGAACCAGCGTGGTGGCTGATTGTCTCATCGAGAATGTCTACTGGGTGGTGATGGGGGCCCAGCTGTTGTTGGGGACCATGAGAGAAAAGTAGCACCAAAATGAGTGTTCGGGTGGGTTTCCCCAGAAGCACTCAGCAGCATAAGTATAGGAGCAGGGAAGGCTGTTCAATCTAGGATTAGTTTTTTCCAGGTAGATATAAGAGAAGGAAAATGGGGCAGAAATTGAGAGTTTTTGTAAGACAGAGGCTGAAGTAATGGATCATGGGGTAAAAAGAAGGGAGTGGAGACAGAAGGGGCTGATAGATTGAGAGAAATAAAGTAGCCAAAGGTCTGAGGTCTCAATAAGGTTAAAAACAGATGCTGTGAGATTAATGGAGGAAAAGTGTTAGAAGTTACAGGTGGTTGTTGATAGAGAATGGACTATTAGAACTTTGGGGGCCGGCCCCGTGGCTTAGCGGTTAAGTGCGTGCGCTTCGCTGCCGGCGGCCCGGGTTCGGATCCCGGGTGCGCACCGAGGCACCGCTCCTCCAGCCATGCTGGGGCCGCGTCCCACATACAGCAACTAGAAGGATGTGCAGCTATGACAGACAACTATGTACAGGGGCTTTGGGGGAAAAATAAATAAATAAAATCTTTAAAAAAAAAAAAAAAAGAACTTTGGTTCAAGGTAACAGTGAGTTAGGTTATTTGGACTAACCGGCCTGCTGAAAACAACCAAGAATGCTGGATAAAATATAAAAACATCTTCTTGAAAGTAACAAGAGCTGACAAGATTGTAAGAAATTACCAGGCAACAGTTACCAGGCATAGAGTCTGCTTTTGCCCTAAGGCAATTTGACATTTTAGCAAATCTGAACTTTTGTTTTGTTACCAAAATCAGTCAAAGGCCAGCATAAAGTGTCGAGTCCAGTAGGAAGCTTTCCCCATTATAAGCTGGGCTTGCTAAGAAACCTTAAAGCAGAGTGAATCAAATTAAACCAACTCTTATATGGTCTTGCAGCTCAGATTTGTACCACCTGGGTGGTCCAGGAAAACTCAAGCCTTGATTTTGGATTAAAGGTGGGTTCTAGACTAAGGTTACCAGGCACGTATCCTCTATAAATAATTTTTCAAGTATAATGAGCAGTACACAGTCAAAGATAACTAAATAACATGGAAATAAGTTACCATGAGCAACCCATAGTGTAACAGACCCATATATTTTAGATATTGTTATCAGACACAGATTATGAAAAAACTGTTTGCTATGTTTAAAGGAATAAAAAATCAGCTTAAAAATATCTGCAGGGAACAGCAAACTATAAAAAATGACATAGCAGATTTGAAAATCGAATAGAATTCTTAGAATTGAAAAATACAATAATCAAAATAGAGAATGATCTGTTTGATCAAAATAGAGAGTAATCAAAATAGAGATGATCTACCTTCTGAGGTAGCGAAGTCACTGGTGTTGGCATTCTCCAGGTGTGGCCAGTGGGAGCTTTTGGCTAAGGCAGAGTGGAGGAGTCACTCAGAGGAGTTGACATGGTGAAGGAACTGAGAGGCCATGGGGTTGGGTGTGTTGTTCATGTGACCTGTGAAGTCATCCAAAATTATGGCCGGACTTGGGGTGGGGAGGCAGGTGCCAAAGACGTCACTGGATGAGGGGAAGTTTAGTAGATGACAAAGGTGAAGACAGAGTGTTGCCAGGTAAGA